>NC_090813.1:73738308-74055433 GCF_000390325.3 Nicotiana tomentosiformis
GCTGTCTGCATGAACTGCTTGCAACCTGCCTGTTTAATAAGAAGTTGATGCAAATCATTTCATTGAGTTGCTTGCAACCTACGTGCATCAGCTGCTTGTAGATAAACTTCAATAGAGTATCAAACGGATAATCTTCTTCAGGAACATTATCTATAGCGGAGTAATAAATGGACATCCACATTATTATTTTCATAACACTCCCCCTTGGATGTTCATTAAAAGATATTGTGCCTCGTTAAAACCTTACTAGGAAAAACTCAGTGGGAAAAATCCCAGTGAAGGAAAAAGAGTACACATATTTAGTAATACGCAATTCTAGTTGCTTCATTAAAAACCTTACAAGAAAATACCTATGGGAAAAACCTTAGTAAGAAAAAAAGAGTACAACGAATATTTCACTCCCCTTGATGAAAACTTTGTCCCAAATATTTGAGTCTCCACATTTCAATCTTGTATACCATCTTCTCAAAAGTTAAAGTTGGCAAAGATTTAGTAAATAAATCTGCTGGATTGTCACTTGAACAGATTTATTGCACATCGATGTTACCATTGTTTTGAAAATTATGTGTGTGGAATAATTTTGGGGGATGGTAATAGAACGGTGCGGGTGCGGGGCTGGCATGTTTGAGCATTAGTGGGGCGGTACCGGTTTGAGAGTTTGCGGTTGCGGGGCGGAGCAGGTTCAATTTTTAAATTTAAAAAATAACGCGGGGCGGGACGGGTCGCGGGTGGAGATTTAATTTTTTTGAACTAACGGACATAAAAGACTCTCTCAGACTCATTCTCTTGACAGCTCATCTCTCTCAGACTCTCCTTAGTCCTCTCGCTCGATAATCAGAGAAACATTTACGGTAGCTTTTAATTATCAGTGAAGGTCATTATTCTGTGGTTTATCAAGGATTGTGAGTCCCCTTTTCTCTCTGAATTCTACTTGTCACTATAGCTCCATTTTCTGGTTCTAGTAATCTTGAATTAAGTTCTTGGGTTTTATCTTTGTTGTGGAATTCCTATTTAATTTTGGTTTAAAACTTTGCATTTTCGATTATATCTTTGTAGCAATGTACTGTTATTGGTGTCATCTCCTAAAGCAGTAAGGAAGGTTTTCCTATGGAAAATTTTATCAAATACATTATGGGCATCAGTATTGCTTTGGTTTTCCTATGGGAAAGATTTACGTTTTTTGGTTGTTGATGTGGAAATGACGTTCAATATTTGTATTGGATGATGGAAAATCTATGTTGCACCAAAAGGTACTGGCAAAACCATTTGCCCATTTAATTTAATTTAATTTAAAGGCTGAAAATGATACCAAATACATGGTGCAGTAATAATGTGTTTTGTCTAAACATGAACGCATGAAGCTATATATGCTGAATTTTGTTGCTTATGGATAGTTTTCTTCTGCCAAAAAAGATTAATGTTAATGTGAATAGAAATGAAATGTGGCAAAAGGGGTTGGGACTTGGGCACTGTTGAGTCTAATGAGGCTTAACTGTCTTAGTATGTTTGCATATGCATGGAATAGGACCTGTCATTCTAGTGTGGGTCTGAACCTAAGAGTGAGAGAGAGAAGATGGCAAGATATAGTTTCTGTCATAAACTGCTTAATTGACTCTTTTTTCATTTTTCATGTACACTTAGAAATGTCTAATAATATTAATTTAGCTTATTTTTTGTAGAAAAGTATGGAGTCTCAAACTGAAGAGAATCCGGTTTGTTCATCTTCTAGTACTTTTCCTATAGAGAGTTAGAGTTAATTGCCTATGCAAGTCGATGAAATTACTACTGAAGTTATTGATGAAACTGGGAAAAGAAAACTTATTTATGACGTATGGAAGCATTTTAAACCGGTAATGATTAATCGTGTTCGTTTTGGTGTTTGTAAGTATTGTAATACTAGTATCAAATCAACAAGAAATTGTGGGACATCGTCCATGTTAGATCATATTCGTAGTCGATGTCGCAAAAAGTCAAGTAACTTGGACAATAAGGGTAGTTCGGGGGGGGGGGGTGATGGTGGCCAACAACACTATTTTAATCAAGACGTTTCATGCAGAGAACTTATCACGACCCCAAATTCCCTTTGTAAGATGTCGTGATGGCACCTAGTCTCTAAGACTAGGTAAGCCTATCAATTATGCGAAATACAAAACTGAAACTCAAATCTCAACATAAAAAATAAATCAAACCGCGATTCAAATAGTTACAACTTCCAAAATCCGGTAAAAATAAATCACAAGCTTCTAAGAATTTACTCTTATTGTCTCTATACATTAGAGTCTAAAGAGAATAAGGAAAACAACACAATAAGGATAGAAGGGGACTCCGAGGTCTGCGGACGCTGGCAGATATACCTTGAAGTCTCCGCGTGTAGCTAGTTCACTGATACCTGGTCTGATAGGAAGTACCTGGATCTGCACAAAACGATGTGCAGAACTGTAGTATGAGTACACCATAGCGATACCCAGTAAGTGCCAAGCCTAACCTCGGTAGAGTAGTGACGAGGTCAGGTCAGGCCCTACTGGAATAATAAAAGACAGGGAGAAAAGTTTAACAATATAATAATAATAATGACAATGGGGATAAATCAAGTAAATAGTATGTCACAATTTAACTACACAGAATAAGGGCAATTAACACCTCGCGAAAGAAAAATAAAAATTTACAACTTTAAATATCAACAAGGGCACTCTCGAGATACCGCCTCGTAGTCCCAAATCATAAATAAATTCATAATATCTCATTTCTTTATATCACCGCGGGAATCTTCACATTAAATTTTTAAAGAAAATATTTTTTCCGAAATAGCATCCCGCGTTTTAGCCACCCTTATCACACCACATGACTTCTAGTAGTTCCCCTGCTAGCCACGCGTATCAAGCCACCCTTATCTCACCGCATGCGTTTTAACACTCAGACCTTATACCACCGCATGCATATCAATATCACAATATATCATAATTTATACCTCAAGTGCCCAAATATTTTAACTTGCCAAAATAAAGCAACAACTGTTATGAAAATATTATATTGTGGATGTCCATTCATTACTCTGCTATAGATAATCTTCCTGAAGAAGATTATCCATTTAGTACTCTGTTGAAGTTTATCTACAAGCAGCTGATGCAGGCAGGTTGCAAGCAACTCAATGAAATAATTTGCAACAGTTTCTTATTAAACAGACAGGTTGCAAGCAACTCAGGTAGACAGCTTACAAGCAGCTGATGCAGGTAGGTTGCAAGCAACTCAATTAAATGATTTGCAGCAGTTTCTTATTAAACATGCAGGTTGCAAGCAGCTCATGTAGACAACTTTCAAGCAACTAAAGAAAAGCTTTGTAGCTGCTTCCTGAAAAGCCTCGCAGTTGCTTCCTTTCTTCTATAAATAGAGGAGTTTTGAGTTCATTATGAACAGAAGTTTTAAAGTTGAATAAAATATCAATCTCCCTCTATACTTGTCTTCAGTTTATTTCTTTTATAGTCTTTATTTTATAACACGTTATCAGCACGAGTCTCTATGTTTGAATGTATAGTTATCTCTAACTTGAGATAATTTAGAGCAAAAGACGATGGAAGCCAAAGCTGCCTTAGGTAGATGTACTTAGAAATCTCATAACTTTGAACAAGGTTCGTTTCTAATCTTGCTTTCGCATGTTAATTATTTTCTGTATGGACAACTATTATTAACTACAAATGTTATGATGCTCTAACAATTTTATTTTATCCATGTGAGCAATATTGCATCTTGAGATAGAGTTGCAATCAATATATATGGCTAATGATTAAGAAGGATGGTACCCGTACAAGGACTATAGCACCAACATATATTTAGCCATCACTATTTACTTCTCTAATTAATTTTTCAGGTTTCATTTACGCTTTGGCAACCCTGTCCTTTAATATTATATCATTACTTGTCTAATGAAGCGTATTGAATTGTCATGTGGATAACAATAAAAGGTCCACTTAAACTCCGGTAGAGTCTGCAAAAAAACACGCACACACACACACACACACACACACACACACACACACACACACACACACAACCACCAGAAGTGATTGTGTTTCGTATATCTCATTGTAACTAAATTTTGTTAACCACTAGAAGTGGTATGTGCCTATGACCACCAGAAGTGATAATTTAGGCTTGATATGGTTACAATGAAGATAAGTTAGAGAAATATTCTATAAATTACATGCACGCCTCAATTTGCTCCTGAAGTATTAAATATTTTAAAAGAGGATGAAGCATCACAATTTGATGTGATTAATGCGTGTTCATATAATTATGTTCGATTTCCTGAAGGATGAGAATTTTTATAAATATTAATCCATTCCCTGAAGTGAATGTGACAATATTAATAAAGCCGTAAATATGAGCACGCTGTTGATGAAAATATATTACGATTCACCTCCAGAAGAGGTAATATGGTTGAGAGAATATATACTCAATTTTTTGTATTTTAATTTGCTCCTGAAGAAGTAACACAATTAAAATTTTCTCCCGAAGCAGGAAAATATTATGAAACTGTGTCTTTCTGTGCGTAAATAAAATAATGAGCTATTCAAAATTATTTTTGAAGCACATTTTCATTCCCTGGAGTGAATGAAGAAATACCACAACTCACCTTCAGAAGAGCTAGAATAACAGAGGATATAAATATTATTTTTGTGGCATAAAGATCATTACCGCACATACCTGTTGTACGTAAAACATCTTGGATAATTTTATTAAGTATCATTCTAAGGCAAAAGCATTCTTGTAGAATACTTTCTACTACAACCGCATTAATAAATTATGGTTAGTTATTGAGTTCCCTGAAGGAAATAACAACTCGTGTATCTTTCCTTAAAAGATGCAATGACTATGTGGTTGCTGTATTGATACAAAATATTCAGATGTTAATGATATTTCTCCTTGAAGGAGATATTTGTCACAAAGTTAGTGGTAGAAATATTAAAATTCTTAATTTTCGTCATTTATAAATTTAGAATTAGCTTTATATTGTTCATTTGATTATGATTTTCTCTCATGACACCAGAAGTGTCTGAGCAATATTTGGTAGTACAATAAAAGCTCCTGAAGAGCTAACTGTTTGCCTAGAAGACACATGACACAAGTAGTGTCTGAATAATATTTGATTATGGACAATAAATGAAAGGCTTCCGAAGAGCTTATTTGTCATTATTGTGGTCAAAACATATGTTATGATAAACTGAAGTTTACTAATACATATGACTATCATATTGAGACTACAAATGATTGAAAGATTGAAAATCTTCATGTTTCCACAATCATATGGGGTAAATATGTATGTGACAAGTTACTCGCTTTATTCTTTAAATTTATACTATATCATGTATCACAGTATACCAAAAGTTTACTAATGCAAAAGCAGTCACGGTAAATCAGAAATTTACTGATACAAAAGTAGCCACAGTAAATCAGAAGTTTACTGATGCAAAAGTTTATGTCATAGTAAACCAGAAGTTTACTTAGAGATAGCACATGTCATGATAAACTTGAAGTTTTCATCTGCCATTTTTAAATGAGCTATTTGAGGATTCAGATAAGCATATACTGAAGAACTAGAAGATTCTTCAAGAATTCTCTTGTGTTGCTTGTTCTCATAATAACTTGATTATACCAGCTAAAGTTGAGACTAAAATCCCCGAATTCCGGAATATATAAAAGGTGAATATGGGCCCATTCACCTATCATGTGAACCACTTATAGATGCATATATAAGATGGTTACATATATGTTTATTGTCAACTTGCAATTTGGCATTTGAAATTGTCTTTCTCAATTAAGAGCATAATTTTCATATTATGAAATCAAGATAGTTCATCTTGATGATGCTGGTTTATATTCAAGCTAGTTTAGCATTAAATACCTCCTATTGATGGCTAAACTATTGCTTATGAGAACAAAGCCTCATGTGTTGATCTAAGATTTTCTAAATTGCATACAACAACACTTGTATGCATCACACCAACAAAATATGATAAGTCATCCCCTCACAATTGGTTTAGGATCAGAAACCAAATATTTTTACTATCTAATAATTTTTGATGTGTGGTATATGATTAATTTCTCTACCACAATGTACAAAGATATGTTTCCCAAAGAAGATTGGGGATATGAGTTAGTTTTTCTAACATTTGGGGGATGAAATAAAACAGCTGGAAAATATGCTATATGAATTGAATTATCATTAATATGATCCTCGCTTAGAAGACAATTCAAGTCTAATGCCAGAAGCATTTGCTGATCCAAAATTAAATATCATATTTCAGCTGCAAATGCTCCTATTAAAATTAAAGTCCCTGAAGAATAGAATTTACTATACGCATGAAGCGTGGTAGACCAATCGGTTCCAAAGGTAACAATCCTTGAAAAGAATAGGAGCAAATGATCAAAATGATCATAATAAGGAGGGAATAAGCTCTGGAAGATCCCACGACATAACATTTCATGAAACTCCAGAAGAAGTTCAGGTACCTGAAAATAAAAAAAGTGATGAGATCTCAATAAGTTATGTCGCTTGCGAACTGATACGAAATGATCGTCGATGATATATTTGATACAATATAGTGCACAATATTATGAGGATCAGACCTGTAGTCTAGACACCTGAAGATGACATGCCATTTAAATGTAAGTCATAACCTATATGACTCATTTGATTAATTCTATATGAAGATCCCTGAAGGATTTAAAATGCCTGAAGCAAATTCAAAATCTCGGAAAATGTATTCAATCAGATTACAAAGATCTTTGTACGGTTTAAAGCAATCTGAGCACAGGTGGTATAATCGCCTTAGTGAATATTTGTTGAAAGAAGGTTACATAAATGATGTTATTTATCCATGTATTTTTATAAAGAAAATGGCATCAGAATTTGTTATACTTGTTATTTATGTTAATGACATAAATCTTGTTGGAACTCCAGAAGAGCTCCAAAAGGCAATTGAATATCTTAAGAAAGAATTTGAGATAAAAGATCTTGGAAAGACAAAACTTTGTCTTGGTCTGCAAATTCAACATTTAGCTGACGGGATCTTTATCCATCAATCTGCCTATACATAAAGGGTCTTAAAACGCTTTTACATGGACAAAGCACACCCATTAAGTACACTAATGATTGTTCGATCACTTGAAGTGAATAAGGACCCGTTCCGACCTCCAGAAGAGGATGAGGAACTCCTTGGTCCTGAAACACCTTTTCTCAGTACAATTGGTGCACTTATGTATCTTGCTAATGCTACAAGGCATGACATAGCATTTTCTGTTAATTTACTAGCAAGATATAGCTCTTCTCCTATACGGAGACATTGGAATGAGATTAAGCATATATTGCGATATTTAAAGGGAATTCTTGATATGTGTTTGTTTTATGCTAACAAAGGTAGTGCAGATCTTATTGGTTATGCAGATGCAGGTTATTTATCTGATCCTCATAAAGCTCGATCTCAAACTGGGTATGTGTTTACATGTGGAGGTACTATCATATCATGGCGTTTCACAAAGCAATCTATTGTTGCTACTTCTTCAAATCATGCTGAGAAAATAGCTATTCATGAAGCAAGTAGGGAATGCGTATGGTTGAGATCAGTGATTCATTTCATTCGATAAAAATGTGGTTTGGAATGTGATAAAATATCCACAATTTTACACGAAGACAATGATGCATGCATAGCCCAATGAAACAGAGGATTTATAAAAGGAGATAGAACGAAGCACATTTCACCAAAATAATTCTACACACATGATCTTCAGAAAAATGGTGACATTGATGTGCAACAAATCCGTTCAAGTGACAATCCGGCAGATTTATTCACTAAGTCTTTGTCAACTTCAATTTTTGAGAAGATGGTATACAAGATTGGAATGCAGAGACTCAAATATTTGAAACAAGGTTTTCATCAGGGGGAGTGAAATACGCGTTGTACTCTTTTTTCTTGTAAGATTTTTAATAAGGCAACTAGAAATGCGTATTACTAAATATGTGTACTCTTTTTCCTTCACTCACAGGGTTTTTCCTAGTAAGGATTTAACGAGGCACATTATCTTTTAATGAATATCCAAGGGGGAGTGTTATGAAAATATTATATTGTGGATGTCCATTCATTACTCCGCTATAGATAATCTTCCTGAAGAAGATTATCCATTTAGTAATCTGTTGAAGTTTATCTACAAGCAGCTGATGCAGGCAGGTTGCAAGCAACTCAATGAAATGATTTGCAACAGTTTCTTATTAAACAGGCAGGTTGCAAGCAACTCATGCAGATAGCTTACAAGCAGCCGATGCAGGTAGGTTGCAAGCAACTCAATTAAATGATTTGCAGCAGCTTGTTATTAAACATGCAGGTTGCAAGCAGCTCATGCAGACAGCTTTCAAGCAACTAAAGAAACGCTTTGCAGCTGCTTCCTTTCTTCTATGAATAGAGGATTTTTCAGTTTATTATGAACAAAAGTTTTAAAGTTGAATAAAATATCAATCTCCCTTTATACTTGTGTTCAGTTTATTTATTTTATAGTCTTTATTTTATGACAAAAATAATATTTTTCCACAATAAAGAGCTCACGGCTCATGCCAAAATAAATCAACAACAATATTTTCTATAATAAAGAGCTCATGGCTCCATCACAATGAGTACAAAAATCTCCAAAATATTCAGTAAAAATAATATTTCACAAATTTAACACTTTGTCTAAATATCAAATTTTTAAATGTAAAATATTTTATTTTTAATAATATTTAAATTAAGAAATCCATCCTTCAAGTAATGTACAGAACAAAAGAAACAGAGTTTCAACTAAATAGGTAAAACACCTAGCACGAACAGGTCGGGAAAATTTAAAATACGAAAATATATTAATGATGATGAATATAACAGAATAAAATAATTTAATTAATATGCAATAATGCTCTACACAATTTAAAGACATAATCTTCCACATTTAGCCCGTGTACACACTCGTCACCTCATGTACATGACTTTCAACACATCAACATTTTCATATCAATACCAATCGTAAGGAAAATTTCAGGTTAGACAAGTCACTTACCTCAAACCACGCTCAATTAGTCAAGTAGTATGTCTTTTCCTCGATTTTTCGACTCTGATCAGCTTGAATCTAGTCATAATTAATTCGATTCAATCAATACAAATTACATGAATAAATTTCATATGAAAATACAATTTTTCTAACAAAATCCGAAATTTAACCCAAAACTTGACCGTGAGGCCCACGTCTCGGAATCCGATGAAATCACAAAATCCGACAACCCATTTAATTATGAGTCCAACCATACTAGTTCACTCAAATTCGACTCCAAATCGACACCGAAATCTTAAAAATTTGTTTTATGAGATTTCTAAAATTTTCCCTAAATTTCCATCTTAAAACACTAATTAAATGACGAAAACAATGATATATTCATGTATATTGACCAAATCCGAGTTAGAATCATTTACCCCAATATTTTTCCTTGAAAATCTCTCAAAAATCGCCTCTCCCAAAGCTCCAATTTGTCAAAAATGGAAAATGGGACGAAGCCCCCGTTTTATAACTTAAAGTCTTTGTCCAGGCGATGCCCTTGATTTCCTGACCTCGATTTCATGACCTCTATTTCCTGACCTCGATTTCCTGACCTTGATTTTGACCTCAATTTTGACCTCTATTTTTGACAGATGAAGGAAACCATATGAGCCAAAACCCAGCAAACTCAACTTCAGCAGTCTCCCAACTTCAATTCTTGTTCCGTTAACCATCCGAAACTCAACCGAGGCCCTCGGGACCTCAACCAAATATACCAACAAGTCCTAAAATATCATACAAACTTATTTGAAACCTCAAATCACATAAAATAATGCTAAAATCACGAATCATAGACCAATTCAAGCTTAAGGAACTTAAGAATTTCTAACTTCTACATTCAATGTCGAAACCTACCAAATCAAGTCTGATTGACCTCAAATTTTGCACACAAGTCATAAATGACATAATAGAGCTATGAAAATTTTTAGAACTGGATTTCGACCCCGATATCAAAAAGTCAACTCCCCGGTCAAACTTTCCCAAAATTTAACTTTCGCCATTTCAAGCCAAATTCTACTACGGACTTCCAAAATTTTTTTCGGACACGCTCCTAAGTCCAAAATCACCATACGGAGCTACTGGAATCATCAAAACTCTATTCCGAGGTCGTTTACACATAAGTGGACATTCGGTCACTATTTCAACTTAAACTTTAAACCTTGGAATTAATTGTTCCAATTCATTCCAAAAACCTTACCGGACCCAAACTAATCACCCCGACAAGTCACATAAATAATGTAAAGCATAAATTAAGCGGTAAATGGGAGAATGGGGCTACAACTCTCAAAATGACTGGTCAGTTCGTTACATTCTCCCCCTCTTAAACAAACGTTCGTCCTTGAACGGGTTTAGAATTATACCCGGAGTGGTGAAAAGATGAGGATAACAGCTGCACATATCATGCTCGATCTCCCAAGTCGCCTCCTCGACCGGATGATCCCTCTAATATACTGTCACTGAAGCAATGCTCTTTGATCTTAGCTTTCTAACATGTCTGTCCAAAATGGCCATCGGTTCCTCGATATAAGATAGATCCTTGTCCAACTAGACTGAGCTGAAGTCCAACACATGAGACGGATCGCCGTGATACTTCCGGAGCATAGAAACATGGAACACTGGATGAACTGCAGAGAGACTAGATGGTAGTTCAAGTCTGTAAGCCACCTCTCTAACTCTCTCAAGAATCTCAAAAGGTCCGATATACCTCGGCCTCAACTTGCCCTTATTTCCGAACCTCATAACACCATTCATAGGCGAAACCCGGAGCAAGACCCGCTCACCAACCTTGAATGCAACATTACGAACCTTCCGATCCGCATAACTCTTTTCTCTAGATTGGGCTGTACGGAGTTGATCCTGAATCAACTTAACCTTTTCCAAAGCATCCTGAACCAGGTCTGTACCCAATAGTCTAGCCTCATCCGGTTCGAACTAACCCACTAGAGACCGGTACCGCCTACCATACAAGGCTTCATACGGAGCCATCTGAATGCTCGACTGATAACTATTGTTGTAGGCAAACTTCGCAAGTGGCAAGAACTGCTCCCAAGCACCCCCAAAATCCATCACACACATGAAGCATATCCTCCAATATCTGAATAGTGCGCTCGGACTGTCCGTCCGTTTGAGGGTGAAATGTTGTACTCAACTCTACCCGAGTACATAACTTTCGTTGTATGGCTCTCTAGAACCATGATGTAAACTGTGTACCCCGGTCAGAGATGATAGATACTGGTACGCTATGAAGCCTAACAATCTCGCGAATGTAAACCTGAGCCAGCTGCTCCGAAGAGTAAGTAGTAACCACATGAATGAAATGAGCTGACTTGGTCAATCTATCCACAATCACCCAAACTGCATCGAACTTCCTCTGAGTCCGTGGAAGCCCAACAACGAAATCCATAGTGATTCACTCCCATTTCCACTCTGGAATCTCTAACTTCTAAAGCAATCCACCAGGTCGCTGATGCTCATATTTCACGTGCTGACAATTTAGGCACCGAGCTACATATTCCACTATGTCTTTCTTCATCCGCCTCCACTAATAGTGTTGTCTCAAGTCCTGATACATCTTCGCAGCACCTGGATGAATGGAGTACCGCAAACTGTGAGCCTCCTGGAGAATCAACTCACGCAAACCATCTACATTAGGCACACATAGCCTGCCCTGCATCCGTAATACACTGTCATCTCCAATAGTGACCTCCTTGGCATCACCGTGCTGAACTGTTTCCTTAAGGATAAGCAGATGGGGGTCATCATACTGACGCTCCCTGATACGATCATACAGAGAAGACTGAGAAACCACATAAGCCATAACTCAGCTCGGCTCGGAAACATCCAATCTAACAAACTAGTTGGCCAAGGCCTGAACATCCAAGGCTAAAGGCCTCTCTACTACTGGTAAGTATGCTAAGCTGCTCAAACTCTCCGCCTTATGACTCAAGGCATCGGCCACCACATTGGTCTTCCCTGGATGATAGAGAATGGTGATATCATAATCCTTAAGCAACTCCAACCACCTCCGCTGCCGCAAATTAAGATCCTTCTGTTTAAATAGATGCTGTAGACTCCGGTGATCGGTATAAACCTCACAATGGACACCGTACAAATAATGCCGCCAAATCTTCAAGGCATGAACAATAGCTGCTAACTCAAGGTCGTGGACCGGATAATTCTTCTCATGTACCTTTAACTGTCTGGACGCATAGGCAATCACCCTACCGTCTTGCATCAACACTGCGCTGAGACCAATACGCGGCGCATCACAATACACAGTATAAGACCCTGAACCTGTAGGTAATACCAATACTGAGGTTGTAGTCAAAGATTTCTTGAGATTTTGAAAGCTCTCCTCACATTCCTCGGTCCACCTGAACGGAGCACCCTTCTGGGTTAATTTGGTCATAGGTGCAGCAATAGAAGAGAAACCCTTTAAAAATCGGCGATAATACCTTGCCAAACCAAGAAAACTCCGGATCTCAGTAGCTGATGACGGTCTGGGTCAACTCTACACTGCTTCAATTTTCTTCTGATCCACCTTGATCCCTTCGTACGAAACTATATGACCCAGGAATCCCACTGAATCAAGCCAGAATTCACACTTTGAAAATTTTGCATATAACTTCTTTTCTCTCAAGGCCTAAAGCACAGTCCTCAGGTGCTGTTCATGATCCTCTCGACTCCGGGAGTACACCAGAATGTCGTCAATAAACACAATGACGAATGAGTTAAGATAAGGCTGAAATACACTATTCATCAAATGCATAAATGTTGCTGGGGCGTTGGTCAGCCCAAATGACATTACCAGGAACTCGTAATGGCCATACCGAGTCCTGAAGGCAGTCTTTGGAATATTTGGTTCTCTAATCTTCAACTGATGATATCCTGACCGCAAATCAATTTTCGAGAACAATGTGCCACCCTGAAGCTGATCAAATAAGTCATCAATACGTGGCAATGGATACATGTTCTTCACTGTAACCTTGTTCAACTGGCGGTAATCAATACACATCTGTATAGAACCATCCCTCTTCTTCACAAATAAGACAGGAGCACCCCAAGGTGATACACTGGGCCGAATGAAGCCCTTATCAAGTAACTCCTATAACTGCTCTTTTAATTCTTTCAATTCTGCTGGGGCCATACGATATGGTGGAATAGAAATAGGTTGAGTTCCCGGTAGCAAATCAATGCCAAAGTCAATATCCCTGTCGGGCGACATACCTGGAAGATCCGCTGGAAATACATCAGGAAAATACTTTACTATAGGAACTGACTCCACGATCGGAGTATCAACACTAACATCTCTCACATAGGCCAGATACGCATCACACCCCTTCTCAACCATTCGTTGAGCCGTAAGAAATGAAACAACTCTACTAGGAACATAATCTAAGGTACCTCTCCACTCTAGCCGCGGTAGACTTGGCATAGCCAACGTCACCGTCTTGGCGTAACAATCAAGGATAGCGTGATAGGGCGACAACCAGTCCATGCTCAAAATAATATCGAAATCCACCATACTGAGCAATAATAAATAAGCTCTGGTCTCAAAACCACTGATAACAATCAAACACAACTGATACACGCGATCAACAATAATAGATTCACCCATGGGTGTAGATATATAAATAGAAGAACTTAAAGAATCACGGGGTACGCCCAAATACAGGGCAAAATAAGATGACACATAAGAATAAGTGGAGCCTGGATCAAATAAGACTGATGCATCTTTATGACAGACCGGAACAATACCCGTGATAACAGAATCGGATGCAACTTCCTCCGTCCTAGCAGGAAGGGCATAATATCTGGCCTGGCCTCCCCTCTAGGGCGACCTCTACCTGTCCGACCTCCACATCTAGCTAGTTGTGCAGGTGGAGTGGCAACTGGTGCACTAATCATGGCCTGAGAAGCCCGAGGGCCCTGTGGAATGGGTGGGGCTTGGGAAATCTGTAGAGGTGCAACCCTCCTAAATCTGGGGCAATCCCTCATTATATGACGAGTGTCACCACACTCAAAATAAGCCCTTGTAGGATGTGGCTGCTGGGACTGGCTCGGGCCTGATCGACTGGACTGCCCGCTGAAAGCACCCCGTACAGGAGGTATAATAGACACTGGCGGTGCATAATATGGAACCTGGGGTCTGGGAGTAGTCGGAATACCGCTGGAAGCTGGAAGTGCTAAATGAATAGGACGGCTCACATAGCCTCTACCATGACGGGCTACATCTCGGGCACGAGAACTGTTATATGTGCCAGAATCCCGAGGTCTCTTAGCTTCCCTTTATTCTCTCTCCTGAGTCTGTAGACCCTTCAATTTCCTAGCAATTGACACAACCAGTTGGTATGTGATGTCCATCTCCAGTTCTTGGGCCATACTAAATCTGATACTAGGGTGGAGCCCCTCGACAAATCGACAAACCCGCTCTCGAATAGTAGCAACCAAGGATGGTACATGCCTAGCCAAATCACTAATCAGACCGCATACTCTGACACGGTCATAGCACCCTGGCGCAACTGCTCAAACTCTGCGCACGATGCATCTCTAAGACTCCGAGGAACATGCTTTCTCAAGAACATATCTGAAAATTGATTCCAAGTGAGTGAAGCTGCCTCAACCGGACTATCCAACTCATATGCCCGCTACCACTGGTAGGCCGCTCCTCTAAGCTGGAATGCCGTGAAAGAAACCCCACTGGAATCCATAATACTATAACGACCCGACCGGTCATTTCGAGAGTTATAGCCCCGTTTCTACTTCTTTTTGTGTTATTCAACTATATTATGTTATATTAGGTTAGTTGGTTTGGGACCGGATTAGTTTCAGAGTGAATTGAGACACTTAGTTTCTTAAGTAGAAACTTAAGTTGAAAAAGTCAACCAGATGTTGACCTATGTGTAAATGATCTCAGATTGGTATTTTGATGGTTCTGTTAGCTCCGTTAGGTGATTTTGGACCTAGGAGTGCGTCCGGAATGTGATTTGGAGGTCCGTGGTAGAATTAGGCTTGAATTGGCAAAATTGGAAATTTTAGCGATTTTGGTCGGTAGTGGGAAATTTGATATCGGGGTTGGAATGGAATTTCGGAAGTTGGAGTAGGTTCATAGTGTAATTTTTGGCGTGTGTGCAAAATTTTAGGTTATTCGGGCGTGGTTTGGTTAGTTTCGGCATCGGTTGCCGAATTTGGTAATTTAGAAGTTCTTAAGCTTGAATTCGAGGGTAATTTGGTGTTTGAAAGTTGTTTTGAGTGATTCGAAGGTTTGACTAAGTTTGTATATTGATATATGACTTGTTGCTCTCCTCACACTCATCCGATCACCTGAATGGAGCACCATTTTGGGTCAATTTGGTCAAGAGCGATGCAATAGATGAAAATCCCTCTACAAAGCGACGGTAGTAACCCGCCAAACCAAGAAAAATCCTAATCTATGTGGCTCAGGACGGTCTGGGCCAACTCTGCACTTCCTCTATCTTCTTCGGGTCCACCCGAATACCCTCACTGGACACCACGTGCCCCAAGAATGCTACTGAACTGAGCCAAAACTCACATTTGGAGAACTTTGCATAAAGCTTCTCCTCCCTCAATCTCTGTAATACAATCTTCAAATGTTGAGCGTGCTCCTCCTTGCTACGAGAGTACACCAGGATGCCATCAATGAATACAACAACGAATGAGTCCAAATAGGGCTGGAATACACTGTACATCAAATGCATGAACGTTGATGGGGCATTGGTCAGCCCAAAAGACATCACCAAGAACTCATAATGGCCATATCGGGTTCCACAAGACCTCTTAGCCTCCCTCTCAGCCCTCTCCTGACCGTGAACCATCGCAATCTGCCGAGCAATGTCGACAACCTCATCAAAAGTAGCACCCGAAACCCTCTCTCTGTTCATGAGCAACTGTAGCTGATAAGTGAGACCATCAATAAACCTCATGATCCTTTCCCTGTCCGTGGGAACCAACCAGATCGCATTACGGGCCAACTCAGAGAACTGCATCTCATACTATGTCACAAACATATCACCCTGGCGAAGCCGCTCAAACTATCTGCGCAACTCCTCTCTGCAGGATCGAGGCACGAACTTCTCCAAAAAGTCCACGAAGTACTGCTGCCAAGTAAGGGGTGCTGCGCCAATAGGCCTACGCCTCTCGTAAGTCTCCCACCATCTGAGTGGAGCCCCAGAAAACTGAAAGGTAGTGAATGAGACCCCATAATTCTCCAGAATACCAGTAGTACGGAGTATCCTCTGACACCTTTTCAAAAAGTCCTGAGCATCCTCTCTCTCTGTGCCACTAAAAGATGGTGGCTGGAGTCTCCCAAACCTCTCCAACCTACGCTGATCATCCTCAGGTATAGCAGGAACCACATAATCCTGAGCAACTACAACCGGTTGGGCTGGTGTTGCCTCTGGTGTCTGAAGTCCCTGAATAACCTACTCAGGTGTGCGAGCGACGGGAGTCTGAGTGCCTTCCCTGGCATGAGAAGTGGCTGCGGCCATCGAAATAGAGACCGCTTGAGCAAGGCTAGTACACGCTGTCAGAATCTGAGCTAGGGCCTCCTGAAGGCGTGTAATCACAATAGGCCCAGGTGGTGCCTGAGCTGGTGCATCAATAACTGGAACCTGGTCCTGATCTGGGACAACCGGTGGATCTGCAGGTACTACTCCAGCTGCTATACGGGCTGCACCTCTCCCCTAATGCGGCCTCGAGCTTTCGCGGCCCTAGCTGGTGGTACTGGTGGCTGGCCCTCCTTATCGATAGCACGAGTCCTCACCATCTGTGAGAAAATGAAACAACAAATGTTTAGTTACTAGAATCAATAGACTCGCACGACAAGAATTCAAGAATATGGAGTTTCCTAAAGGTTCTACAGCCTCTCAAAGATAAGTACAGACGTCTCCGTACCGATCCGCAAGACTCTACTAAACCCGCTCATGACTCGTGAGACCTATGTAACCTAGGCTCTGATACCAATCTGTCATGACCCAAACTAACCCCTGTTGTGATGGCGCCTATCGTGGAACTAGGCAAGCCGACTCATTTCCAAAACAAACTGATGTTTTCATTTCAAAGTTAATTTCAATTTTATTTAACATAAAAACCTTGTAAGGGAGTTCAAATCAAAATAAAAGTGCTGAAGGAAAAAGCCTGATATTGGGGTGTCACTAGTCATGAGGATCTACTATAATCTGTCTAACAATATCAAGGCTAACTCAGCCTGGAAAATAACTAAATACAACTAGAGGAAGACAAAAGGGAGAAGAGCAGGGGCTGCGATCGCCAAACAGCTATCTTGCTATCTCCAAGAAAATCTGTAACCATAATAATCAATAACTGCTACCGTGTCCAGCTACACCTGAATCTGCACACAAGGTGCAGGGTAGTGACGAGCAATAAAGCATATAACGTTCATATCATGAAATCTTATTAAAGTACAACATGCTTTAAAAATCAGTGTTTGAATCAAATCATCTCGTTTAAACCCGGTTCCAATAAAAATCATTTAAAGATATTTCTCCAGCAGTTTTTCAAACAAAGGCTCAATGCAAAGGTGAGCAAAAAAATGATGAAATCATAAACATCCCCTCGGGCAAACCTCACAGTCACTCGTGCCACTCGGTCATACCTTACAATCACTCTTGCCACTCGGGCATACGCCATAATCACTCATGCCTCCCAGTCACTCAGCACTTGCACTCAGTAGGTACCTGCGCTCACTGGGGGTATGTACAGACTCCGGAGGGGCTCCTTTAGCCCAAGCGCTATAATATACACGAACAACTCATGTGCTGCACGGATGACTCACGTGCTATAATAATAAAGTATGCTGCAGGCGGGCAGCCCCGATCCACACTCATCCTCACAAATCAGGCCCTCGACCTCACTGAGTCATAAACCTCTCAAGCCACTCGGGCATTTCAGTAAAAGAGGGCATTCGACCCAAAACATTTATATGCATCAAAATAGAGTCATAAAACTGAGTTATAGATTTTCAATCAAAGACAATGAGAGGATAGTAAGAAAAAGCCCCTAAGGGTTAAACAGCACTGGCGCAAGGCCCAATCATGGCATTTAACCCAATTTACATAAATTCTTTCTAAAACATATAAGTATCATATAGTTTCAACAAAGTATGCAACTTTACAGTTGCTACAGGATGGACCAAGTCACAATCCCCAACAGTGCACGCCCACACGCCCGTCACCTAGCATGTGCGTCACTAAAAATAGTAGAATGATACAAAATCCGGAGTTTCATACCCTCAGGACTAGATTTACAATCGTTACTTACCTCAAACCGGTCAAATATGTACCCCGCAATGCTCTTGCCTCTGGACTCCGCCTCCAAATGCTACAAATCTAACCACAATCAGTACAATTCCATCAATATACACTAATGGAACAAATTCCACAAGAAAAGCTATAAAATTAGACCAAAACCCGAAATTTGCTCAAACCTGGCCCCCGGGCCCACGTCTCGAAATCCAACAAAATTTACAAAACTAGAAATCTCATTCACTCACAAGTCTAACCATACCAAATTCATCAAAATCCGACATCGGTTGGTCATTCTCCTTAAATAACTCTCCAATTACAATGATTAAACAATGGGAAAATCACCATATATACGAGTATTAGGCTCAAGAAACTTACCTCAATGAAAACCCCCTTGATTCCCTCTTCAAAACTCTCCAAAAAGCTCCAAATCCGAATAGAAATCGTGAAGAATGCCCAAAAATTCGTGAAGTGTGCAATATGTGCCCTCTGCCCAGGCTTCTCACACCCGCGTGACCGCACCTGCTGTCCAAGGAGCCGCACCTGCACAACTCACTTACGGGTCCAGACTGCATATCAGGGCCAAACACGTCGCACCTGCGAAGGCACATCTGCGCATTTCCTCCGCTTCTGCGAAGCCTATCCAGCATTGCCCTTTCCGCATCTGCGCCCTAGGTTATGCACCTGCGGGCTCACAGATGCGACCTCCAACTCGCACCTGCGCAACCTGCCTAGACCATCATCACCCGCACCTGCGCACTTCCCACGCGCACCAGCGGCCTCGCACCTGCAAGGATTTCTTCCGTAGGTGCAAAAATAGCAGTAGCAGCTGCTTCAACCGCATTTTCCAACTTTGACAAATCCGTTAACCACCCGGAATCACCCTGAGGCTCTCGGGACCTCAACCAAAAATTAAGCTCAAGACTGCTTTGACTATAGCTCTAGTGTTAGTTCTGCCATCAGCTTCAGGTTCTTACACCGTGTATTATGATTCCTCGAGAATAGGCATTGATTGTGTTTTGATGCAGGAGGGTAGGGTGATCTCCTATGCCTCGCGCCAGTTGAAGACCCATGAGAAGAACTATCCTATCCATGATCTTGAGTTAGCAACCATTGTTCACGCCTTAAAGATTGGGCGTCATTATTTGTATGGGGTTCATTGTGAGATCTATACTGATCACCGGAGTCTGCAGTATCTGTTAAAGCAGAAGGATCTTAATTTGTGTCAGCGTAGATGGTTGGAGATTCTTAAGGATTATGATATCACTATTTTATACCATCCGGGGAAGGCCAATGTGGTGGCCAATGCTTTGAGTCGCCGAGCAGAGAGTTTGGGGAGTTTAGAATATCTTCCAGCAGTAGAGAGACCTTTGGCATTGGATGTTTAGGCCTTAGCGGGCCAGCTTGTCAGATTGGATATTTCGGAGCCTAGTCGGGTATTGGCTTGTGTGGTCTCCAGGTCTTCTCTGTATGACCATATCAGGGAGCATCATTATTATGACTCCACTTGCTCGTTCTTCAGGACAGGGTTCAAAAGGGTGATGCTAGGGATGTAACTATTGGTGATGATGGCATGCTGAGAATGCAGGGCCGGATATGTGTGCCTAATGTAGATGGGCTTCGAGAGTTGATTCTTAAGGAGGCCTACAGCTCGCGGTATTCCATCCATCCAGGTGCCGCGAAGATGTACCGGGATTTGAGGAAGCACTATTGGTGGAGGCGGATGAAGAAGGATATTGTTAGGTTTGTTGCTCGGTGTCTCAACTGTCTGTAGGTTAAGTATGAGCATCAAAGACCGGGTGGCTTGCTTCAGAGATTGGAGATCCCAGAGTGGAAGTGGGAGTGGATCACCATGGACTTTGTAGTTGGGCTCCCACGGACTTCGAGGAAGTTCGACGCTATTTGGGTTATTGTGGATCGGCTGACCAAGTCCGCGCACTTCATTACAGTTGGTACTATTTACTTTTCAGAGCGGTTGGCTGAGATTTACATCCGAGAGATCGTTCTCCTGCATGGTGTCCCAGTTTCCATCATTTCAGATAGGGGTACTCAATTCACATCGTAGTTTTGGGGGGCCGTGCAACGAGAGTTGGGTACTCAGGCTGAGTTGAGCATAACTTTTCACCCTCAGACGGACGGGCAGTCCGAGCGCACTATTCAGATATTGGAGGACATGTTGCGTGCTTGTGTCATTGACTTTGGGGTTTCATGGGACCAGTTTCTGCCACTCGCGGAGTTTGCCTATAGCAACAGTTATCATTCGAGTATTCAAATGGCTCCGTATAAGGCTTTATATGGGAGGAGGTGTAGATCTCCGGTTGGGTGGTTTGAGCCGGGAGAGGCTAGGCTCTTAGGTACAGATTTGGTCCAGGACGCATTAGATAAGGTGAAATTGATTCAGAAGCGGCTTCGCACGACGCAGTCTAGGCAGAAGAGCTACGCGGATAGGAAGGTCCGTGATGTGTCTTTTATGGTTGGGGAGAAGGTCTTGCTGAAGGTATCACCCATGAAGGGTGTTATGAGGTTTGGAAAGAGGGGCAAGTTGAGCCCCCGGTTTATTGGGCCTTTTGAGGTGCTTCAGAGAATAGGAGAGGTGGCTTATAAGCTTGCCTTGCCACCCATCTTGTCGAGTATGCATCCAGTGTTTCATGTTTTCATGCTCCGAAAGTATATTGGAGATCTGTCCCATGTTTTGGATTGCAGCACGGTTCAGTTGGAGGGTGATATGACTTATGATGTGGTGCCAGTGGTTATTTTGGATCGGAAGGTTCGAAGGTTGAGGCCAAAGGATATAGCTTCAGTGAAGGTGCAATGGAGAGGTTATCCTGTGGAGGAGTCCACCTGGGAGACCGAGCGGGAGATGCGGAGCAGATATCCACGCCTATTTGAGACTCCAGGTGTGTTTCTAAACCCGTTCGAGGACGAACGAATGTTTAAGAGGGGGAGGATGTAATGACCCCGCCAGTCGTTTCGAGAGTTATAGCCCCGTTTTCCCTGTTTCTACTTCTTTTTGTGTTATTCAGCTATATTATGTTATATCGGGTTAGTTGGTTCGGGACTGGAGTGGTTTCAGAGTGAATTGAGACACTTAGTCTCTTAAGTAGAAACTTAAGTTGGAAAAGTCAACATGATGTTGACCTATGTGTTAACGATCTCAGATTTGAATTCTGATGGTTCCGTTAGCTCTTTTAGGTGATTTTGGACTTAGGAGTGCGTCCGGAATGTGATTTGGAGGTCCGTGGTAGAATTAGGTTTGAATAGGCGAAATTGGAAATTTTAGCGATTTCGGTCGGCTGTGGGAAATTTGATATCGAGGTCGGAATGGAATTCCGAAAGTTGGAGTAGGTTCGTAGTGTCATTTGTGATGTGTGTGAAAAATTTGAGGTCATTCGAACGTGGTTTGGTTGGTTTCGGCATCGGTTGCCGAATTTGGAAATTTAGAAGTTCTTAGGCTTGAATTTGAGGATAATTTTGTGTTTGAATGTTGTATTAAGTGATTCGAAGGTTCGACTAAGTTTGTATGTTGATATATGACTTGTTGGTATTTTTGGTTGAGGTCCCGAGGGCTACGGGGTGATTCCGTGTGGTTAACGGATTTGTCATAGTTGGAAAATGCAGGTGAAGCTGCTGCTACTGCTATTTTCACACCTGCAGAAGAAAGCCTCGCAGGTGCGAGGCCGCTGGTGTGCGTGGGGAGTGCGCAGATGTGGGCGATGCTGGGCTAGGCAGGTTGCGCAGGTGCGAGTTGGAGGTCGCATCTGCAAGCCCGCAGGTGCGTAACCTGGGGCGCAGATGCGGAAAGGGCAATGCTGGGCAGGCTTCGTAGAAGCGGAGGAAACGCGCAGATGCGCTTTCGCAGGTGTGACGTGTTTGCCGTAAATGCGGAGTCTGGGCGCATAAGTGAGTTGCGCAGGTGCGGCTCCTTGGACCGCAAGTGCGAGAAAATGGCCGCAGGTGCAAGAAGCCTGGGAAGAGGGTACATATTGCACACTTCGCGAATTTTTGGGCATTCTTCACGATTTCTATTCGGATTTGGAGCTTTTTGGAGAGTTTTGAAGAGGTAATCAAGGGGTTTTCATTGAGGTAAGTTACTTGAGCCTAATATTCGTATATATGGTGATTTTCCCGTTGTTTAATCATTGTAATTAGTGAAAATGAGGGGTTAGGGTTTGGAATTTTTGGAGAGTAATTTAAGGATTTGAAGGACCAAACAATGTTGGATTTTGATGAATTTGGTATGGTTAGACTCGTGAGTGAATGAGCTTTTTAGTTTTGTGAATTTGTCAGATTTCGAGACGTGTGCCCAGGGGCCGGGTTTGAGTAAATTTTGGGTTTTGGTCTAATTTTGTAGCTTTTCTTGTGGAATTCGTTCCATTAGCGTATATTGATGGAATTGTAATGATTGTGGTTAGATTTGGAGCATTTGGAGGTCGAGTCCAGAGGCAAGAGCTTTGCGGGGTAAAGATTTGACCGATTTGAGGTAAGTAACGATTGTAAATCTAGTCATGAGGGTACGAAACCCCGGATTTTGTATCATTCTACTATTTTTAGTGACACACATGCTAGGTGACGGGCGTGTGGGCATGCATTGTTGGGGATTGTGACTTGGTCCGTCCTGTAGCAACTATAAAGTTGCATACTTTGTTGAAACTATATGATACTTATATGTTTTAGAAAGAATTTCTGTAAATTAGGCTGAATGCCATGTTTGGGCCTTGCGCCAGTGCTGTTTGGACCCTTAGGGGCTTTTTCTTACTATCCTCTCATTGTCTTAGATTGAAATCTATAACTCAGTTTTATGACTCTATTTTGATGCATATAAATGTTTTGGGCCGAAAGCCTTGTTTTACTAAAATGCCCGAGTGGCTTGAGAGGTTTATGACTGAGTGAGGCCGAGGGCCTGATTTGTAAGGATGAGTGTGGATCGGGGATGCCCGCCTGCAACATACTTTATTATTATAGCACGTGAGTCGTCCGTGCTGCACGTGAGTTGTCCGTGCAGATTATAGCGCTTGGGCTGAAGGAGCCCCTCCGGAGTCTGTACACATCCCCAGTGAGCGCAGGTACCTACTGAGTGCGAGTGCCGAGTGACTGGGAGGCATGAGTGATTGTGAGGTATGTCCGAGTGGCAAGAGTTATTGTGAGGTATGCCCGAGTGGCAAGAGTGATTGTGAGGTATGCCCGAGTGGCACGAGTGACTGTGAGGTTTGCCCGAGGGGCTGTTTATGATTTCATCATTGTTTTGCTCACCTTTGCATTGGGCCTTTGTTTGAAAAACTGTTGGAAACATATCTTTAAATGATTTTTACTGGCTCCGGGTTTAAACGAGATGATTTGATTCAAACACTGATTTTTAAAGCATTTGCACTTTATTGAGATTTCATGATATGAACGTTATATGCTTTATTGCTCGTCACTACCCTTCACTTTGTGTGCAAATTCAGGTGCAGCTGGACACAGTAGCTGTTATTGATTGTTCTAGTTGCAGATTTTTCTTGGAGATAGCAAGGTAGCTGTTTGGCGATCGCAACCCCTGCTCTTCTCCCTCTTGTCTTCCTCTAGTTGTAATTAGCTATTTTCTAGGCTGAATTAGCCTTGATATTGTTAGACGGATTGTAGTAGATGCTCATGACTAGTGACACCCCGATGTCGGGCTTTTTCCTTCCGCACTTTTATTTTGATTTGAACTCCCTTACGAAGGTTTTTATGTTAAATAACATTGAAATTATCTTTGAAATGAAAACATCGGTTTGTTTTGGAAATGAGTCGGCTCATCTAGTTCCACGATAGGCGCCATCATGACAGAGGTTAGTTTGGGTCGTGACAAATACCCATAGTACGGAGGATACGGTAACATTACTTGAGAAAACCCTGAGCATCCTCTGAAGCCAAACCACTGAAAGTAGGAGGGTGATACTTTTTGTACCTCTCGAGCCTGAGTTGCTCCCCCTCCGAAACTGTTGCTCTAGCCTCGGGCCGAACTGGAACAACTGGCTACACTGGTATAACCTCTGGGGCATGGTCAACTTGGGCCTGTGGCTCTGGGGTACGGGCGGTGGGATTCTGTGCTCCTCCTCCGGCCTGAGATATGGAAGGAGCAAGTGGAATTAACCCTGCCTGAGCTAGAGTGCCAAACATTCTTAAAAACTGGGCAAGAGTCTCCTGAAGTGCAGGAGTAGTAACAGGCATCTCAGGTGCCTGTTCTCCAACTGGAGCTACTAGTGGTTCCTCTGCAGCAGCTCGTGCGGGTGCTCTGGCTGTACCATATGGTCTTCCTCGGCCTCTGGCTCGGCCTTTACCCCGGCACCGGCCTCTTGCGGGTCCAAAAGGGGGTGTGGGTGTCTGATCATCGGATCCAGTTGTGCGTGTCCTCACCATATGTGAGAGAATAGAAAGACAATGGTTTAGAACTTCGGAGTCAACAAATGCGCACGATAAGGAATCAAAGAAGTGAACATTTTCCTAACAGTTACATAGCCTCCCGAAAATAAGTATAGACGTCTCCGTACCGATCCGGGAGACTCTACTAAACCTTCTTGTGACTCATAACACCTATGAACCTAAAGTTCTGATACCAACTTATCACGACCCCAAATTCCCTCTGTAAGATGTCGTGATGGCACCTAGTCTTTAAGACTAGGTAAGCCTATCAATTATGCGAAATACAAAACTCAAACTCAAATCTCAACATATAAAATAAATCAAACTGCGATTCAAATAGTTACAACTTCCAAAATCCAGTAGAAATAAGTCACAAGCTTCTAAGAATTTATTCTAAGTGTCTCTATACATCAAAATATAAAGAGATTAAGGAAAACAACACAATAAGGATAGAAGGGGACTTTGAGGTCTGCGGACGCTGACAGATATACCTTGAAGTCTCCACGTGCAGCTAGTTCCCTGATACCTGGTCTGATAGGAAGTACCTGAATCTGCACAAAAAGATGTGCAGAAGTGTAGTATGAGTACACCACACTGGTACCCAGTAAGTGCCAAGCCTAACCTCGGTAGAGTAGTGACAAGGTCAGGTTAGGCCCTACTGGAATAATGAAAGACAGGGAGAAAAGTTTAACAATGTAATAACAATAATAACAATGTGGATAAATCAAGTAAGTAGTATGTCACAATTTAACTACACAGAATAAGGGCAATTAACACCTCGCGGAAGGAAAACAGAAATTTAAAACTTTAAGGATAACAAAAAAAATAACCAAAAACAATGCAGCCATAAAGAAATATCAACAAGGGAACTCCCGAGGTACCGCCTCGTAGTTCCAAATCATAAATAAATTCAGAATATCTCATTTCCTTATATCACCGCAGGAGCCTTCACATTAAATTTTTAAAGAAAATATTTTTTCCGAAATAGCATCCCGCTTATGCGGTCTAGTATGCGGTTGTATAACGCTTGTGCGGGCCGCGTAATGACCCCATAAGTTCAAGAAAGGGTTCTGCGAGAGCACTTTTGCGGCATAGTCTGCGATCGCATAATCAACACGTGGACCGCATAAGCGATAAACAACTGGGCAATTGGGCGTGCAACTATGCGGTGGATTTGCATTTATGCGGACCGCGAACGTGATCTGTGACCCATTCTACGGTCGCAGATGTGATCTGCAGGGGTATTTTTGCCATATTTTGACCCCGATTTTTATCCCATTATAAATAGAATAAATATATGAGAGACTTGATTAAAAGAAAAATATAGGGAGAGCGGGTTGCACGCTGCAACAGAATTGAATGTGAATATATTGTGAGAGCGGGTTGCACGCTGCAACAGAATTGATTGAAATAATAATGGATTATGAATGCTGAGTTGGCGTCAATTACTATAAATGAGTTACCTGATTGATTTCTATTATTTGTTATTGTTATTAATATTGCGTATATGTTAATGTAAGTGAACCACCTTAGCCTTGTCACTACTTTGTCGAGGTTAGGCTCAGCACTTACCAGTACATGGGGTCGCTTGTACTGATACTACAATCTGCACTTCTTGTGCAGATTTTGGAGTTGGTCCCAACGGCGTACCATAGACTTGCTCGGATTTCAGCTACCAGAGGTGACTTGAGGTATAACTGCATGGCGTCCGTAGTTCTGAAGTCCCCGTCTATTTTACTTTAGCTGTGTGTTTATTTCCAGACAACTTTATTTTATTCAGCCCTTTATTTGTATTTATTCTAGAAGCTCGTGCACTTGTGACACAAATTCTGGGATGGTATTTAGACACCGTTGTTAATATGGATTATTTCACTATGTTTCAAACTTTGCTTCCGCTTTTGTTTTCTTGATTTTTAATAATTTAAAATTGGTTTAAAAATTTGTTAATATTATTCTAACGTCGGTTTGCCTAGCAAGTGAAATGTTAGGCGCCATCACGGTCTGAAGGAGGGAATTTCGGGTCGTGACAGTTGGTATGAGAGCATTAGGTTACATAGGTCTCACGAGTTGGATTCGGCAGTGCTCCTTTTGGGGGTCAGTTCCAGCACGGTAGAGTTCGTCATTTCAGACAGGCTCAGTCAGCTCGGCCATTTCATCGGGGTGCATCATCTGGCCATGGTTCTCACAGTTCTCATTAGGGCCACTCATCACTTAGTACCCTTCTAGCTCAGAGTTCGCCCCGTGCTCCACCTGTTCAGGGCTCTTCCATGCCAGGTTCTTCTACCATTCATCCCGGTGCTAGGGGTTCCCTTCAGCTTCCACCACCAGCACCAGGGAGTTGTTTTGAGTGTGGGGAGCTTGGGAATATGTGGAGGCAGTGTCCTTGTCATCATAGAGGTCTATCTCAGTAGAGGAGTCAGCCTTCGACTACAACACCAGTTACCTCACCACCCGCCCAGTCAGCTCGGGGTGGAGGTGAGTCAGCTAGGGGTCGCCCTATAGGGGGAGGCAGATCAGGGGGTGGTCAGGCCCATTTCTATGCTCTCCCTGCCAGACCAGATGCTATTGCTTCAGATGCTGTGATTACATGTCTCAGTTTGTCACAGAGATGCCTCAGTATTATTTGACCCTGGTTCCACGTATTCATATGTTTCCTCGTATTTTGCCCATTTTCTGGATATGCCCTGTGAGCATTTAGTTTCATCTGTACATGTATCTACTCTTGTGGGCGATACTATTATTGTGGACCGCGTATATCGGTCATGTGTGGTGACTATTAGGGGTCTGGAGACCCGAGTGGATCTATTGTTGCTCAGTATGGTTGACTTTAATGTGATATTGGGTATGGATTGGTTATCTCCATGTCATGTTGTTATATATTGTCACGCTAAGATACTGACGTTGGCTATGCCGGGAATTTTGAGGGTTGAGTGGAGCGGTTCTGTAGATTATGTACCAAGTAGGGTGATTTCATATTTGAAGGCTCAGCACATGGTTGAGAAGGGTTGCCTATCTTATTTGGCTTTTGTGAGGGATGTTAATGCAGAGACTCCTGTCATTGATTTTGTTCCGGTGGTACGTGATTTTCCGGATGTGTTTCCTACAGACCTGTCGGGCATGCCGCCTGACAGAGATATTGACTTTGGTATTGATTTGGTGCCGGGCACTCAGACCATTTATATTCCACTGTATCGTATGGAACTGGAAAAGTTGAAGGAATTGAAAGAATAGCTTCAAGAACTCCTTGATAAGGGATTTATTCGGCCTAGTGTGTCACCTTGGGGTGCACCGGTTCTATTTATGAAAAAGAAGGATGGTTCCATGAGAATATGTATTGATTACAGGCAGTTGAACAAGGTCACAGTAAAGAACAAGTATCTTTTGCCTCATATTGATGATTTATTCGACCAGCTTCAGGGAGCGAGGGTGTTCTCCAAGATTGATTTGATGTCCGGTTATCATCATCTAAAGATTTGGGATTCAGATATTCTTAAGACAGCTTTTTTTAGCCACCTTTATCACACCGCATGACTTCTAGTAGTTCCCCTACTAGCCATGCGTATCAAGCCACCCTTATCTCACAGCATGCGTTTCAACACCTAGACCTTATACCACCGCATGCGTATCAATATCACAATATATCACAATTTGCACCTCAAATGCCCAAATATTTCAACTTGCCAAAATAAATCAACAACAATATTTTTCCACAATAAAGAGCTCACGACTCATGCCAAAATAAATCAACAATAATATTTTCCATAATAAAGAACTCACGGCTCCATCACAATGAGTACAAAAATCTCACAAAATATTCAGCAAAAATACAACAACAACAGCAACAACAACAATAACAACCCAGTAGAATCCCACTAATGGGGTCTGGGGAGGGTAGTGTATACGTAGACCTTACCCCTACCCCAAAGGAGTAGAGAGGCTGTTTCCGAAAGACCCTCGGTTCAAGAAAATAAAAAGACAAAATGACAAGAGGAGACAACATTAGTATCACCACAACAATCATAGAAAAAAATAGGAACACCATGAAATGCAGAAGAAAGATGCAAAGCAAAAACGATAGTTAGTAAATAGGACATACACTGAAAAGCGAAGTAGTAAAACACAACATTGTCACTAGCTACCCTAGAATAAAACCCTACGTGGCCAGTCCCACAATGGTACGAAGTAAGTCAAGACTCAACTACATCCTAACCTACAACTCTAATACTCGACCTCCACATCTTCCTATAATATATCACAAATATAACAAATTGTCTAAATATCAAATTTTTAAATGTAAAATACTTTATTTTTAATAATATTTAAATTAAGAATTCCATCCTTCAAGTCCGTTCTTATTCGCCCTGGTGATGGACGCGTTAACACACCATATTCAAGGGGATGTGCCATGGTGCATGCTATTTGCCGATGACATAGTTTTGATTGATGAGTCGCGAGCCGGTGTTAACGAGAGGCTGGAGGTTTGGAAACATGCTGTTGAGTCTAAGGGTTTCAAGCTGAGTAGGACGAAGACGGAATACCTGGAGTGTAAGTTCAGCACTAAGCCAGGGGAAGAGGGCGTGGATGTGAGGCTTGATTCGCAGGTCATCCCGAGTAGAGGCAGCTTCAAGTACCTTGGTTCGGTTATCCAGGGGGAGGGGAGATCGACGAGGATGTCACACACTGTATTGGGGTAGGATGGATGAAGTGGAGGTTAGCATCTGGAGTCCTGTGTGACAAGAGAGTGCCACCGATACTCAAAGGTAAGTTTTATAAAGCAATGGTTAGACCGGCCATGATGTATGGGGCTGAGTGTTGGCCCGTTAAGAACTCACATATACAGAAGATGAAAGTAGCAGAAATGAGGATGTTGCGGTGGATGTGCGGGCACACTAGGATAGATAAGATTAGGAATGATGATATCCGGAAGAAGGTACATGTGGCTTCCATTAATGATGATGAATATATTAATGCGAAAATATATTAATGATGATGAATATAACAGAATAAAATAATTTAATTAATATGCAACAGTGCTCTACACAATTTAAAGACATAATCTTCCACATTTAGCCCGTGTACACACTCATCACATCGTGTACATGACTTTCAACACATCAACATTTTCATATCAATACCAATCCTAAGGGAAATTTTCCCCACACAAGGTTAGACAAGTCACTTACTTCAAACCACGCTTAATCAGTTAAGTAGTATGCCTTTTCCTCAATTTTTCGACTCCGATCGACTCAAATCTAGTCATAATTAATTCGATTCAATCAATATAAATTATAGGAATAAATTCCATATGAAAATATAATTTTTCTAACAAAATCCAAAATTTAACCCAAAAATCGTCCATGGGGCCCATGCCTCAGAATCCGACGAAATCATAAAATCCGATAACTCATTCAATTACGAGTCCAACCATACTAGTTTCACTCAAATCTGACTCCGAATCGACATTGAAATCTCAAAAATTTATTTTATGAAATTTCTATAATTTTCCCCAAATTTCCATATTAAAACACTAATTAAATGATGAAAACATTGATATATTCGTGTATATTGACCAAATCCGAGTTAGAATCACTTACCCCAATATTTTTCCTTGAAAATCTCTTAAATATCGCCTCTCCCAATGCTCCAATTTGTCAAAAATGAAAAATGGGACGAAGCCCCCGTTTTATAACTTAAAGTCTCTATCTAGGCGCTGCCCTCGATTTCGTGACCTCGATTTTCTCACCTCGATTTCCTGACCTCGATTTCCTGACCTCGATTTTGACCTCGATTTTTGACATCGATTTTGACCTCGATTTCTTATATCACCGCGGGAGCCTTCACATTAAACTTTTTAAGAAAACATTTTTTCCGAAATTGTATCCCGCGTTTTAGCTACCTTTATCACACCGTATGACTTCTAGTAGTTCCCCTACTAGCCACGCGTATCAAGCCACCCTTATCTCACAGCATGCGTTTCATCACTCAGACCTTAGACCACCGCATGCGTATCAATATCACAATATATCATAATTTGCACCTCAAGTGACCAAATATTTCAATTGCCAAAATAAATCAACAACAATATTTTTTCACAATAAAGAGCTCACGGCTCATTCCAAAATAAATCAACAACAATATTTTCCATAATAAAGAGTTTACGGCTCCATCACAATGAGTACGAAAATCTCACAAAATATTTAGCAAAAATAATATTTCACAAATTTAACACCTTGTCTAAATATCAAAATTTTAATGTAAAATACTTTATTTTTAATAATATTTAAATTAAGAAATTCATCCTTCAAGTAATGCACAGAACAAAAGAAACAGAGTTTCAGCTGAACAGGTAAAACACTTTGCACGAACAGGTCAGACAAATTTAAAATACGAAAATATATTAATGATGATGAATATCACAGAATAAAATAATTTTATTAATATGCAACAATGCTCTACACAATTTAAAGACATAATCTTCCATATTTAGCCAGTGTATACACTCGTCACCTTGTGTACACGACTTTCAACACATCAACATTTTCATATCAATACCAATCCTAAGGGAAGTTTTCCCCACACAAGGTTAGACAAGTCACTTACCTCAAACCACGCTCAATCAGTCAAGTAGTATGCCTTTTCCTCGATTTTTCTACTTTGATCGGCTTGAATCTAGTCATAATTAATTCGATTCAATCAATACAATTATAGGAATAAATTCCATATGAAAATACAATTTTTCTAACAAAATCCAAAATTTAACCCAAAAATCGTCCATGGGGCCCATGCCTCAGAATCCGACGAAACTCATAAAATCCGATAACTCATTCAATTACGAGTCCAACCATACTAGTTTCACTCAAATCCGACTCCGAAATCTCAAAAATTCGTTTTATGAGATTTCTAAATTGTTTCCCAAATTTCCATCTTAAAACACTAATTAAATGATAAAAACAATAATATATTCGTGTATATTGACCAAATCCGAGTTTGAATCACTTACCCCCAATGTTTTTGCATGAAAGTCTCTCAAAAATTGCCTCTCCCAAAGCTCCAATTTGTCAAAAATGAAAAATGGGACGAAACCCCCGATTTATAACTTAAGTCTTTGTCGAGGCGCTGCCCTCGATTTCCTGACCTCAATTTTCTGACCTCGATTTCCTGACCTGGATTTCCTGACCTCGATTTTGACCTCGATATTTGACCTGGATTACTTATATCACCGCGAGAGCCTTCACATTAAAGTTTTAAAGAAAACATTTTTTTCGAAATAGCGTCCCGCGTTTTAGCCACCTTTATTACACCGCATGACTTCTAGTAGTTCCCCTACTAGCCACGCGTATCAAGCCACCCTTATCTCACCGCATGCGTTTCCACACCCAGACCTTATACTACCGCATGCATATCAATATCGCAATATATCATAATTTGCACCTCAAGTGCCCAAATATTTCAACTTGCCAAAATAAATCAACAACAATATTTTTTCACAATAAAGAGCTCACAGCTCATACCAAAATAAATCAACAACAATATTTTCCATATTAAAGAGCTCATGGCTCCATCACAATGAGTACGAAAATCTCACAAAATATTCAGCAAAAATAATATTTCACAAAATTTAACACATTGTGTAAATAATAAATTTTTAAATGTAAAATACTTTATTTTTAATAATATTTAAATTAAGAAATCTATCCTTCAAGTAATGCACATAACAAAAGAAACAGAGTTTCAACTAAACAAGTAAAACACTTAGCAGGAACATGCCAGGCAAATTTAAAATACGAAAATATATTAATGATGATGAATATAACAAAATAAAATAATTTAATTAATATACAACAGTGCTCTACACAATTTAAAAATATAATCTTCCACATTTAGCCATTGTACACACTCGTCACCTCGTGTACACGACTTTCAACACATCAACATTTTCATATCAATACCAATCTTAAGGAAAATTTCCCCCACACAAGGTTTAGATAAGTTACTTATCTCAAACCACACTCAATCATTCAAGTAGTATGCCTTTTCCTCGATTGTTTGACTCTGATCGACTCAAATCTAGTCATAATTAATTCGATTCAATCAATACAAATTATAGGAATAAATTCCATATGAAAATATAAATTTTCTAACAAAATCTGAAATTTAACCCAAAAATCAATCGTGGGGCCCACGTCTCGAAATCCGACGAAACTTACAAAATTCGACAACCCATTCAATTACGAGTCCAACCATACTAGTTTCACTCAAATCCGACTCCGAAATCTCAAAAATTCGTTTTATGAGATTTCTAAATTTTTTCCCAAATGTCCATCTTAAAACACTAATTAAATGATGAAAACAATGATATATTCATGTATATTGATCAAATCCGAGTTAGAATCACTTACCCCAATATTTTTCCTTGAAAATCTCTCAGAAATCGCCTCTCCCAAAGCTCCAATTTGTCAAAAATAGAAAATGGGACGAAGCGCCCGTTTTATAACTTAAAGTCTCTGTCCAGGCGCTGACCTCGATTTCCTGACTTCGATTTCGTGACTTCGATTTCCTGACCTCGATTTTGACCTCGATTTTTTACCTCGATTTTGACCTCGATTTTTGACAGATGAAGGAAACCAGATCAGCCAAAAACCAGCAAACTCAACTTCAACAGTCTCTCAACTTCAATTCTTGATCCGTTAACCATCCGAAACTCACCCGAGGCCCTTGGGACCTCAACCAAATACATCAACAAGTCCTAAAATATCATACGAACTTAGTTGAAATCTCAAATCACATAAAACAATATTAAAACCACGAATCATACCCCAATTCAAGCTTAAGGAACTTAAGAATTTCTAACTTCTACATTCGATGTCGAAACCTATCAAATCAAGTCCGATTGACCTAAAATTTTGCACACAAGTCATAAATGACATAACAGAGCTATAACAATTTTCAGAACTAGATTTCGATCCCGATATCAAAAAGTCAACTCCTCGGTCAAACTTCCCAAATATTCAACTTTCGCCATTTCAAGCCAAATTCCACTACGGACTTCCAAAAAATTTTCCGGACACGCTCGTAAGTCCAAAATCACCATACGGAGCTATTGGAATTACCAAAACTCTATTCCGGGGTTGTTTACACATAAGTGGATATCCGATCACTATTTCAACTTAAACTTTAAACCTTGGAACTAAGTATTCCAATTCATTCCAAAAACCTCACCGGATCCAAACTAATCACCCCCGGCAAGTCACATAACAAATGTAAAGCATAAATTGAGCAGTAAATGGGGGAATGGGGCTACAACTCTCAAAACGACTGGTCGGGTCATTACAAAACTTGCTCATGCTATCATTTTGCACGAGTATCCATTGTTCATTGTTGATCATGTAGGATTTAGGAAGTTTGTTGCTAGTTTCCAACCGTTGTTCAAAATGGTGTCTAGGAACACAATCAAGAATGATATACTGAAGATTTTCGACAATTTGAAATCAATCTATGTTATTGGAAAAACTCACAAGTAAAATTGCAATAACAACTGATACGTGGACTTTGGACAACACCAAAAAAGGGTTCATGGCTATTACAACACATTTTATTGAAGATTCATGGAGACTTCAAAGCCATATTCTTAGATTTGTTTATGTTCCTGCTCCACATGATAAGGATACTTTGTGTAATGCGTTGCTTAATTGCTTGTTAGAGTGGAATCTTGAAAGAAGAATTTCAACAATTACAGTTGATAATTGTAGCACAAACAATGCTATGATAAAAACCTTGCTAGATGAGAAACTTTGTAAAAGGGATTTATTGTTGATGGGTCGAATGTTACATGTGCGATGTGCCGCACATATCTTGAATTTAATTGTGCAAGAAGGACTAAAGGTGATACAAGATAGTATTAATAATGTGCATGACAGTGTCTTATATTGGATAGGGTCTTCAGGCAGAATCGAAAGGCTTGAAGAAGCTGCACGATTGCTACATATTTCTTGTAACAAAAAGTTAAAGTATGATTGCCCTACTCGTTGGAACTCAACATATCTAATGTTGAGAACATCCCTAGAATACAAAGATGTGTTTATGAAGTTGAGCCTAAATGACCTTAGTTATCGTTGTTTTCCAACCGAAGGGCAATGGAGTGCAGCAAAAGAAGTTTGTGATACATTAAAGCTTTTCTACCATATCACTGAAGAATTCTCAAGGACTCAATATCCCACTTCTACTCAATATTTTTCTAAAGTTTGTGATATTAAACTAGAATTGGAAGCCTTGGTGAAAAGTTTAAATCCTTTGATTAGCTCTATGGCATCAGCAATTTTGTTGAAATTTAAGAAATATTGGGATGAAGTACATATTTTGATGGGTGTAACTGCTATCTTTGATCCGAGGTAAAAGATGAGGTTGGTGGAGTTCTATCTTACACATATTTATGGTGGAGAAGTTGCTTCAGATAAAATTCAAGAAGTTTGAAACTATTATGTTGATCTCTTTCAAGAATATAAGAGTAGAGGAGCTGAGTCATCCCAAGTATCTAGTTCTAGTGAAGTTGTTGGTCATGTTGAGGGTGAACGACTGTCTAGTTTTGATAGGTTTGTCGCGTCGAGTAGCTCGGACATGGACACAAGATCGGAATTGGATTCTTATTTAGAATAAAATGTGCTACCCCGCACACCATCATTTGACACTTTAAGTTGGTGGAAGACAAACGGAGAATCTGCATTTAGTACTAGTGGGAGATTGATTAGTCCACATCGTAGTAGACTGTCACGACCCAAAACTCTAACCTGTGGTGATGGCGCCTCTCGATGGTACTAGGCAAGCTGACCTTTCAAAATACTTCAATATTTCATAAAAAGGATAATTCAAAGCTTTTTCATACCAGAATCGGAGTTAAATTCAAAATAAAATGCGGAAAGATAGCCCCAAATATCGGGTGTCACCAAGTCATGAGCATCTAGATATCCAGTCTAATGAATACAATGTCTATGTATCAATACAGGAAAGAAAGAAAACATAGAAGGAGAGACAAGGTCTGCGGACGCTGGCAGCTACCTCGTAGTCTCTGGTACTCGATTGCGCACGAAATCAAAGACCTCCATGATCAAACACACCTAGATTTCCACATGAAGTGCAGGGTGTAGCATGAGTACATCCAACTCATCAAGTAACAGAAATAAATAAGGAACTGAGAAGTAGTGACGAGCTATACAATTACAGTCCATGTTTAATAATTCCAGCAAAGAATAGACATGCTTTCACATCCGGCAATTTAAGTCCAATCAGTTTTATACAATTAAAGTTCAGGTAATTCAAATATAAAATCTTTCAGGAATTTCACAACAATGACAGATAGCAACTAAGTGCATCAACAAATGAAAAAGCAAGTACAGCCTCTCAGGGCAACAATCACTCAACTCGTCACAACAGCTCAAATCACTCGGCTCTCAGCCCTCAGTACTCACACTCCATAGGTACCTGCGCTTACTAGGGGTGTGCAGACTCCGGAGGGGCTCCTTTCAGACCAAACGCTATATCCGCAAGGACAACTCACGTGCTATAGTATCAATATGTGGAGCCACACGGACAACTCACGTGCCATAGTATCAATACCTCAGAGACAGGCCCTTGGCCTCACTCAGTCATCAACCTCTCTAATCTCTCAGGCTCTAGGAAATCACAAAGACCGACCCAAACAAAGATAACATAGTGTATCAACAAGAATCAAGAAGAGGCTAAGATATGATATGCAAATAAAACCATGACTGAGAACAAGACAGCGATTAGCAAGTAATTCAACAAGTACGCGACCTCTGCGGGTCTCAATAGTAACATCACATAGCCTAAGCATGATTTCTAACATGATTTGCAGCCAAATTTCTATAACACAGGGAGAAAATATAGCTAGCAACAAGTTATTCAACTTTATAGTTTCACGGAATGGACCAAGTCCCAATTCATACGGTGCACGCCCACACACCTATCACCTAGCATGTGCATCACCTCCAAAATACTCACATAATCCAATAATCCGGGGTTTTATACCCTCATGACCAAATTTAAAATAGTAACTTACCTCAAACCGCGCAAAATCCTACTCCGCAATGCCTTTGCCCCTTGAATCAATCTCCAAACGCCCCGAATTTAGCCACAAGCAGTACGATATAATTAATATAGGCTAAAAGAATCAATTCCACAAGAAAAACATGAAATTATAAGCCAAAATCCGAAATCGGCTCAAACTCAACCCACAGGCCCACGTCTCGAAATCCGACAAAAGTTGCAAAACCTGAAAGCGCATTCACTTACGAGTCTAACCATACTAATTCATCAAAATCTGATATCATTTGGTCCTCCAAATCCCCAAAATCCGCTCTCCAATTCTCAAGCCCTAAACCCCCAAATTTCACTTCAAGATCTCGCTAATTAGGTGGGAAAATCAGTGGGGAATCAAGATTTATGATAAAAAATGAGTACAAGAAGCTTACCTCAATAATCCCCTCAAAACTCTTCTCCAAAATTGCCTAAGTCCGAGTCTCAAATGTTGAAATAAGACTAAAATCGCGAACCCTTGCTTTTAAACCTTATGCCCAGACTTTTCGCACCTGCGGCCATTTATCCGCACCTGCGGGGCCGCTTCTGCGGAAACATTCCCGCTCCTGCGGAAGTCACTTGTTCGCTGCCTCCTCTTCCGCGATCAAAGGACTGCATCTGCGCCTATCGCAGGTACGGGAAACCCATCGCTCCTGCGTTTCCATCTCGCTCCTGCGCCCACCTGCCTGCTCCTACGGCCATCGCATGTGCGGGAAAATCTTCGCACCTGCGACCTCTGCTCAACTCATCCTTCGCCGCTTCTGCAGGCTCCTTCCCCGCTTCTGCGGGCTCGCACCTACGGTGCCCACTCCACAGATGCGGTTACACCAGTAGCAGCAACACTTCAGCTGCTTCATTAACTCAAAAATCACGTCCGTTAACCATCCGAAATCAACCCGAGGTCCCCGGGACCTCAACCAAACATACCAACTAGTCATATGACCCAATTCGAACTTAGTCGAACCTTCAAATCACCCAAAACAACATCAAAACACCGATTACACATGGATTCAAGCCTAAAGAACTTCTAAACTTCCAAATTCCACAAACGACGTCGAAACCTATCAAACCACATCCGATTGACCTCAAATTTTGCACACAAGTCATATTCAACATTACGGACCTACTCCAACTTCCAGAATCTCAATCCGACCCCAATATCAAAAAGTCAGCCCCCCGGTCAAACTTTCCAAAAATTCAACTTTTGCTATTTCAAGCCTAAATTAGCTACAGACCTCAGATTCACAGTCCGGACACACTCCTAAGTTCAAAATCACCCAATGGGGCTAAGGAAACCGACGGAACTCCATTCTAGAGTTGTCTTCACATAATTCCGACTACGGTCAAACTTCTAAGACTTAAGCTTCCGTTTTAGGGACTAAGTGTCCCAAAACACTCTGAAACCAAAAATAAGACCTCCCGACAAGTCACATAAGCAGAAACAGATACGGGAAAAGCAGTAAATAGGGGATCGGGGCTAATACACTCAAAATGACCGGCCGGGTCGTTACATCCTCTCCCTCTTAAGACAATCGTTCATCCTCAAACAAGCATAGAGACATACCTGAAGTGGTGAAAAGATGAGGATAACGGCTGCGCATATCATGCTCGGTCTCCCAAGTCGCCTCCTCGACTGGCTGGCTCCTCCACTGAACCTTCACAGAAGAAATATTCTTTGACCTCAGCTTTCGGAGCTGCCTATCCAAGATTGCCACCGGCTCCTCAACATAAGATAAATCATTGTCCAACTGGACTGAGCTGATAACTAACATATGAGACGGATCACCGTGATACTTCCGGAGCATAGAAACATGGAATACTAGATGAACTCCTGCTAGACTGGGAGGCAAGGCAAGCTCATAAGCAACCTCCCCAACACGTCGCAATACCTCAAATAGACCAATGAACCTTAGGCTCAGCTTGCCCTTTTTCCCGAACCTCATAACACCCTTTATAGGCGAAACCCGGAGCAAGACCCTCTCTCCAACCATGAATGCAACATCGTGAACCTTCTGATCTGTATAACTCTTGTGTCCGGACTGGGCTGTGCGTAGTCTATCCTGAATCACCTTAACCTTCTCCGGAGCATCCTGAACCAAGTCTGTACCCAATAATCTAGCCTCACCCGGCTCAAACCAACCCACCGGAGACCTACACTGCCTACCATACAGAGTCTCATACAGTACCATCTAGATGCTCGACTAGTAACTGTTGTTGTAGGCAAACTCCTCTAGAGGAAAGAACTGATACCACAAAACCCCAAACTCCATCACATACGCACAGAGCATATCCTCTAATATCTGAATAGTTCGCTCGGACTGTCCGTCCGTCCGAGGCTGAAATGTCGTGCTCAACTCCACTCCAGTACCCAACTCATGCTGCACGACCCTCCAGAACCATAATGTAAATTGCATACCCCGGTCAGATATGATAGATACTGGTACGCCATGAAGCCTGACGATCTCGCAGATATACACTCGAGCCAGCTACTCGAAAGAATAGGTAGTCATCATAGGAATGAAATGAGCTGACTTGGTCAGCCTATCTACAATCACCCAAACTGCATCAAACTTTCGCTGAGACCGTGGAAGCCCAACAATGAAATCCATAGTGATCTGCTCCCATTTCCACTCCGGAATCTCTAACTTCTGAAGCAACCCACCTGGTCGCTGATGCTCATACTTTACCTGCTGGCAATTTAGACACCGAGCTACATACTCCAATATGTCCTTCTTTATTCTCCTCCACCAGTAATGCTGTCTCAAGTCGTGATACATCTTCGCGGCACCTAGATAAATAGAATACCACGAACTGTGAGCCTCCTAGAGAATCAGCTCACGCAAACCATCTACATTAGGCACACATAGCCTGCCCTACATCCTCAATGCACCATCATCCCCAATAGTGACATTCTTAGCATCACCATGATAAACCGTGTCCTTAAGGACAAGCAGATGGGGGTCATCATACTGACGCTCCCTGATACGATCATAAAGAGAAGACCGAGAGACCACACAAGCTAATACTCGACTCAACTCAGAAACATCCAGTCTAACAAATTGGCTGGCTAAGGCCTGAACATCCAATGCCAATGGCCTCTCTGTTGCTGGAAGATATGCTAAGCTCCCCAAACTCTCTGCCCGGCGACTCAAGGCATCGGCCACCACATTGGCCTTCCCGAGATGGTATAAAATGGTGATATCATAGTCCTTAAGAAGCCTCAACCACCTTCGCTGATGCAAGTTAAGATCCTTCTATTTGAACAGATGCTACAAACTCCGATGATCAGTGTAAATCTCATAATAGACCCCATACAAATAGTGCTGCCAAATCTTCAAGACATGAACAATAGCTGCTAACTCAAGGTCTTGGACAGGATAGTTCTTCTCATGAGGCTTCAACTGGCGCGAAGCATAAGCAATCACTCTACCCTCATATATCAGAACACACCCAATACCGATCCTCGAGGCATCACAATACCTTGTGTAAAAACAAGAAGCTGATCGTAGAACTAGAACTGGAGCCGTGGTCAAAGAAGTCTTGAGACACTCCTCCAACCACCTGAAAGGAGCACCCTTTTGGGTCAATTTAGTCAAGGGCGATGCAATAGATGAGAAGCCTTCCACAAAACGGTGGTAATAACCAGCCAAACCGAGAAAACTCTGAATCTCCGTGGCTGAGGACGGTCTGGGCCAACTCTGAACCGCCGTTATCTTCTTTGGGTCTACCTGAATACCCTCACTAGACACCATGTGTCCCAAGAACGCCACTGAACTGAGCCAAAACTCACACTTGGAGAACTTTGCATAAAGCTTCTCCTCCCTCAACCACTGTAACACAATCCTCAGATGTTGGGCATGTTTCTCCTGGCTACGAGAGTACACCAGGATGTCATCAATGAATGCAATAACGAACGAGTCAAGATAAGGCTGAAACACACTATTCATCAGATGCATGAACGTTGCTGGGGCGTTGGTCAACCCAAAAGACATCACAAGGAAATCATAATGGTCATATCGGGTTTTGAAAGCTGTCTTAAGAATATCTAAGTCCCGAATCTTCAGCTGGTGATACCCTGACCTCAAATAAATCTTGGAAAACACCCTCGCTCCCTGAAGCTGGTCAAATAGATCATCAATATGCGGCAATGGATACTTGTTCTTGATTGTGACCTTGTTCAACTACTTGTAATCAATACACATTCTCATAGTACCATCCTTCTTCTTTACAAATAGAATCGGTGCACCCCAAGGTGACACTCTAGGCCAAATAAACCCCTTATCAAGGAGTTCCTGAAGCTGCTCCTTCAATTCCTTCAACTTTGCCGGTGCCATGTGATACGGTGGAATAGAAATGGGCTAAGTTCCCGGCACCAAATCAATACCGAAATCAATTTCCCTGTCGGGCGGCATGCCCAGTAGGTCTACAGGAAACACATCCGAAAAATCTCGCACCACAGGAACAGAATCAATAGTAGGGACCTCTGCACTAACATCCTTCACAAAAGCCAAATAGGATAGACAACCCTTCTCAACCATCTGCTGAGCCTTCAGGTATGAAATCACTCTACTTGGAACATAGTCTATAGAACCGCTCTACTCAATTCTCGGCAACCCCGACATCGCTAACGTTACGATCTTAGCATGACAATCTAAAAAGAATGACATGGAGACAACCAATCCATACCCAATATCATATCAAAATCGACCATACTAAGCAGCAAAAGATCTACTCTGGTCTCCAGACTCCCAATAGTCACCACACATGACCGATATACACGGTCCACAATGATAGTATCACCTACTGGAGTGGATACATGAACAGATAAAACTAGGGACTCACGTGGCATATCCATAAAATGAGCGAAATATGAAGACACATATGAATAAGTGGAACCAGGGTCAAATAATACAGAGGCATCTCTGTGGCAAACTAAGACAATACCTGTAATCACAGCATCTGAAGCAATGACATCTGGTCTGCCAGGAAGAGCATAGAAACGGGCCTGGCTGCCCCCTGATCGGCCTCCTCCTCTAGGGCGACCTCAAGCTGACTGAACCCTACCCCTAGCTGGCTGGGCGGGTGGTAGAGCTGCTGGTGCTGGTGCCATCAACTGAGTACTCTGCTGTGGAGCCCCACCCAACAACCTAGGGCAATCTCTCTTAATGTGACCAAAATCTCCGCACTCGAAACAACCCCTCCTCTGATGGAACTGCTGCTCCTGATGCCCAGAGGAACTACTCATGGAAACCTGAGCTGACGAGGCCTGGTGAGAACTCTGTGCCGATAGTGCACTAAATAAAGACTGGCCCTGTTGATGACTGTATGACCCGTGGCCAGATGATGCACCACAGTGAATTGGGCGAGCCATATGAGCATGTTTGAAAGGACGACCCCTACCATTGCGGAACTGCCCCCAGAAGGAACACCGCTGAAGCCACCCTGACCACGAGGCCTCTTGGCCTCCCTCTCAACCCGCTCCTGGATGCAAACCATCTCAATCTGACGAGAAATGTTGACAACCTCGTCGAAAGTAGCACCAGACTCTCTCTCTAGTCATAAGCAATCGCAGCTAAAATGTGAGGCCATATATGAACCTCTTGATCCTCTCCCTGTCTGTGGGAACCAACCAGATAGCATGCCGGGCCAACTCTGAAAATCTCATCTCATGCTGTGTCACGGACATATCACCATGACGAAGCTGCTCGAACTACCTGCGCAACTCCTCTCTGCGGGACTGAGGCACGAACTTCTCCAGAAATAGACCAGAGAACTGCTGCCAGGTAAGGGGTGCTGTGCCGACCGGCCTATGCCTCTTGTACGCCTCCCACCAACTGAAGGCAGCCAACAGAACTGAAAAGTAGTGAACGAGACCCCACTGGCCTCTAAAATATATGCAGTACGGAGTATCCTCTAGCACCTATCCAAGAAGCCCTGTGCATCCTCTCCCTCGGCACCGCTAAAAGATGGAGGCTAGAGTCTCCCAGACCTCTCCAATCGACGCTACTTATCATCAGGTATGATAGGAACCACATAGTCCTGAGCAACTACAACCGGCTGAGCTGGTGGTGCCCCCGGTGTCTGGAATCCCTATACACCCTACTCTGGTGTGCGGGCGGCGGAAGTCTGAGCACCTTCCCCAGCTTGAGAAGTGGCTGCTGCGGCCGGAGCAGAGACCGCCTGAGCAAGACTGGTACACGCGGTCATGATCTGAGCTAAGGCCTCCTGAAGGCCTGGAATCACAATAGGCACAGGTGGTGCCTGAGCTGGTCCCATAGGCTCGTCCACAACTGGAGCCTCCTCCTGAACTGGGGCAACTAGTAGATCTGCAGGTGTTGCCCTAGTTGCGGTGCGAGCTGCACCTCTGCCCCTACCATGGCCTCTACCGCGACCTCGGCCTCTCGCAGCCCCGACTGGTGGTACTGGGGGCTATCCATCCTGCCCGGTAGTACGCGTCCTCACCATCTATGAGAGAATTAGAACAACAGAAATTTAGTTACCAAAATCAAAAGACTCGCATGACAGGAAATCAAGAATGTGAAATTTCCTAAGGGTTTGGCAGCCTCTCAAAGATAAGTACAGACATCTCCGTACCTATCCGCAAGACTCTACTAAACCTGCTCATGACTCATGAGACCTATGTAACCTAGGCTCTGATACCAATTTGTCACGACCCAAAACTCTAACCTGTCGTGATGGTGCCTATCGATGGTACTAGCTAAGCCAACCTTTCAAAATACTTCAATATTTCATTAAAAGGATAATTCAAAGCTTTTTCATACTAGAGACTTTTACAAAAATCGGAGTTAAATTCAAAATACAATGCGGAAAGATAGCACCAAACATCGGGGTGTCACCAAGTTATGAGCATCTAGATATCCAGTCTAATGAAAACAATGTCTAAGTATCAATACAGGAAAGAAAGAAAACATAGAAGGATAGACAAGGTCTGCGGATGCCGGCAGCTACCTCGTAGTCTCCGGTACTCGATCATGCACGAACACAATGACCTCCGTGATCAAACATACCTAGATCTGCACATGAAGTACAGGGTGTATCATGAGTACAACCAACTCATCAAGTAACATAAATAAATAAGGAACTGAGAAGAAGTGACGAGCTATACAATTACAATCCATTTTCAATAATTCCAGCAAAGAAAAGACATGCTTTCGCATCCGGCTGTTTAAGTCCAATCAATTTTATACAGTTAAAGTTCAGGTAATTCAGATATAAAATCTTTTAGGAATTTCACAACAATGACAGATAACAACTAAGTACATCAACAAATGAAAAAGAAAGTACAACCTCTCAGGGCAACAGTCACTCAACTCATCACAACAGCTCAAATATCTCGGCTCTCAGCCCTCAGTACTCACACTCAATAGGTACATGCGCACTGGGGTTGTTGTCACGACCCAAAATCTGACCTGTCGTGATGGCTCCTATCTCAAAACTAGGCAGGTTGATAATATCAATAACCCCCGATTTCCTTTAAGTTTGAAAAACATAATATTTAAATATAATACAAAATCCCTCAAATATTGATACGAACACTCCCCAAAACCTGGTGTCACTGAGTACATGGGCATCTAATATGAATACAAGTCTGGAAAATATGGTCTATGATAGTCTGAGACCAAATACAATAACAAGGAGATAGGGAAGGAGAGACAAGGTCTGCGAAACATGGCAACTACCTCTAAATATCCGAAAAATTAACTGTATGAGAGAATCAACACCCGCTATGTCCGGGAACACCTGGATCTGTACACAAAGTGCAGGGTGTAGTATGAGTACAACCAACTCAGCAAGTAACAATAATAAATAAGGAACTGAAGATAATGACGAGCTACACAGTTACAGTTCATTTTTAGTAATTCCGGCAGAGAGCAGACATGCTTTCAATTCCAAAAGTTTTCAAATCAGTTTTATACAGTTGAAGTTCATGTAATCCGGATATAAAATCTTTCAGAGAATTTCACATCAATGACAGATAGCAACTAAGTGCAACAACAAATGAAAAGCAAGTACAGCCTCTCAGGGCAACAAATACTCAACTCGTCACAACAGCTCATCCACTCGACTCTCAGCCCTCAGCACTCCCACTCAATAGGTACCCGCGCTCACTGGGGGTGTACAAACTCCGGAGGGGCTCCTACAACCCAAGCGCTATAATCTGCACGAACAACTCACGCGTTGCACGGACAACTCATGTGCCATAGTATAAATATCTGGATCCGCACTGAAAACTCACGTACTATAGTATAATACAAGGATCCGCACGGACAACTCACGTGCTGCACGGACAACTCACGTGCTATAATATCCCACACGGACAACTCACGTGCTATAATATCCCGCACATACAACTCACGTGCTGTACGGATAACTCATGTGCTATAATATAATCTCTCACAATCAGGTCCTCGACCTCACTCAGTCATAAATCTCTCCAGTCTCTCGGGCTCTCAATAATCATGAAATCAACCCCAACAATAATGATATGATGCATAAATAATGAATAATAGAGACTGAGATAAAATAAATAAGTAAATTATGACTGAGTACGAAACAACAATTACGCAGGTAGTTCAAGGTCCCAACAATACCAACATAAAACCTAAACATGATTTATAACATAATTTGCAGTCAAATCTCTATAACACAAGGAGAGCATATAGCTAGCAACAAGTTATACAACTTTACAGTTTCATGGAATGGACCAAGTCCCAATTCCTACGGTGCCCACTCACACGCCCGTTACCTAGCATGTGCGTCACCTCCAGAATACTCACATAATCCAATAATCAGGGGTTTCATACCCTCAGGACCATATTTAAAACTGTTACTTACCTCAACTTGTGTAATTTCCTATTTCGCTATGCTTTTGCCTCGTGAATTGGCCTCCAAACGCCTCGAATCTAGCCACAAATAATTCGATTCAGTCAATAAAAATTATAGGAATTAATTCCATATGAAAATATAATTTTTTCATAAAAATCTAAAAATTCATCCAAAAATCGCCCGTGGGACCCACGTCTCGGAACCCGACAAAGGTTACAAAATATGAACGCCCATCCAATCATACAAATTTCACCAAATTCTGACATCAACTCGATCCTCAAATCTTCAATTAAAGTCTTCAACAAGCCCAATTCACCCATGATATCCCTTTTATCCCTAATAGATTTCATCCTTAGCCTTTAAGCCCCAATATAGGTTATATGATTCAATAGTTAATCATTATTAAGCTATTGAAGCACTAGAATCACCAACCATCCTAACAAGATTCAAAAATTTACTATTCATCTTCTTCTCCATTCAAGAACCCTAACTCACAATACCCATTTCAAGGATTAGCATAATTCTTCAACCAATTGGTACTTTCTACTTCACAATACATCCCAAATACTTAATCCATAGTTGTATTTTAAGTGTAGGGTGGAGAATTTACCTCTTGTAGCTCAAACCCTAAATTGAACCCTTTTGAATGATTCTTGAAGATTAGAGAAATTCCTATGAATTTCAATCTATGTAGATGTTAATACTACCATTAACTAGTGTTAATCCATTATAAAAATATCATAAAACTTACCTTTGATGTGTATTTGGGTTGAGGATGCTCCACCTTCTCTCTAGAACCCAAAACCCTACACAGATTGGCTACGCAGCTTAACCCTCCCCTCACTACCATACTGATTTTGCCTACGCAAATCTGCGTAGGCTACGCAAGACTCGCGTAGCTGTTCTGCCACTCTTTAGTAAAATAGTCATAACGTCTTGTAGAAATCTCCAAATGACGAACGGTTTGATGCGTTGGAAACTAGACTCAAAGAGATTTAATTTGATAGGTTATAAACTATATAAATCTTCATATCCTGAGAGTTATCTTCGTTTGAAGTTAGATCTTGTGCAAACTCACTTGAAACTTTATCCAATCATATAATTTTCAACTTGACTTAGACTTAGGGCTCTTCTTAGACCCTAAACTATTTTTAATGCACCTCATACATATATTATCATGATCAATTGATATCATTCAAATTACCAGTCTTGTTCATACCCGAATTGATATATTTAGCATCCGCCAATCTTCTTAATGGTCTTAAAACACTTAGAAAATTTTTCGGGGTGTTACAGGTGTGCAGACTCCGGAGGGGCTCCTTTCAGCCCAAGCGCTATATCCGCACGGATAACTCACGTGATGCACGGATAACTGACGTGTTATAGTATCAATATGTGGAACTACACGGACAACTCACGTACTGCACGGACAACTCATGTGCCATAGTATCAATACCTCATAGACAGGCCCTCGGCCTCACTCAGTCATCAACCTCTCTAATCTCTCGGGCTCTCGGAAATCACAAAGATCGGCCCAAATAAAGATAACATAGTGTATCAACTAGAATCAAGAAGAGGCTGAGATATGATACACAAATAAAACCATGACTGAGTACAAGACAACGATTAGCAAGTAATTTGTCACGACCCAAACTGATAGGCCGTGACGAGTGCCCGAGTTCTACCTATCGAACACCCATAAGTATTCGTCTAAGATATAAACATGAAATAAGTGTAGGTCATGCATAACGTCTAGAAATAAACTATTAATTCATATGAATAACCTACGTGGGAAAACAGGCCCAAAAGATATATATACATACATATATATACTGTAGGGCGAGATGACAAGGCCACATACTATATAGCTATACATGACTGTCTACAGACCTCTAATAGAGTGTACAACTGTATAAAGGAAGAGAATGGGTCCCGTCGTACCCATATATATATATAAACACACCGTACCAAAACTCAAAGAAGCTTTGGATCAAATGGAGCACACCAACCCTTGCTGATCAAGGATCCTAAGAAGGGGGGCCGTCAGCCAGTCTACCTGCACATGCGGCCATGAAATGCAGCGTCCCCCGAAAAAAAGGGACGTCAGTACGAATAATGTACTAAGTATGTAAAGCATGAAAATCAGTACATAAAAGACATAGATGAAACATGGGGTAAAGAATTCCACTTGTGAGTCTAAATAACTTTGTGAATCCTGAAACATTTATAATATCATGCACGTTCGTGTAAATGTCGTATCATGCATAGGTATAGGTGTACATAACATCATCAAGCCTCTAAGGGCATCCCATCATATCATCTCGGCCACTGTGGGCAAAATCATCAATATATACCAGCTGATCAAGTGGTGGTGCTTATATAACGCATTAACCTTTTATCATATCCCATATACATATAATATACGCGTATATAACGCCTTCTGGTCATGGGTAAATGTACATGTATAAATGCATGAAATGCAATAGAAATACGTTAATAAAATTTTTCGAATATCATAAAATCAATATGCCTTACGGACAAACTTTATCAAATACGTATTTTTTTGAGACCAATGAATAGAGGATATAATAATAATCCACATGGGGAATCAAGAATATAGACACCTCTAGTATTTCTATGAATAAAGTCATTTATGAACGTTGCGTATTTTACTCGTTTCGTTTGTATCATTTGGATCATGCCAGAAAGAAAAAAAGGGATAGCCTTAACATACCTCAAGTCGTCAATGCAACTCAAAAACAAGTTTATGAAAACTAGAGCGCCAACCCTATAGCAAAGAAATACGTGTAGAATTTAAATGGCGGTAGTATATTACGTATCTCAAACGATAACTCGATTCTAAAATAAAACGGGCAACATTTCCTCGATTTTACTGCTCGCTCAAGCCTACTATAGGCGAGATACAAACATAATACAGTCAGCAACTCAAAACCAACCTAATTACAATCCGGGACCTTCAATACAACAAACCCCCCCAAATATACCATAATACACCCAATCAACAAATTATCAATTAGCCTGCAACTACAACGACGAGCGACCAACCTACTACCCTACCACATGTGGTGTTCCATGCCATTTTTATCCTTCCAAACTCCATAAATTAGTAGCACAATAGACAACCCAAAAGCAACACAAAACAGCCCACAAAGCAGTCCACTACAAATCAAATAACTCGAACTCACGGCTTCCGATCACCGTCCTGTGAGGTCTAACTATTAGGAAATGAATTTATCAAATTTTCTTGATATTTTAAAGCTTAAATACAGAAATTATAAATTTTTATTAACTATTAAATACATTCCAAAACTCAAACTATAAAGAAAAAGAGAGGTGATATAGTGATACTATAACGACCCGCCTGTCATTTCGAGAGTTATAGCCCGTTTTTCCCATTTCTACTTATTTTTGTATTATTCAGCTATATTATGTTATATCGGGTTAGTTGGTTTGGGACCGGAGTGGTTTTAGAGTGAATTGAGATACTTAGTCTCTTAAGTTGAAAAAGTCAACCGGATGTTGACCTATGTGTAAACGATCTCGGATTTGAATTCTGATGATCCCGTTAGCTCCATTAGGTGATTTTGGATTTGGGAGTGTGTTCGGAATATGATTTGGAGGTACGTGGTAGAATTAGGCTTGAATTGGCGAAATGGGAAATTTGGCGATTTCGGTCGACAGTGGAAAACTTGATATCGGGGTCGGAATGGAATTCTGGAAGTTGGAGTAGGTTGTGGTGTCATTTGTGACGTGTGTGAAACATTTGAGGTCATTCGGACGTGGTTTGGTTGGTTTCAGCATCGGTTGTCGCATTTGGAAATTTAGAAGTTCTTAGGCTTGAATGCGAGGGTAATTTGGTGTTTAGAGGTTGTTTTGAGTGATTCGAAGGTTCGACTAAGTTTGTATGTTGATATATGACTTGTTGGTATTTTTGGTTAAGATCTCGAGGGCCTCGGGGTAATTCCGGGTGGTTAACGGATTGTCGAAGTTGGAATTTGCACCTGGAGCTACTGCTACTGCTATTTTTGCACCTGCGGAAGAAAGCCTCGCAGGTGCCAGACCACTGGTGCGAGTGGGTAGTGTGCAGGTGCGGGCAATACTGGACTAGGTAGGTTGCATAGGTGCGAGTTGGAGGTCGCATCTGTGAGCCCGCAGGTGTGAAACCTAGGGCGCAGCGGCGGAAAGGGGAATACTGGGCAGGCTTCGCAGAAGCGGAGAAAAACGCACAGATGCGCCTTCGCAGGTGCGACGATGTTGCCGCAGATGTGGAGCCTGGGCGCGTAAGTGAGTTGCGCAGGTGCGGCTCCTTAGACCGTATGTGCGTTGGTGCGGGTGCGAGAAAATGGCCGCATGTGCGAAAAACCTGGGCATAAACCATAAATAGAACCCTTCGCGATTTTGGTGCATTCTTCACCATTTTTATTCAGTTTTTATAGCTTTTGGGAGAGATTTGAAGAGGGAATCAAGGAGATTTCGTTGAGGTAAGTCACTTGAGCCATAATACTTGTATATATGGTGAATTTTCGTTGTTTAATCATGGTAATTAGTGAAAATGAGGGGTTAGGGCTTGGAATTTTTGGAGAGTAATTTAAGGATTTGAAGGACCAAACGATGTCGGATTTTGATGAATTTGGTATGGTTAAACTCGTGAGTGAATGAGCTTTCTAGTTTTGTAAATCTAGTCCTGAGGGTATAAAACCCTGGATTTTGTATCATTCTACTATTTTTAGTGACGCACATGCTAGGTGACGGGTGTGTGGGCGTACACTGTTGGGGATTTTTGACTTAATCCGTCCCGTAGCAACTGTAAAGTTTCATACTTTGTTGAAACCATATGATACTTATATGTTTTAGAAAGAATTTCTGTAAATTGGGCTGAATGCCATGTTTGGGCCTTGCGCCAATGCTGTTTGGACCCTTAGGGGCTGCTTCTTACTATCCTCTCATTGTTTTTGATTGAAAATCTATACTCAGTCATGTTTATACTTATTTATCGCATAACTCAGTTTTATGACTCTATTTTAATGCATATAAATGTTTTGGGCCGAATGCCCTGTTTTACTGAAATGCCCGAGTGGCTTGAGAGATTTATGACTAAGTGAGGCAGAGGGCCTGATTGTGAGGATGAGTGTGGATCGGGGCTGCCCGCCTGCAACATACTTTATTATTACAGCACATGAGTTGTCCATGCAAATTATAGCGCTTGGGCTGAAGGAGTCCCTCCGGAGTCTATACACACCCCCAGTGAGCGTAGGTACCTACTGAGACGAGTGCCGAGTGCCGAGTGCTGAGTGCTAAGTGACTGGGAGGCATGAGTGATTGTGAGGTATGTCCGAGTGGCAAGAGTGATTGTGAGGTATGCCCGAGTGGCAAGAGTGATTGTGAGGTATGCCCGAGTGGCACGCGTGACTGTGAGGTTTGCCCGAGGGGTTGTTTATGATTTCATCATTTTTGCTCACCTTTGCATTGATCCTTTGTTAGAAAATTTTTTGGAAAAATATATTTAAATGATTTTTACTGGAACCGGGTTTAAACGAGATGATTTGATTCAAACACTAATTTTTAAAGCCTGTTGTACTTTACTGAGATTTCATAATATGAACGTTATATGCTTTATTGCTCGTCACTACTGCTCAGTCTTTATTTATTGTTGTTACTTACTGAGTTGGCGCACTCACATTACTCCCTGCACCTTGTGTGCAGATTCAGGTGTAGCTGGACACAGTAGCGGTTATTGAGTGATCTTGTTGTATATTTTTCTAGGAGATAGCAAGGTAGCTATTTGGCGATCGCAGCCCCTGCTCTTCTCCCTCTTATCTTCCTCTAGTTGTATTTAGCTATTTTCCAGGCTGAGTTAGCCTTGATATTGTTAGACAGATTGTAGTAGATGCTCATGACTAGTGACACCCTGATGTCGGGCTTTTCTTTTCCGCACTTCTGTTTTCTTTGATTTGAACTCCTTAAATAAAGGTTTTATGTTAAATAGTATTGAAATTATCTTTGAAATGAAAATATCGATTTGTTTGGAAATGAGTCGGCTTGCCTAGTTCCACGATAGGCGCCATCACGACAGATTAGGTTTTTGGGTTGTGACAAATTAGTATCAGAGCCTAGGTTACATAGGTCTCATGAGTCATGAGAGGGTTTAGTAGAGTCTTGCGGATCGGTACGGAGATGTCTGTACTTATTTTCAAGAGGCTACAGAACCTTTAGGAAACTCCACATTCTTGAATTCTTGTCGTGCGAATCTATTGATTCTAGTTAATAAACATCTGTTGTTTCATTCTCTCACAGATGGTGAGGACTCGTACTACCGGTCAGGAAGGCCAGCCACCAGTACCAACAGCCAGGGCCACGAGAGGCCGAGGCCGCGGTAGAGGCTGTGGTAGGGGTAGAGGTGCAGCCCGTATAGCAGTTGGGGCAGTACCTACAGATCCACCGGTTGTCCCAGATCAGGACCAAGTTCCAGTTGTGCATGCACCAGCTCAGGCACGACCTGTGCCTATTATGATTCCAGGCCTTCAGGAGGCCCTAGCTCTGATTCTCACAGCGTGTACTGGCCTTGCTCAGGCGGTCTCTATTTAGACGGCCGCAACCACTTCTCAGGCCAGGGGAGGCACTCAGACTCCCGTCGCTCGCACACCCAAGCAGGTTATTCAGGGACTTCAGATACCAGAGGCACCACCAGCCCAGCCGGTTGCTGTTGCTCAGGATTATGTGGTTCCTGCTATGCTTGAGGATGATCAGCGTAGGTTGGAGAGGTTTGGGAGACTTTAGCCACCACCTTTTAGTGGCACAAAGAGAGAGGATGCTCAGGACTGTTTGGACAGGTGTCAGAGGATACTCCGTACTGCTGGTATTTTGGAAACTTTTAGGGTCTCATTCACTACCTTTCAGTTTTCTAGGGCTGCACTCAGATGGTGGGAGACTTACGAGAGGCGCAGGCCTGTTGGCGCAGCACCCCTTACTTGGCAGCAGTTCTCCGTGGTCCTTTTGGAGAAGTTCGTGCCTCGATCCCGCAGAGAGGAGCTGCGTAGACAGTTCTGTGACGCAGTATGAGATGTGGTTCTTCGAGTTGGCCCATCAAGCTATCTGGTTGGTTCCCACAGATAGAGAGAGGATCATGAGGTTTATTGATGGCTTCACTTATCAGCTACAGTTTCTCATGACCAGAGAGCGGGTTTCGGGTGCTACCTTTGATGAGGTTGTTGACATTGCTCGGCAGATTGAGATGGTTCGCGGTCAGGAGAGGGTTGAGCGGGAGGCCAAGAGGCCTCGTGGTTAGGGTGGATTCAGCGGTTCTTCTTTTGGGGGTCAGTTCCAGCACAGTAGAGGTCGTCATTTCAGACAGGCTCAGTCAGCTCGGCCATTTCATCGGGGTTAATCATCTGGCCATGGTTTTCACAGTTCTCATCAGGGCCACTCATCACTTAGTGCCCTTCCAGTTCATAGTTCGTCTCGTGCTCTACCTATTTAGGGCTCTTCCATGCCAGGTTCTTCTACCAGTCATCCAGGTACTAGGGGTTCCCTTCAGTTTCCGCCGCCAGCACCAGGGAGTTGTTTTGAGTGTGGGGAGCTGGGGCATATGTCGAGGCAGTGTCCTCGTCGTCATGGAGGTATATCTCAGCAGAGGAGTCAGCCTACGACTACAGCACCAGTTACCTCATCACCCGCCCAGTCAGCTCGGGGTGGAGGTTAGTCAGCTAGGGGTCACCCTAGAGGGGGAGGCAGATCAGGGGGTGTTCAGGCCCATTTCTATGCTCTCCCTGCCAGACCAGATGGGATTGCTTTAGATGCTGTGATTACAGGTATTGTCTCAGTTTGCCACAGAGATGCCTCAGTATTATTTGACCCTGGTTCTACGTATTCATATGTTTCCTCGTATTTTGCCCATTTTCTGGATATGCCCCGTGAGTCCTTAGTTTCATCTGTGCATGTATCTACTCCTGTGGGCGATACTATTATTGTGGACCGCGTATATCGGTCATGTGTGGTGACTATTGGGGGTCTGGAGACCCGAGTAGATCTATTATTGCTCAGTATGGTTGACTTTGATGTGATATTAGGTATAGATTGGTTATCTCCATGTCATGTTGTTCTAGATTGTCACGCTAAGATGGTGACGTTGGCTATGCCGGGAATTCCGAGGGTTGAGTGGAGCGGTTCTGAAGATTATGTACCAATTAGGGTGATTTCATATTTGAAGGCTCAGCACATGGTTGAGAAGGGTTGCCTATCTTATTTGGCTTTTGTGAGGGATGTTAATGCAGAGACTCCTGTCATTGATTTTGTTCTGGTGGTACATGATTTTCCGTATGTGTTTCCTGCAGACCTGTCGGGCATGCCGCCTGACAGCGATATTGACTTTGGTATTGATTTAGTGCCGGGCACTCAGCACATTTCTATTCCACCGTATCGTATGGCACCGGCGGAGTTGAAGGAATTGAAAGAACAACTTCAGGAACTCCTCGATTAAAGGGTGTATTCGGCCTAGTGTGTCACCTTGGGGTGCACCGGTTCTATTTGTGAAGAAGTAGGATGGTTCCATGAGAATGTGTATTGATTACAGGCAGTTGAACAAGGTCACAGTCAAGAACAAGTATCCTTTGCCTCGTATTGATGATTTATTCGACCAACTTCAGGGAGCAAGGGTGTTCTCCAAGATTGATTTGAGGTCCGGTTATCACCAGCTGAAGATTCAGGATTCAGATATTCTTAAAACAGCTTTCAGGACCCGATATGGCCATTATGAGTTCTTGGTGATGTCTTTTGGGCTGACTAATGCCCCAGTAGCGTTCATGCATATGATGAACAGTGTATTCCAGCCCTATTTAGACTCATTCGTCGTTGTATTCAATGATGACATCCTGGTGTACTCTCATAGCTAGGAGGAGCATGCTCAGCATTTGAAGATTGTATTACAGAGATTGAGAGAGGAGAAGCTTTATGCGAAGTTCTCCAAATGTTATTTTGGCTCAGTTCAGTAGCATTCTTGGGGCACGTGGTGTCCAGTGAGGGTATTCAGGTAGACCCAAAGAAGATAAAGGCGGTGCAGAGTTGGCCCAGACAGTCTTCAGCCACATAAATTAGGATTTTTCTTAGTTTGGCAGGTTACTACCGTCGCTTTGTGGAGGGATTTTCATCTATTGCATCGCCCTTGACCAAATTGACGCAAAAGGGTGCTCCATTCAAGTGGTCGGATGAATGTGAGGAGAGCTTTCAGAAGCTCAAGACTGCTTTGACCACAACTCCAGTGTTAGTTCTGCCATCAGCTTTAGGTTCTTACACCATGCATTATGATGCCTCGAGGATAGGCATTGGTTGTGTTTTGATGCAGGAGGGTAGGGTGATTGCCTATGCCTCGCGCTAGTTGAAGACCCATGAGAAGAACTATCCTGTACATGATCTTGAGTTAGCAGCCACTGTTCACGCCTTGAAGATTTGGCGTCATTATTTGTATGGGGTTCATTGTGAGATCTATACTGATCACCGGAGTCTGCAGTATCTGTTAAAGCAGAAGGATCTTAATTTGCACAGCGGAGATGGTTGGAGCTTCTTAAGGACTATGATATCACTATTTTGTACCATCCGGGGAAGGCCAATGTGGTGGCCGATGCTTTGAGTCGCCGGGCAGAGAGTTTGGGGAGTTTAGCATATCTTCCAGCAATAGAGAGACCTTTGGCATTGGATGTTCAGACCTTAGCGGGCCAGCTTGTCAGATTAGATATTTCTTAGCCTAGTCGGATATTGGCTTGTGTGGTCTCCAGGTCTTCTCTTTATGACCGTATCAGGGAGCGTCAGTATGATGACCCCCACTTGCTCGTTCTTCAGGACAGGGTTCGGAGAGGTGATGCTAGGGATGTGACTATTGGTGATGACGGCGTGATGAAAATGCAGGGCCGGATATGTGTGTCTAATGTAGATGGACTTCGAGAGTTGATTCTTGAGGAGGCCCACAGCTCGCGGTATTCCATCCATCCGGGTGCCGCGAAGATGTACCAGGATTTGAGGCAACACTGTTGTTGGAGGCAGATGAAGAAGGATATAGTTGGGTTTGTGGCTCGGTGTCTAAACTGTCAGCAGGTTAAGTATGAGCATCAGAGACCGAGAAGCTTGCTTCAGAGATTAGAGATCCCAGAGTGGAAGTGGGAGCGGATCACTATGGACTTTGTAGTTGGGATCCCATGGACTTTGAGGAAGTTTGATGCTATTTGGGTTATTGTGGATCGGCTGACCAAGTCCGCACACTTCATTCCAGTTGGTACTACTTACTCTTCAGAGCGGTTGGCTGAGATCTACATCCGAAAGGTCGTTCGCCTGCATGGTGTCCTAGTTTCCATCATTTCAGATAAGGGTACTCAGTTCACATTGCAGTTTTGGAGGGCCGTGCAACGAGAGTTGGGTACTCAGGTTGAGATGAGCACAACTTTTCACCCTCAGACGGACGGGCAGTCCGAGCGCACTATTCAGATATTGGAGGACATGTTGCGTGCTTGTGTCATTGACTTTGGGGGTTCATGGGACCAGTTTCTGCCACTCGCGGAGTTTGCATTTAACAACAGTTATCAGTCGAGTATTCAGATGGCTCCGTACGAAGTTTTTTATGGGAGGAGGTGTAGATCTTTGGTTGGATGGTTTGAACCGGGTGAGGCTAGGATCTTAGGTACAGACTTGGTTCAGGATGCATTAGATAAGGTGAAATTGATTCAGGAGCGGCTTCGCACGGCGCAGTCTAGGCAGAAAAGCTACGCGGATAGAAAGGTCTGTGATGTGTCTTTTATGGTTGGGGAGAAGGTTTTACTGAAGGTATCACCCATGAAGGGTGTTATGAGGTTTGGGAAGAGGGGAAAGTTGAGCCCCCGGTTCATTGGCCTTTTGAGGTGCTTCAGAGAATAGGGGAGGTGGCTTATAAGCTTGCCTTGCCACCCAGCTTGTCGAGTGTGCATCCAGTGTTTCATGTTTCCATGCTCCGTCCCATATTTTGGATTTCAGCACGGTTCAGTTGGAGGGTGATATGACTTATGATGTGGAGCCGGTGACTATTTTGGATCGGCAGGTTCGAAGGTTGAAGTCAAAAGGATATAGCTTCAGTGAAGGTGCAATGGAGAGGTCAGCCTGTAGAAGAGGCCACCTGGGAGACCGAGCGAGAGATGAGGAACATATATCCACGCCTATTCGAGACTCCAGGTATGTTTCTAGACTCGTTCGAGGACGAACAGATGTTTAAGAGGGGGATGATGAAATGACCCGGCCGGTCATTTCGAGAGTTATAGCCCGTTTTCCCCATTTCTACTTCTTTTTATGTTATTCAGCTATATTATGTTATATCGGGTTAGTTGGTTCGGGACCAGAGTGGTTTCAGAGTGAATTGAGACACTTAGTCTCTTAAGTAGAAACTTAAGTTGGAAAGGTCAACCGAATGTTGACCTATGTGTAAACGATCTCGGATTTGAATTCTGATGGTTCTGTTAGCTCCGTTAGGTGATTTTGGATTTGGGATTGCATTCGGAATGTGATTTGGAGGTCCGTGGTAGAATTAGGCTTGAATTGGCAAAAGTTGAAATTTGGCAATTTCGGTCGACAGTGGAAAACTTGATATCGGGGTCGGAATGGAATTTCGGAAGTTGGAGTAGGTTCGTGGTGTCATTTGTTACGTGTGTACAAAATTTGAGGTCATTCGGACGTGGTTTGGTTGGTTTCGGCATCAGTTGGCGAATTTGGAAATTTAGAAGTCCTTAGGCTTGAATGAGAGGTTAATTTGGTATTTGGATGTTGTTTTGAGTGATTCGAAGGTTCGATTAAGTTTGTATGTTAATATATGACTTGTTGGTATTTTTGGTTGAGGTCCCGAGGGCCTCGGAGTGATTTCGGGTGGTTAACAGATTGTCGAAGTTGGAATTTGCAGCTGGAGCTGCTGCTACTGCTATTTTCGCACCTACGGAAGAAAGCCTCGCAGGTGCGAGTGGGTAGTGCGTAGGTGCGGGCAACACTGGACTAGGCAGGTTGCGCAGGTGCGAATTGGAGGTCGCATCTGCGAGCCCGCAGGTGCGAAACCTGGGGCGCAGATGCGGAAAGGGGAATACTGGGCAGGCTTCGCAGTACCGGAGGAAAACGCGCAGATGCGCCTTCGCAGGTGCGATGATGTTGCCGCAGATGCGGAGCCTGGGCGCGTAAGTAAGTTGCGTAGGTGCGGCTCCTTGGACCGCATGTGCGGTCGCGCGGGTGCGAGAAAATGGCCGCATGTGCGAAAAACCTGGGCATAAACCATAAATAGAACCCTTCGCGATTTTGGTGCATTCTTCACCATTTTTATTCGGTTTTTGGAGCTTTTGGGAGAGATTTGAAGAGGAAATCAAGGGGGTTTCGTTGAGGTAAGTCACTTGAGCCCTAATACTTGTATATATGGTGATTTTCCATTGTTTAATCATGGTAATTAGTGAAAATGAGTGGTTAGGGCTTGGAATATTTGGAGAGTAATTTAAGGATTTGAAAGACCAAACGATGTCAGATTTTGATGAATTTGGTATGGTTAGACTCGTGGGTGAATGATATTTCTAGTTTTGTAAATTTTGTCTGATTTCGAGACGTGGGCCCGGGGGCCGGGTTTGAGCCAATTTCGGGTTTTGGTCTAATTTTGAAGCTTTTCTTGTGGAATGCATTCCATTAGCGTATATTGATGGTATTGTACTGATTGTGAATAGATTTGGAGCATTTGGAGGCCGAGTCCAGAGGCAAGAGCATTGCGGGGTAGAGATTTGACCGGTTTGAGGTAAGTAACGATTGTAAATCTAGTCCCGAGGGTATGAAACCCCAGATTTTGTATCATTCTACTATTTTTAGTGACGCACATGCTAGGTGACGGGCGTGTGGGCGTATACTATTGGGGATTTGTGACTTGGTCCATCCTGTAGCAACTGTGAAGTTGCATACTTTGTTGAAACCATATGATACTTATATGTTTTAGAAAGAATTTCTGTAAATTGGGTTGAATGCCATGTTTGGGCCTTGCGCCAATGCTGTTTGGACCCTTAGGGGTTGTTTCTTACCATCCTCTCATTGTTTTTGATTGAAAACCTATACTCAATCATGTTTATACTTGTTTACCGCATAACTCCGTTTTATGTCTCTATTTTGATGCATATAAATGTTTTGGGCTGAATGCCTTGTTTTACTGAAATGCCCGAGTTGCTTGAGAGATTTATGACTAAGTGAGGCAGAAGGCCTGATTGTGAGGATGAGTGTGGATCGGGGCTGCCCGCCTGCAACATACTTTATTATTACAGCATGTGAGTTGTCCGTGCAGATTATAGCGCATGGGCTGAAGAAGTCCCTCCGGAGTCTGTACACACCCCCAGTGAGCGCAGGTATCTACTGAGTGCGAGTTTCGAGTGCTGAGTGCTAAGTGACTGGGAGGCATGAGTGATTGTGAGGTACGCCTGAGTGGAAATAGTGATTATGAGGTATGCCCGAGTGGCAAGAGTGATTGTGAGGTATGCTCGAGTGGCACGAGTGACTGTGAGGTTTGCCCGAGGGGCTGTATATGAGTGATGTTTTGCCCGAGGGGCTGTTGATGATTTCATCATTTTTGCTCACCTTTGCATTGATCCTTTGTTTGAAAAATGGTTGGAAAAATATCTTTAAATGATTTTTACTGGAACCGGGTTTAAACGAGATGATTTGATTCAAACACTGATTTTTAAAGCCTGTTGTACTTTACTGAGATTTCATGATATGAACGTTATATGCTTTATTGCTCGTCACTACTGCTCAGTCTTTATTTATTGTTGTTACTTACTGAGTTGGCGTACTCATGTTACTCCCTGCACCTTGTGTGCATATTCAGGTGTAGCTGGGCACGGTAGCAGTTATTGAGTATTCTGGTTGCATATTTTTCTTGGAGATAGCAAGGTAGCTGTTTGGCGATCGCAGCCCCTACTCTTCTCTCTCTTATCTTCCTCTAGTTGTATTTAGCTATTTTTCAGGCTGATTTAGCCTTGATATTGTTAGACAGATTGTAGTAGATGTTCATGACTAGTGACACCCCGATGTCGGGCTTTTCTTTTCCGCACTTCTATTTTCTTTGATTTGAACTCCTTAAATGAAGGTTTTATGTTAAATAGTATTGAAATTATCTTTGAAATAAAAATATCGGTTTGTTTGGAAATGAGTCGTCTTGCCTAGTTCCACGATAGGCGCTATCACGACAGATTAGGTTTTTGGGTCGTGACAGATACTTACGTCGTAGGGATCATTCTGATTTATCGCTTCTCGATTTCGTACCCGGGATGTTAGTATTATTTGAAGCTATAAAAGAGCTCAAGGACCATTCTTTTATGGTTTCTCTGGTCAGATTCTATGTAAAATGAAGAGAGAAAGAGACGAGTTAAAACATATTTATCAAACTTTTGAAAAATCAAAAGGTGCTAGCTTGGCACCCTCTGATTCACCCATTTTCCAACGCTTATATCTTTTTATTCGAATATCGTATGAATAAACGGTTAAGAGCATTGGAAACTACATTCCAAGACCTTCCATTTGGTATATAATATGTCCTAAAAAGACCTCATATAGCATACGAAATTTATTTCTCAAAATGCTCTGTTATAGGGCAAATTCTTAGTCGGTTTTTCCGCAACTTTAATCCGATTTTCCCCAAACTTTATGTGTTTTGTCCAACCATCATATATAGTCATATTATGACTTTAAACTCATTTAAATCATGATTAACAAGTCTCATATTCATTATACGTCACCTTCGAACGTACAGGGTGTAACATAATTCAACAAGTACGCGACCTCTGCGGGTCCCAACAGTACCATCACATAGCCTAAGCATGATTTCTAACATGATTTGCAGCCAAATTTCTATAACACATGGAGAGCATATAGCTAGCAACAAGTAATTCAACTTTACAGTTTCACAGAATGGACCAAGTCCTAATTCCTGTGGTGTACGCCCACACGCCCGTCACCTTGCATGTGCGTCACCTCCAAAATACTCACATAATCTAATAATTCGGGGTTTCATACCCTCGGGACCATATTTGAAACTGTTACTTACCTCAAACCGCGCAAAATCCTACTCCGCAATGCCTTTGCCCCTCGAATCAATCTCCAACGCCCCGAATCTAGCCACCCACCATATGATATAATTAATATAGGTTAAAAGAATCAATTTCACAAGAAAAATACGAAATTATAAGCCAAAATCCGATATCGGCTCAAACCCGGCCCCCAGGCCCACGTCTCAAAATCTGACAAAATTCGCAAAAGCGGAAAGCCCATTCATTCACGAGTCTAACCATACTAAATTCATCAAAATCCGACATCATTTGGTCCTCCAAATCCCCAAAATCCATTCTCCAATTCTTAAGCCCTAAACCCCCAAATTTCACTTCAAGAGCTCGCTAATTAGGTGGGGAAATTAGTGGAGAATCAAGATTTATGATCCAAAATGAGTACAAGAAGCTTACTTCAATAATCCCCTCGAAACTCTTCTCCAAAATCGCCTATGTCCGAGTCTCAAATGGTGAAATAAGACTAAAATCGCGAACCATTGCTTTTAAATCTTCTGCCTAGACTTTTCGCACCTACGGGGCCGCTTCTGCGAAAACATTCCTGCTCCTACGGAAGTCACTTATCCGCTGCCTCTACTCTCGTGATCAAAGGACCGCATCTGCGCCTATCGCAGGCGCGGGAAACCCATCGCACCTGCGGCTCGATCTCGCTCCTGCGCCCACCTGCCCACTCCTGCGGCCATCGCATGTGTGGGAAAATCTTCGCACCTACGAACTCTTCTCAACTCATCCTTGGCCACTTCCGCGGTCTCCTTCCCCACTTCTGTGGGCTCGCACCTGTGGTGCCCACTCCGCAGGTGCGGTTACACCAGTAGCAGCAGCATTTCAGCTGCTTCATCAACTCAAAAATCACGTCTGTTAACCACCTGAAATCAACCCGAAGTCCCCGGGACCTCAACCAAACATACCAGCTAGTCATATGACCCAATGCGAACTTAATAGATCCTTCAAATCACCCAAAACAATATCAAAATACGATTACACCTGGATTCAAGCCTAAAGAACTTCTAAACTTTCAAATTTCACAAACGATATCGAAACCTATCAAACCACATCCGATTGACCTCAAATTTTGCACATAAGTCATATTCTACATTACGGACCTACTCCAACTTCTGAAATCAGAATCCGACCCCGATATCAAAAAGTCAACCCCCTGGTCAAACTTTTCAAAAATTCGACTTTCACCATTTCAAGCCTAAATTAGCTACAGACCTCAGATTCACAGTCCGGACATGCTCCTAAGTCCAAAATCACCCAACAGAGCTAACGGAACCGACAGAACTCCATTCCAGAGTTGTCTTCATACAATTCCTACTACGGTCAAACTCCTAAGATTTAAGCTTCCGTTTTAGGGACTAAGTGTCCCAATATATTCCGAAACCAAAAACAAGACCTCCCGGCAAGTCACATAAGCAGAAACGGATACGGAAAAAGCAGTAAATAGGGGATCGGGGATAATATACTCAAAACGACCGGCTGAGTCGTTACATAGACTTCATCCTACTACTTTGGAGGCTTTAATGTATGCTCGCACTTGTTTATGGAACGAAATAAATAGTAAGTGATATTTTCAATGACTTGTAATGTTAATAGTGATTTTCAATTTTTAATACTATATATGTTTCTTTTTAGGTTTGGCTTCAACGGTCGATAAAGTTTCATGTCCAACATTACTTGACGAAGAGGAAGAGCCGGATTCAAGTTGGCTTACTGGTCGATAGAAGAGGAAGAGAATGTCATTTGTTGATACAATTTCTTTTTGATTCAAGTTGGCTTACTGTACTTTGTTGATACAATTTCTTATGATTTTGTAATTTGAATTTGATAGATTTTGTTGAGTATAGACCTTGTTGTTAAGATTTTGTGGCTTAATGTAGTTTGTTGATGCAATGTCTTTAGTTTCTCTTTTATCTTTTTCTGGTTTTGCGGCTTACTGTAGTTTGTTGATATAAAGTGTTCGCAATGCTTTATAGAATGAGGAAATCTGTTTTTCCATCCGTACAGATGTAAAGATGAAGTAATTGCTAAATAGCCAACTAGCATTTGAATTTGAATTGGTCCGATTGCTAATTTGCTATCCGCCCTTCAGAAGTTAAAATAATTAGTATATACAATGAAGATCTTGTTTTATCCTAGGTTGATCTGGCCCCAATTCTTATTTAAGATAATTCTTCTTCCTAATCTAAAAATTATATATTTAATTTTGTCGGTATACATTGTGCACTGAAAAGCAATGACAAGCAAAAAGGCTACTTCAAAAAAGCTAAGTAAATGAAAGAGAGAGAGAACAATTTGGATATAATTAATTATTTTGTTAAAAAAATCAGATTTAAGTCTAGCTTTCTAAAAAAAAAAAGAATTTTTATTAAAAATATTTGCGGGGCGGGGCGGGTGAACGCGGGTGGAGTGCGAAACGGATGAATACGAGTTTAAATCCTATGCGGGGCGGGGTTAAATCCTCTGCGGGGCGGGGGCGGGTTTAAATTGTACATGCAGGTTCAGACAGAACCCGTCCCGCACCCACACCGCTTGCCATTCCTATGCAAATGGATTGGTGATGTTATTGAGACTTGCTTGGGTTTGTAGCTGATATTTTCTCATATTATTTTTTCTATTTTTAGCGTATTCATGGAATTGCATTAATTATACCTGATGTACGCATTAAGCTTACTCAATTTGACGCTAAGAAGAGTGTAAATCACAAATTAGATTTTCTTTTCTAGTTTTTGTTTATCATATGCAAATACCCATATCAGTAATAAGAATATATGTAAAATAAATGACACGTAATATATATATTATTGATTACCTGAGTTTGTATCAATTTTCCGTGAGTCGTCGTTCAGTTATATCGAAGTTAATAAAATGAATAACTCGTAATGCTTTATATAGAGAGATTTGATTTAGTAATTTATTACAAACATTTTTCTCTTTGTTGAAGTCCATCGTTAGCATTGGGTATTGGAAAGTGATTTTAAACCCCACCATGCTTTTTCTTCCAACATTTTAAACCCCACCATGTGGTTGGATAGATTCAGAACTAGGGATGCATATAGGTCGGGTTGGTTCAGATTTTTCAATTATCAAACCAAACCAATGGTGTCTGGTTTTTAAATGTATAAACCAAACCAAACCAACAAAGTCGGGTTTTCAATCTCGGTTTTTCTAGGGTTTTTCGAGTTTTTTCGGGTTTTCAATTTTTTTCCGGTAAAGTCTTTATAGCATAAAATATGTAACTTGTGCTCCAAATATTTCTTAAGTCCTAGTAAAATACAACTATATAGTACATTTTTCAAGAAACTAACAAAATAATATGAGATAAGTCATAGAATTATACTAAAATATTCAATAACAAAGATAAAATAATAAAATAACATAAAATAAATATTGCTAATTAATAAGCCATAGTGAAAATTAACATAATCTAAAAATACTATATAGGTCATGCTAAAATAAGTATAGCTAATAAATACTAATATTAATTACATAACTAAGCACTAAAGAAAAAGATAAACTAAGTTATGCATTTTCATTATAACAATGTAAAACTAAAATAATTATCAAACACTAACGTCATTCCTTGTATTGAATTGAATTTATTTTGCTAGCATTAATATTGATTTGAACTTTGTTTGAGTTACTACATTTATGGGTTATAAAATTTATTTACCATTCAAGAATATTAAGTTTAAACTTGAAATAATACGTTAAAAGATAAAATTGTAAAAAAGTTTAAGAAGTATTTCTTTAAATTACTATAAATATTTATATGTATAAAATATTTTTAAAAATTATATAAATGTACTATCGGGTTGATTTGGTTTCGATTTGACTTTTTTTTAGTTAAAACCAAACCAAACCAATTATGACCGGGTTTTAGTTTTCAATACCAAATCAAATCAAACCAAACCACATCGGGTTTTTTTCTCCGATTTGACTCGGTTTATCGATTTGGTGCGGTTTATCGGTTTTCTTTGTACACCCCTATTCAAAACCAAACATTGAGCACGAGAGAATTCATAATAACTGATATTTGTGGGAAGGAGAACTCAAAATTGATAATTAGAATTTTATCACAATTAAGATAAATAAATCGAAAGTATAGTTAACTTTTCAAATAGTATGAAAATTCTTTAGTATTCTCTATATAGCAAATTCCAATCATCTCTTCTATTTATATTTTTAGACATAATCTCCATATTTGAAGGGTAGGTAACTTTTTTTTTTTAACACTTTTATGTTACCTATAAGATATCTACGGATGATCCTTCATAAAAAGTGAAATTTATCCTAATATTGAATAAAAGGGGGATTACCTACCATCAGCAGAAATAATTTGATAATGTAAAACCTTTATACTATTAATGTATATAAATTAAACTATGTACGTTGGAATACATATAATGTTCTTTTAGAGGGTAGTGTATTGACAAATACAAAAGATTGCAGGAGCCTCCCTTCCAAATAATTATATCCGGTTTGAGTAGCTGTTAAATCTCCATTGATCAATGAATTGAGCAATCTGACTGAGCACACGGATGAAGAGGATGAGAGAATTATGAAGGAGTTGAGATCAGAAAGTAGAGCTTTTGATAAAATGAGTAGTAGTTGTAAATGTGGAGCTACAAGTTCTTTATATAGGATAGCCTAATCTATTTACACCTAATCTAATGACAGTTGGATAACAGTTGTGACTAACAACCTCTTAAGTTAGTTAACACTACTACAACTAACTAAAATAGTAAAGTAATCATGGTTCAGTAACCATGGTGCAGGTTGTCAATTCCTCTACACCGCCCTCAAGCTAGGAGATATGAAGAGGTTCTTCATGCCTAGCTTGGATAGCAGATAATGATGTTGAAGCTAAGTAAGCCCTTTGGTGAGAATATCAGCATGTTGCTCTGAGGAAGCCAAGTACTCAAGATTTACCAAGCTCTGCTTGACCTTCTCCCGGATGAAATGGCAATCGATGTCGATGTGTTTGGTTGGCTCGTGAAAAATGGGATTAGAAGTTATTTGGATGGCTGATTTACTGTCGCGGTATAAAGAGATAGGCAACTGAACATTCACATTCAATTCCTTAAACAATCCAAGAAGCCATACAAGCTCAGCAACTATCGAGGCAAGGCTCCTATATTCTGCCTCTGCAGAACTTCTAGAGATAGTTGACTGTTTCTTGGATTTCTAGGACACCAGGGAATTGCCAAATTTAACAAAATATCTTGTAACCGACCGGCAAGTATTTGGGCACGAAGCCTAATTAACATCACAATAAGCAGTGAGAGAAGGAGAATGGCCGGATGACAATAGAATTCCAGCTCCAGGTGACTGCTTAACATAACGAACTAGTCGTACAGTAGCCTCTATATGAGAGACCTTAGGGGAGTGCATAAACTGACTTAAACACTATACTGCAAAACTAATATCTGGTCGTGTGTTAGTCAAGTATAACAATCTGCCAAGAAGTCTCTGATATGTACCAGCGTCTTCAAGAGGGGCATCATCGGTCACCCCAACATGTGCATCAAAATCTGAAGATGTCAGCTTCAAGTTAAGTTTCAAGGGAGCACCTGTAACGACCCGATCGATCGTTTTACTTCTTAGATCCCCATTCCCCTAAATAAAACTCCCCGTAGATGCTTTTACTATTTTATAACTTGCGAGGATGGTTAGTTCGGGATATGGAAGGGTTCGGCTTGAAATCGGAATACTTGGTTCCTTAAGGTTGGCAAAAAAGGCTAAGTAAATGACCTCGGAACCAGGATTTGATAATCCCAATAGGTTTGTATGATGATTTTAGATGTGGACGTACGTTCGAATCGGGTTTTAGATAATCCGGGAGCGTTTCGGCGCTTAAGGTTGATAGTTTGCTTATTGAAGGTTTAGAAGTTCTTTAAATTTGGTTTAGAGTAGGTTTTGGTGTTATCGAGGTCCATTTAGGATTCTGAACTCGGGAATAGTTCCGTATGATGATTTAAGACTTGCACGCAAAATTTGTTGTCATTCCGAGTAGTTTAAGTATGTTTCGGCGCGTTCGGAGTAAGTTGGAAGAACTTGAAGTTCATAAGTTAATTCAATATGGTTTGGGGTGTGATTCTTAGTTTTGATGTTGTTTTCAGCATTCCGTGGGTGCGAACGAGTCCGTCTTATGATTTCAAACTTGTTGATATGTTTGGACGGGGACTCGGGGGGCCTCGGGTGTTAATCGGAGGAGGCGCGGACCAAGTTTTTGGACTTAGAGGAAATGGCTGAAGCACCCAGCTTCTGGTGTAATCGCACCTGTGGAGGTCCAGCCGCAGGTGGGAGCTCGCAGAAGCAAGCCACTGGTCGCAGAAGCGGCCCAGCACCAGCTGCCTAGTGATCGTAGAAGCGACACAGGGACCGCACCTGCGGAGGCGCAAGTGCGAAGAAGACGATCATAGAAGTGGAATAGGGTCGCAGGTGCGACGCTCTCGCCACAGAAGTGAGCCCGCATATGCGAGCTTGTGGACGCATAAGCGGCTTTGGGCATTGGCCGGTGGTCCGCAAAAGCGGGAAAGCAAGCACAGATGCGAGACCGCAGAAGCGGGATCCCGTCCGCAGAAGCGACGCCAGCCATCCTAAGGCACTTCCGCAGAAGCGGACCTTTGTCCGCAAAAGCGATGCCGCAGATGCGGCCCAGTGACCGCATGTGCAGAATCGCTGGAGGCAGAGTGGTCTTTTTAAAATGGGACTTAGGCTATTTTGAGTTCATTTATTACACACTTGGGCGATTTTCGAGCTTCAAAGAGGGGGGTTTTCACCTAGCTAATTGAGGTATGTAATTTCTATGCAATGTGAGTTTAATATATAGATCATGGGTAGATTGTAACATGAAAAATTTGTGAAAATTATGGGTTTAGATGAATAACCCTAGGTTTTGATAAAAATAAAAATGGGATTTAACCACGAAAATGGTTATGGAATTAAGTGAAAATTATATATTTGAGTTCGTGAGGTTATGGGTAACAACTTTCTTCGAAAATTTTCGAAATTCGGGCACGTGGGCCCGCAGATGAATTTTAGGAATCCTTCAATTGGGGTTGGATAATCACTCGAATAGTTAGAATACGAACCTTTGAACGTGTATTGATTAATTTACATAACATTTGACTCGTTTTGGATTGTTCGGCACCGAGTTGGGGCTTTAGAGCGAATTTGTGATCGGAAAGTGAGCCTTGAGACGAGGTAAGTCTCTTGTCTAACGTTGTAAGAGGGAATTTACCCCATAGGTGATTTAAATTAATACTGCTTCTAATTGTGAGGGCTACGTGCGCACGAGGTGACGAGAGTCTGTGCGTAGCTACTATTCATGCTAATGTTCGGCTAGCTTAGGACCCAAATCATGGATTACTTGAAATGTTTGCACCCTACTTGTTAACTTAAGTGCCCAAATTATATTGGAACTTGTTAGAGGAAATTGTAAAAGACCGAATTTAACTTGAATGTTTAGCAGGTTACTTGATCGCGAATGGAAATTTTATTATATTGTGTACTAGCCCTGTTATAATGTTTAAGTCAAATGCTTATAAAGTATCCTCTCTTCTTGTGGAGAGGGCCGAACACCTCAGCAGTATATAGATGCATCTATGGATCATGTTGCATGTCCCTCGGCAGTGTACACATTATTTTGGATCGGGCCGTACGACCTCAGCATAAATCGTGCTTAATAATACTCGGAGTGTAATCATACTTGATATTATTTTGTGGCTTGTGAGGTTACACTTATCAATGACGGGAATTTATGTGGAACTTATTAATTTGTGAAAGATTTATTTGCTCTTGTTTATTAGTGGTTTATTATTATTAATTACATAACTCATGTTTACTTGGAATTTCTATATTCATATTGCTAGCCCATAGTAAGTGTCGAAGTCGACCCCTCATCACTACTTCTTCGAGGTTAGACTTGATACTTACTAGGTACATGTTGTTTATTATTACACCCTATATTTTTGTACGTAAAAATGCGTCGTAAGCAAACTAATGTAGGACCAAAAATGAGATAATATTTAAAAGTATATAAAGTAAGTTAATCATGTTACCTATGAGGTTACAAATATTGAAGATCATGAACAACAAGTACAAAGAGGGTTGGACAGTTCAGAAGCTAAAGCAATTGAATAAAACAATGTTTCGTCGAAAGTCGACAAGTTGGGAATGTTATAACATGTACCTTTGGGGTGAGACTAGGGTGATTAACATGATAAGGAGATTATGTTATGATTTATATTAGTCGTATGACATCCGTGTGTTATGTTTTAATGTCAAGCGAGTTGTGGAACAAAAGTCGATGAAAGTCATCACAAGTTACACTCATAAGTTTTACTGAAACTTTAGGTCAAATCTAACTGCAATTTTCTCCCAATATACTTAGAGTTATGGGGTGTTCCACCCATCAAATTAAATATCTATGAGTCTATTTTCCAATTCATTAAACCGTTTGTCAATACGACATCGGAGTAGTGAGATATGGGCATTTTTGCGATACTGCGCAAGCTGCTAGGTGACAAGTAGGTGTGTCACCTACTTGCTTAAATGAAAGCCCAAAAATGGGCCATTTCGGGTCGTCTAAAGAGGCCTTTTAAAGGCCTATTTTATTCATATATTAGACTTAAAATAGAGCATAATAACCAGACATAAGCTCTGCAAAGAATCCTCCCAAAAATTTCCCACAAACCCTAATTGATTTTCTCTCCCTTTCAAGTTCTAATTGGAGGTAAAACCTAGAGTTTGAAGAACCAAGATAGGAGCTGAGTTATCCAACAAATAAGGTGAGTTTACTGCTCTCTTTCATCCAGTTTTTCTTCTGTAAATTCATGGTAAGTCGTTCTATACTTGTAAGAACTCACGGGACGGTGATCGGAAGCCGTGAGTTCGAGTTATTCACTTGTAGCGGACTGTTTTGTGGACTGTTTTGTGTTGCTGTTGGGCTGCGTGTTTTACTACTGTTTTGTGGAGTTTTGGAGGAGGAAGGGGGTGTAGAAACACCATATAAATGTAGGGTGGTTGGCTGGTCGTTCGTCATAACATTTTCGGGTCGTTTGACACTACTACGGTGGTCGTTTTGTGTATGAAGAGATTGGTGTGTGTTGGGCTGTTTTGTAGTATTTGATGGTGTATATAGGGCTGGAAAATGATGTATATATGTTGTCATTGTTCTGTTCTTGTATTGTTGGTGTTATCTTAAATTTGGAGGAAGTAAGGATTATAGGTGAGATGCTGCCCGTTTTAATACAAAATAAGTTTGTCGTTCGTTGTGCGATAGTTGTAACTTTCGTAACTTAACGATAGTATTATTATCATTCTTGTAGATTAAGGTGCGAAGAGGTGAGTTCAACTTGGTGATTGGAAAGATTGTGATAAGGTATGTTAAGGCTAAGCCTTCCTTCATTTTGGCATGATCTCGTAGCTACATGTGTTAATAATGAGACAAAAAGAGAAGTTCATATTCATGAATTTATTCACACTATTCTAGTCTCATAAGTTACAATATTATTCCTTATCGAGATTCTATATTCAATTTAGTATTGTCTTCTTCCAGTCAAGAGAGCAGCAAGCCTATATATACAGTATTACAGTATTTTCATTACCATCGAGCTATAAACGATGGGCAGGCCCCTATTGGGCAACCTCTGATCAGATGGAAAGTTATATACCGAGCCTACTGAGGCCGAGCGCCTATGAGCGAGCCCAGCATGGTCGAGATACATAGCCTAGTATGGCCGAGCGCCTATGAGCGAGCCTATTACGGCAGAGCAGTTATATATACCGAGCCTTATAAGGCCGTACAATTATTTTACTTACTATATTGAAGGAGTTGAGTCAGTATCAATAGATAAGTATATCTCCAGATCATCTTTGACTCCCAATTATTTTCAGTTATTATATTATCAGTTCAGTTTCAACTTTTAGTTATGTTATCGCCTTATATACTCGGTACATTATTTCGTACTGACGTCCCTTTTCCGGGGACGCTGCATTTCATGCATGCAGGTTCAGATAGACAGACGAGTAGACCTCCTCAGTAGGTGTTTCCAGAGTTTAGCCTGATCGGTAAGCTCCACATCCTTCGGAGTTATCGGGTCTAAGTTTTTGTGTGCATCTTATGTATGTAATTATATATATAATATGGGTAGATCGGGGCCCTGTTCCGATCATAATATATCTATCAGTAGAGGCTTGTAGACATATCCTGTTGGTTAGTGCAGTATGTTGGGTTTGTAGGCCTGGTATGTATAATTTGGTGGTTTGTCAGCTGTAGTAGCTATGACGGCCTTTTCAGCCTAGTTTTATATTGATGTTTAGTTATCGCTAGTTTCCATTCAGTTTTATATTTTGCTTCGCAAATTGTCTTGCAAGGTGGCCCCGTGGCCAAAGTATGACATTATATGTTCAGAGTCCCTTAGTCGCAATTTGGTACGCCAGGCTAGGTGAGGCACCGGGTGCTTGTCTCACTCCTAGGTTCGGGGCGTGACAAACTTGGTATCAGAGCAGTTCTGTCCTAGGAAGTCTACAAGCCGTGTCTAGTAGGGTCTTGTTTATAGATGTGTTGTGCACCACATTATATAAGCAGGGAACTATAGGGCATTTAGGAGTTGGTTACCCTTCTTTGAAATCTAAATCGTGCCATAGAACTGAGTTATAGGAAATTTGAATTAAACTTATGTGTTGGTGTTTGCATGCACAGATGACGGTGAGTAGGAAGACTACGGCTAGCCAGAGGAGAGATACAGCAGTAAGTGAGGGGACCAGCAGGGTACCCCCAGTAGATGTGGCCCAGTCTGAGGCTCAAGGCGAGACCCCTACTCAGCCATTACCGGCTCCTCCACCAACTACGGAGATTCCTAGGGAAACCGCACATCCAGTTCCCCCTCCACTTCCATCAGATCAGGACTTGAGGAGTGCGGTGCATTTGTTGACACAGTTGGTAGCTACCCAGCAACAGGCTAGGGCATCAGCTAGTGCAGGAACTTCTGAGGGGTCTGGGAGTTCAAGGGTCCGAGAGTTTATTGCTTTGAGTCCCCCAGAGTTCACGGGGACAGATCAGAGGGAGGACCCACAGGATTTCATAGATCAGCTTCACAGGATCTTTCGTGTTATGCATGCCACGGAGAAAGAGGCAGTTGAGCTAGCAGCTTTTCGACTCCGAGATATAGCCATCCTTTGGTACGAGGGATGGGAGAGGTCCAGGGGACGTGATGCACCTCCAGCTATTTGGGAGAATTTTTCAGATGCCTTCCTTGACCAGTACTTACCGCGGGAGATCCGACAGGCTTGAGTCGATCAGTTTCTAGCCCTCAAGCAGGGTAATATGAGTGTTCGAGAGTATAGTCTCCGTTTTGACTCATTGGCCAGATATGCACCATCCATAGTTGCTACTATGCGGGACAGGATTCACAGGTTTATAGCAGGGTTAGCCCCAGAGTTAACCGAGGCATGTGCCACCGCTGCATTGCAGGATAGTATGGATATCTCCCGGATTCAGGCATTCGCCCAGAATATAGAAAGGGGTAGGCGTCGGCAGCAGGGTACAGAGAGGGCTGAGCAAGGGCAACGTAAGAGGATGAGATTTCCCAGGTCTCAGGAGCAATCTCAGGGTAGTTATAGGACCCAGTACTTCGGACGGCCACCTAGGCCTCCGCCACCTCAGTTACAGGGTTACGGGTATGACCGCTATACTCAGTCAGGACCAGGTGAGAGCTCACGGGCGTCGGGTTTGCAGCGACAACGAGGTTCTGCGCAGACATGGTCATTTCCTCCGCGGTGTGACATCTGTGGTAGAGGACACTTGGGTCAATGCCGAGCAGGTTCTGATGCTTGTTATACATGTGGGCGTCCGGGGCATATGATGCGAGATTGCCCAAATAGAGATTCTGGGGGAATGGCACAACCAGCGAGTTCAGCAACAGGATCGTCTATGTCCGTGCATCCTTCAAGGCGTGAGTCTCAGTCTTCGGCTGGTAGAGGTCGAGGCAGAGGTAGAGGTTCCAGTTCAAGTGGTAATCAGAACCGTATCTATGCTTTAGCGGGTCGACAGGACCAGGAGTCTTCACCAGACGTTGTGACAGGTATATTAACCATTTGCTCTCACGATGCTTATGCTTTGATAGACCCAGGATCTACTTTATCATATATTACCCCATTTGTCGCGAGGAAGTTTGGTATAGTGCCTGAAATACTAAGTGATCCTTTTGCGGTATCTACACCGGTCGGAGAATCGATTATTGCTAGACGGGTTTACCGAGGTTGTACGGTGACAATTTGTAGTCGTCAGACCTCAGCTGACCTAGTTGAGCTAGAGATGATGGATTTTGATGCTATCATGGGCATGGACTGGTTGGCAGCTTGCTATGCCACAGTTGATTGCCGAGCAAAGGCAGTCAGATTTCATTTTTCGGGTGAGCCAGTCCTTGAATGGGTAGGTAATACAGCAACACCCAGAGGTAGGTTTATTTCCTATCTGAAGGCGAGGAAAATGATCGCAAAAGGGTGCATTTATCATATTGTGCGAGTTAGAGATACAGATGCTGAGATACCTACACTTCAGTCTATTCCCGTAGTCAAAGAGTATGCAGATGTGTTTCCAGATGAGCTTCCAGGTATTCCTCCAGAGCGAGAGATTGATTTTAGCATCGATTTGCTTCCAGGAACTCAACCAATATCCATCCCTCCGTATAGAATGGCACCTGCCGAATTGAAGGAGTTGAAGGAGCAGTTAAAAGATTTGCTGGAGAAAGGTTACATTAGGCCCAGTACCTCACCTTGGGGTGCACCGGTACTATTTGTGCGGAAGAAAGACGGCTCGCTGAGGATGTGTATCGATTATAGGCAGTTGAACAAGGTAACTATTAAGAATAAGTATCCACTTCCAAGGATCGATGACTTGTTTGATCAGTTGCAGGGGGATAGATGCTTTTCAAAGATAGATTTGTGGTCGGGGTACCACTAGGTCAGAGTTCGGGAAAAAGATATTCCAAAGACAGCCTTCAGGACCCGATATGGCCACTTCGAGTTCCTTGTCATGTCCTTCGGGTTGACTAATGCACCCGCCATATTTATGGACTTGATGAATAGCCTATTCCGGCCATTTTTAGATCTGTTCGTGATAGTATTTATTGATGATATTCTGGTTTATTCCCGTTCAGAGGATGAGCATGCGGACCACCTGCGAGCGGTACTCCAAACCCTCCGTGATCATAAGTTGTATGCTAAGTTTTCTAAATGTGAGTTCTGGTTGAAGTCTGTAGCATTCTTGGGGCATATTGTATCAGATGAAGGGATAAAGGTAGACACTCAGAAGATTGAGGCCGTGAAATCTTGGTTCGTAGCTTTCTAGTCTTAGCAGGATACTATCGGAGGTTCGTAGAGGGTTTTTCTTCCCTTTCGGCACCATTGACGAAGTTGACACAGAAAGAAACTAAGTTTCAATGGACAGAGGCTTGCGAGCGGAGTTTCCAAAAGCTTAAGAACAGGTTGACCTCAGCTCCAGTTCTAACACTTCCAGAGGGTCTAGAGGGTTATGCCGTGTATTGTGATGCATTAGGTGTCGGGTTAGGATGTGTCCTGATGCAACATGGGAAGGTAATTGCGTATGCTTCAAGTCAGTTGAGGAAGCACGAGAGGAATTATCCGACCCACGACCTCGAGTTAGCTGCGGTTGTCCATGCACTTAAGATATGGCGACATTATTTATATGGTGTTCATGTTGATGTATTTACTGATCATAAAAGCCTACAATATATCTTCAAGCAGAAAGAGTTGAATTTGCGACAGAGGCGATGGCTTGAGTTATTGAAAGATTACGATGTTAACATTCTCTACCATCCAGGGAAAGCTAATGTTGTAGCAGATGCCTTAAGTCGCCGATCTATGGGTAGCTTAGCACATGTAGAGCCCGAGAAAAGACAATTAGCTAGAGAGATTCATCAATTGGCTTCGTTGGGGGTTCGGTTAGTAGATTCTGAGGATGGTGGAGTTGTACTCCAAAACACTGCAAAATCATCCCTCATAGCTGAAGTCAAGGAAAGGCAGTACGAGGACCCAGAGTTGGTCGAGTTGAGAGAGCGAGTTCCGCAGCAGAAGAAGCCATTGTTAGAGCTCAAGGGAGATGGGGTTCTCAGATACAGGGGTCGTTCGTGTGTTCCAGATGTAGCAGGGCTACGAGACAGGATTATGTCAGAGGCACATTATTCAGGGTATTCCATCCATCCTGGATCGACGAAGATGTATCATGACATTAAGGATGTGTACTGGTGGAACGATATGAAGAAGAACATTGCTGAGTTTGTCGCCCAATGTACTAGTTGCCAGCAAGTGAAGGTAGAGCACCAGAAGCCCGGAGGGCTAATGCAGACTATAGAGATCCCGACATGGAAATGGGAGGCGATAAACATGGACTTTATCACGGGTTTACCTCGTTCTAATCGTAAGTTCGATTCCATATGGGTGATAGTCGATAGGCTCACGAAATCAGCTCACTTCCTACCGGTCAGATCTACATATACAGCAGAAGATTATGCAAAGTTATATATTAAGGAGATAGTGCGGCTACACGGAGTACCGATTTCTATTATATCTGACCGTGGGGCTCAGTTTAAAGCACATTTTTGGAGGTCATTTCAGAGAGGTCTAGGGACTCAGGTGAATCTCAGCACAGCTTTTCATCCACATACTGATGGACAAGCCGAGCGCACAATTCAGACGCTCGAGGATATGTTACGAGTATGTGTGTTGGATTTTAAAAGAAGTTGGGATGAACATCTACCTCTTATCGAGTTTGCATATAATAACAGTTACCACTCCAGTATCCAGATGGCTCCGTACGAGGCTTTGTATGGGCGTAAGTGCAGATCTCCTATAGGGTGGTTTGATGTTGGAGAATCTGGGTTACATGGGCCAGACCTGGTTCAGCAGGCCATAGAGAAAGTAAAGCTTATCCGGGAGCGACTGTTGACAGCTCAGAGTCGTCAGAAGTCATATTCTGATGTGCGGCGACGAGACTTAGAGTTCAGGATTAATGACTGGGTATTCTTAAAGGTATCACCTATGAAGGGCGTGATGAGGTTTGGCAAGAAAGGCAAGCTTAGCCCACGGTATATTGGGCCTTATAGGATCATTCGGAGAGTGGGCCAAGTAGCTTATGAGTTAGAGTTGCCCTCAGAATTGGAGTCTGTCCATCCGGTTTTTCACGTATCTATGCTACGGAAGTGCATTGGCGATCCTACCCGAGTGGTGCCCACAGATGATGTACAGATTACAGAGGACTTGTCATACGAGAAAATTCCAGTTGCCATCCTAGACCGACAAATCCGCAAGCTACGAAATAAGGAGGTAGCTTCCGTGAAGGTTTTATGGAGGAGCAAGAATGTAGAAGAGATGACGTGGGAATCGGAGGAAGAAATGAAGTCTAAATACCCCCACCTATTTCAAACTGAAGATATGGTTCGAGATGGGACGCTACAACATAGCTCTATGTAGGCTAGCAGGTCATCAGGTAAGCTTTTATTTTTCACTTTCAATATTTATGATTTACGGTCGGTGAGGCAAATTGCTGCTATTTATAAAGATTGGCCATGTGTGGCATGCATAGTATGTTTCTGGCTACGTGCAGGTTGGTTTTAACCTAGTGTACGAAGGATACTCTGGCAAAATTTTCCAAAGTCTCTAAGAGTAAACATTCGAGGACGAATGTTCCCAAGGGGGGAGTGATGTTACACCCTATATTTTTGTACGTAAAAATGCGTCGTAAGAAAACTAATGTAGGACCAAAAATGAGATAATATTTAAAAGTATATAAAGTAAGTTAATCATGTTACCTATGAGGTTACAAATATTGAAGATCATGAACAACAAGTACAAAGAGGGTTGGACAGTTCAGAAGCTAAAGCAATTGAATAAAACAATATTTCGTCGAAAGTCGACAAGTTGGGAATTTTATAACATGTACCTTTGGGGTGAGACTAGGGTGATTAACATGATAAAGAGATTATGTTATGATTTATATTAGTCGTATGACATCCATGTGTTATGTTTTAATGTCAAGCGAGTTGTGGAACAAAAGTCGATGAAAGTCATCACAAGTTACACTCACAAGTTTTACTGAAACTTTAAGTCAAATCTAACTGCAATTTTCTCCCAATATACTTAGAGTTATGGGGTGCTCCACCCATCAAATTAAAGATCTATGAGTCTATTTTCCAATTCATTAAACCGTTTGTCAATACGACATCGGAGTAGTGAGATATGGGCATTTTTGCGATACTGCGCAAGCTGCTAGGTGACAAGTAGGTGTGTCACCTACTTGCTTAAATGAAAGCCCAAAAATGGGCCATTTCGGGTCGTCCAAAGAGGCCTTTTAAAGGCCTATTTTCTTCATATATTAGACTTAAAATAGAGCATAATAACCAGACATAAGCTCTGCAAAGAATCCTCCCAAACATTTCCCACAAACCCTAATTGATTTTCTCTCCCTTTCAAGTTCTAATTGGAGGTAAAACCTAGAGTTTGAAGAACCAAGATAGGAGCTGAGTTATCCAACAAATAAGGTGATTTTACTGCTCTCTTTCATCCAGTTTTTCTTCTATAAATTCATGGTAAGTCGTTCTATACTTGTGAGAACTCACGGGACGGTGATCGGAAGCCGTGAGTTCGAGTTATTCACTTGTAGCGGACTGTTTTGTATTGCTGTTGAGCTGCGTGTTTTACTACTATTTTGTGGAGTTTTGGAGGATGAAGGGGGTGTAGAAACACCATATAAATGTAGGGTGGTTGGCTGGTCGTTCGTCATAACATTTTCGGGTCGTTTGACACTACTACGGTGGTCGTTTTGTGTATGAAGAGATTGGGGTGTGTTGGGCTGTTTTGTAGTATTTGATGGTGTATATAGGGCTGGAAAATGATGTATATATGTTGTCATTGTTCTGTTCTTGTATTGTTGGTGTTATCTTGAATTTGGAGGAAGTAAGGATTATAGGTGAGATGCTGCCCGTTTTAATACAAAATAAGTTTGTCGTTCGTTGTGCGATAGTTGTAACTTTCGTAACTTAACGATAGTATTATTATCATTCTTGTAGATTAAGGTGCGAAGAGGTGAGTTCAACTTGGTGATTGGAAAGATTCTGATAAGGTATGTTAAGGCTAAGCCTTCCTTCATTTTGGCATGATCTCGTAGCTACATGTGTTAGTAATGAGACAAAAAGAGAAGTTCATATTCATGAATTTATTCACACTATTCTAGTCTCATAAGTTACAATATTATTCCTTATCGAGATTCTATATTCAATTTAGTATTGTCTTCTTCCAGTCAAGAGAGCAGCAAGCCTATATATACAGTATTACAGTATTTTCATTACCATCGAGCTATAATCGATGGGCAGGCCCCTATTGGGCAACCTCTGATCAGATGGAAAGTTATATACCGAGCCTACTGTGGCCGAGCGCCTATGAGCGAGCCCAGCATGGTCGAGATACATAGCCTAGTATGGCCGAGCGCCTATGAGAGAGCCTATTATGGCAGAGCAGTTATATATACCGAGCCTTATAAGGCCGTACAATTATTTTACTTACTATATTGAAGGAGTTGAGTCAGTATCAACAGATAAGTATATCTCCAGATCATCTTTGACTCCCAATTATTTTCAGTTATTATATTATCAGTTCAGTTTCAACTTTCAGTTATGTTATCGCCTTATATACTCGGTACATTATTTCGTACTGACATCCCTTTTCCGGGGACGCTGCATTTCATGCATGCAGGTTCAGATAGACAGACGAGTAGACCTCCTCAGTAGGTGTTTCCAGAGTTTAGCCTGATCGGTAAGCTCCACATCCTTCGGAGTTATCGGGTCTAAGTTTTTGTGTGCATCTTATGTATGTAATTATATATATAATATGGGTAGGTCGGGGCCCTGTTCCGATCACAATATATCTATCAGTAGAGGCTTGTAGACATATCCTGTTGGTTAGTGCAGTATGTTGGGTTTGTAGGCCTGGTATGTATAATTTGGTGGTTTGTCAGCTGTAGTAGCTATGACGGCCTTTTCAGCCTAGTTTTATATTGATGTTTAGTTATCGCTAGTTTCCATTCAGTTTTATATTTTGCTTCGCAAATTGTCTTGCAAGGTGGCCCCGTGGCCAAAGTATGACATTATATGTTCAGAGTCCCTTAGTCGCAATTTGGTATGCCAGGTTAGGTGAGGCACCGGGTGCTTGTCTCGCTCCTAGGTTCGGGGCGTGATATTTATGTACTCACGCTACACTTCTGCACTAATCGTGCAGGATCTGAGGCAGGTGCATCTGGCGGTATTACCGGTGCGCATCCCAGATATCCCGAGGCCTAGTGGTGAGCTGCATTCCTGAACCGTTCCGCAGCACCTAGAGTCTCTCCTTTACATTTAATTTTGTCTATTTTTATTTCAGATAGTGGCTAGAGTTTTGTATAATCTATTAGTGCCCATACACTTGTGACACCAGATCTTAGCACACACTTTAGTAGACTTTATGATTTTGGAGTATTTACATATTTTTGTGTGCATTCAGATGCTTTCATTTTATTCTCTATTTCACAAATTTCTAAATACATGGAACTTAATTACTTGTAAGCCTATTAAAAGAAGTAATCACGTAGTGAATTTATCGTAGGCTTGCCTAGCGGTGACGTTAGGCACCATCACGGCCTATAGGATAAATTGGGTCGTGACAACACCAACTGATTTAGCCCCAGCCAAACCCATATCTGAGATCAATTCAAGGGCATACTTCCGTTTATGCCTAACAATACCCTCTTTGCTTCTGTCCAATTCTATGCTAAGGAAATACCTCAGCTCACCAAGATCCTTGATCTTGAAACTGGATTGTAAACATGCCTTAGTTTCGAGAATCATGGTTGAGTCATCTCCTGTGATCAAGAGATCATCGACATAAACCAAAACTAAGACAAATTTTTCTTGAGATTGTCTAGTAAACAGAGAATAATCCAAATGAGTTTGAACAAAACCATAAAACAACAAGGCAGAAGATAATTTTAGATTCCTCTGCCTGGAGGCCTACTTAAGGCCATATAGTGACTTAAGCAACTTACAAACCTGCTGAAGACCATTTGAACCGTGAAAGCCCTAGGGTAAAGTCATATACACTTTTTATCCAAATCTCCTTGCAAGAATGTATTATAGACATCCATTTGATTGGTTGCAGCAATAGCCAAAACACACCTAACAGTTACCATTTTGACTACGGAGAAAAGGTTTCTTGGTAATCCAAGCCTTCAGTCTTGCCTTGAACCTCTCCACCTCCCCTGTATCTTTATACTTAATTTTATACACCTACTTACAACCAATAGATCTTTTACCTGTAGGCAAAGGTACCACCTCTCATGTATTATTAGCCTCTAAAGCTTGTAATTTAGCTTGCATAACCTCAATCTACCTAGGATCTTTCGCAGCCTTTGTTTAGGCTCAAGATCAGCAAAGAATTTGGTAAGGAAAATTTGATACCTTGGTGTGAAAGTATCATAGCTTACAACATCAGACAATAGATAGAGACAAGTATTTGCAGTAGAATTATGTCCTTTGCCAGGTACAACAAGTCCTTCAACCAAATAGGTGGTTTAGATACCCTTTCGAATTTTCTCTATGCTGGCTCAGGATCAATAACAGGTGCAAGGGTAGAAGGTGGTAAACCTGTAGTGATGGGAGAAGGATCTGCAATGTCAAAGACATGTGCATCATGTGAAGCTATTACTGGTGGCTGGTCTAAGATATGTGATGGACTAAAAATAGGATCATCTTGTGAAGGAGAAGGGGTAGACACAATTGGAAAGGAGAAGTCCTGATATGTTACTTATGAATGTAAAGGAAATATGTTCTCATGAAAGAGAACATCTCTGCTAATAAAGACTGTTCTGTGCTCCATGTCATAGAGCTTGTAACCTTTCTGAAAAGTCTCATAGCCAAGCAACACAGATGATATAGCTCTAGGGCTGAATTTGTCTTGTCTAGGTAATATTGTTGCATAGCAGAGGTAACCTATTACTCGCAAATGAGAAAATGAAGGCACTCTGTTGTGAAATACTTCAAATGGAGACTTGTTTTCCAAAATAGTATAGGGCACTCTGTTAATTATATACACAACAGCTTTAACACAACATCTCCAAAACCTAGGTGGCAAGTGATAGCTCTAGCTATCTCAAGGATATGCCTATACCTCCTCTCGATAACCCCATTTTGTTGAGGAGAATAAGGGTAAGAACTCTGATGAATTATCCCATGCGACTTGAACAACTCACCACAAAGACTATTGTAAAATTATGACCCATTATCAGATCTAAAAGCTTTAACTTTCCTTTCAAATTTGTTCAAGATCATGGCAATAAAAGATTTAAGTAGGGTAGACATATCAGATTTAACTCATATCATAAAGACCCAAGTCCAACACTCACAACCAACTTGTTTGCTAACTTGTTCAAAACTAACACAACCAACACTCACACCAACACTCACAACCAACACAACCTGGGAGCAGATTTTTCAAAACTAACTTGTTTGCTACTTATTGCAAGTTCCACATATAAGCTCAAACTTTTGAGGCATCTGCCTATCTGTTATACTGTCAAGCACCTTAGCAACATAGACATCAGTATCAACTCCTAGAGAAAAATGGAAGTTATCCTGCTATACAGATCAATTTCAATCAGCTTGAAGTGGTCAGCAATCTGATGTACTTACTCAGAAAGTAGGAGAAGCAACTAATGTGGAGAATTAATAAACTGGACTTTCATCTCAAAAAATGATCAATCTGCTCTATGCTCATTATGGATGTTGATCAACAGTTACTGCAACAACACTTCAGCAACACAGATGTCAATTCATATTAGGTTCAGAAAACTGGAAGTTATCCTGCTAATCACAAGCAGCTTGGCTTGGACATCAATCTGATGTACCTACACAGACAGTTATCACATGGCCTGAGCTTGACTACTATGTAATGTATATGTGGTATTAGACCATTTCTCAGTGGTATTAGCATGTTATCATGCTCATTCTAGGGGTGGTTTAACATCATACAGAACTATGGAGTCAAGCAGGTATCTCATAGAATCCAACATGAGTTCACAAGATATAAGGCTTATATTAGCTGTGATTGCATTTATTCACAGAATTGTATGGCTGCACATTTGATCAGCTTCTTTGTGTATGAATTTTTGGTACTGGAATATCAAATTGAAGATATCAATTCACATGAAATACAAGGAAAACTATTGCTGGCATCTGTTCTTAGTATTTACAGTATAGTGTCATATCATTAGCCAGTGGTATTAGTGTGCATGCATGCTCAATCTTAAGATGAGAAGACATTATATTGTCCTCATGTCTCAAGCAGGCAGTTCTGTCTCTATTATGCTTTCATCTCAAATTCATGTTCAATGTATCAACAATGATACTGAAATTTTTAGCTCCAAGTTCACAATGTTCAAAATGCTTCGCTTTACAACTACTGGATTTAAACATACCTATTCCTTTGGATTGCAACAAATGGCACCTGGTGAGAGCTTTGTAGGTGCTACAATAAATTGTTGGCAACTGGTGTGTGCATTCATGATCGTCGGCAACAATTGGATGTTTCAAATTACTAGCCTTGTATTTACCATCTTTCATTACGCTACTGCTACATTATATTTGGTAGCAATCGCCATTGGATTTCTTTGTCGTATTGTTTGTTTGTAGTTTATCTGAACATTTTGTAAGTTTCACCCAATTTGGGATTTATTATACATAACAGCTACTAGGTGAATAACCTAGTAGTATATTCGCAGGAAAAACAAAAGTGTCCATCTAGAGAAATCATCCATAAGAGTAAGAAAATAGTTCATTCCATTATAGGTGGAGACTTTGTAGGGCCCCCAAACATCTATATGAATCAATTCAAATGGTGTAGCAGCTCTACTATTACTATGAGAAAATAGAAGTCTAACTTGTCTAGCTAATGGACATATGCCACAATGGTCCAATGTAAGACTATATTTATTTTTCAAAACAAAAATTCTTCTTAGAACTGCCATAGGTACATGGCCCATCCTCTTGTGCCATAACTCTGAATTTGTTCTCTCTCTTACTGCCAAAGATTTCATCTGCTCCTTGACTCCAGCATTTCCCTTTGGTCTCAAGATGTAAAGTTCTACTTCTTTCTTACCAATTCCCTTCACCCTCCCAGTGAAGAGTCCCTGGAAGATAAAGAATTCGAGATAGAAACTAACAAAGCACTGCAAAGCCTTAACCAGCTTTGAAACTGAAAATAGGTTGAATTTAAATGCTGGTACACACAATACATCTTTAATGAGATCACCTCCTGTCAAGTGGAAATTTCCTACATGAGTAATCTGAGTGGAATCTCCAGTAGGCATTTGAACATGTCCTGAGTTTCCTACTTTAGTAGCATCAACCAACAAGTCTACTATCCAAGTAGGACTAGAATCAGGATCAGACAAAGATATACCTGCCATGTGTGCACTAGGTTCACCAACTGAAGTTTTCTTCAACAAATTGAGGATTTGTGAATTCTGCTAAGGAGTAAAGACTGGTGTTGTCATAGGTGCGAGTGGACGAGGAGTAGAAGCATCATTTCCATCTGATTGTGCAAGGTTTCCACTCGGCAAAACACCTCTCTTTTATGGCTTAAAATCAGGAGGGTACCGTATGATTTTATAGCAATTTTCCTTCAAATGACCTTTCATGTTGCAAAAGTCACATTTCATTAACTTGAAACAATTATCCTTGGAATGACCTCGTGTGTGACAATAATCACACTCCAGATTATAATTCTTATTCCCCAGCCTCTGACCAGAATGTTTAGCAGTAAATAGGGCAGTAGGATCCATATTTTCAGTCAATGCACAATGCCTTCCTGCGACCATTTTTTGACTCTCATCCTGAAGCAGCATTGCATATGCTTGGTTAATATTAGGAACGTGTGATTTCATCAAGATCTGGCTGCGTGCATGGCTATATCCGTCATTGAGACCCATAAGAAATTGTAACAAGCGTTGGTATTGTAAATGATTAGCATATTCCTTGGATTTTGTACATTCACAGGAAGGAGGGGGCATCAATGAATCATATTCACCCCATAAGTCCTTCAATTTGGAATAATACACAGAAATGGATGAAGTACCCTTTGTTAAGGTGAAAATTGTCTTATGCAGATAAAACATACGAGAAGTTGTCACCTTATCAAAGCGCTCTCGCATGTCCTCCCAAATAGCATAAGCACTGAAATGAAACAGCACTCCTCTAAGCAAATGATGACTAACATTATGCATAATTCATGATTTTACCATCGTATTACAGCGATCCCAGTGATTAACAAAATTTTGTCCATAAGTGTCTCGCGTGATAGTACCTTCAACAAAACCTAGTTTATTCCTAGTTAGCAAAAAAACTTCCATGGCCTGTCACCATAGAGTATAATTATCCATTCTGATTAGGGGCATCCCAATCGAAAGCAAGCTCGGAGCATCCGAAGCATGCAAATACAATGGGTGATTGTGGTCAATCACAATCTTATTTTGCGTAGTTGCGTCATCGATTGCCATAAAATTTAGGGCTCAAAACACATTAAAACTCGAATTCATTAGAAAGTACCTAATGAATCTCTCGATTTTCAATTGGCGTCAGAGAAAATCCCTATATTCACTCAATTAGGGCTCTGATACCATGTTAAATCTTCATTGATCAATGAATTGAGCAATCTGACTGAGCACACGAATGAAGAGGATGAGAGAATTATGAAGAAGGAGCTGAGATCAGAAATTTTTCCTTATCCCTTGAAGCATTATCCATAAATTTTCTTCTCTTTATCGCATCAGGAAGTGTTGATTCTTTTGTAGATTTCTCAAATTGGCCTTGTTTCGATGTGTCATTGAGTATTTTTGTTCTCCTTTCTGCAATAATTGTTGCTGTTGAATCTGTAAATACATGTTCTGTTTGAGTGATTTGCAAATCGAAAGATGACCCATCGAAATTGAGTGCTTTGGTGGGTATACCTCGGGTAACTCTCTTCTGAATTGTTGAATCAACTATTGGAGAGGAAATTTCAAGTTTTCTGGTGAAAGCATAACAATGGTGAATATTTAAAAAAATTAGTAAAGAGAAAAAGAAGAAGCACAGTACCAGCGAAAAGCTAACAACTTTAACACTTACTACAATCTTTTGGAGCAAAAAATATTGAAAATTGAGAGAGACAATGGAGATGATAAAAGGAGAATCGTGGCTATAGAATGGGGAAGAAAATGGCGCTGTGAGAGAGAGATAGTGGAGAGAGAGATCGTCGAGAGAGAACTTTGATACTATATTGTGATTTTGGGAGAGAAAAAACTGGAGAGAAAAATATTAGACATCGTATTTAATGGCTTAATGGTAGGAAGTGACCATAAATACATATTTTTGCTATAAAAACTAAAAGATAACTATAGAAAATAATATTTTAAAAGGGTTTTTATTTATAATAAATAAGGTGTAAAGCTTTGCTATAGGAGGTAAAATTTTCATAATAATATCTAGTTTGAGTAGCTAACTGCTCCGGGCTCTGATGTTCTAGCCCGTATATAATAACAGGTGCATTAATAATCTATTATATCAAGTAACCATTATATTATTCAGATTTTTCCTATCTATACTACATTATAAACTTACTCCCCTTCCTAAAGAAGTTATCACTTATTTACATTAACATATACAATTTACAATTTATATACTGTATAAAATAATGTATTAGATTTCAATCTTACCCATTTTTTCTCCCTCTTCTTCCTTCCCTAAGTTCGTATCAAATTACGTCTGGAATACTGCGACGGAGAAACTCACTGGCTGTCTTTCCCCTCTCCATCTTCTGCTACGATCAGATTGTTTTTCCCTTCTATTTGTCTTTTTAATTACATCTCTTAAATATGTCCCGTGAAATAAGAATGGTGAAAGGGCATAGATTTATCTAAGAATTCACCCGAATGTGAATGGCATTGAAGTAAGCTGATAGTGTCTCTCTCAATCTGGATGATAGGAAAAGGAAACTTCATCAATTAAGTGCGCTTGACGAAGCAATAGAGACGAAGCCATCAAAATGTGAATCACAAGAAAAGAAACATCACCTTTATATTAACTAGGCGTATTCTAGATTCAACCCATTATGAAATTATTATTTATTTGGATTGGGTATTATTTTAAATGATTGAGAATATCCTTTGGAGTTTATATCTCAACTTTGAGAGAATTTGGTGAAGATTCGAGATGGTTTTGGTTAGAATTTCATATTGAAACTCGAAGAAAAGACATAAACAAATTGTATATATTTTGTATGTCGAGTCTAAAAACGGCATACAAAATATATACAACGAATATAATTGTATATAAATTGTATGTAAATTCTAGTTTTTAACTGAATTTTCTATTTAAAAAAAAATATATGTAAGTTGTAGATAAACTGTATCCAAGTTGTAGATAAATGTAGTTTTTGACCGAATTTCTGTAGAAAAAATGTAGTCAAGTTGTAGATAAATTGTAGATTTTGACCTATTTGTATATATTTTGTAATTTTAGTTACTTTTCATAAATAGAAAAACTTAGACAAAACCGGGTAAATAAATTTACAATCTCGTATATATAAAAAAAAAAGTAAAAGCAGAATATTTAAACTAATTATTTTAAAAGCAAGCTATTTTATTTCTGTAACTTTCAAGTTTCAACAGCAGAATATTTAAACTAATTGTATTTTTATTACTCCTTTTATGTCTTGTATTTTCATTGAAGTAACTGCTAATTTGTTTGTTTGTTGTTAGTCAACAACTCCTAATACATTACTAATAATCTCAACGTTACCGCACTGAGAAACATCCGTAATGATACCCCATCCATTCGTTTAGTCAACAAATCGTAAATAACAAAAATATAATATTTCTCAAACCCAAACGACAAAGCAGGGTACTTGATTTTGCCTCATCCGTGAGTTACCTCTTAAAAAAGGAACTGCAGCAGTCGTATTATGTTGTTTTTAATAGAAGGAATTCGTAGAAAATATTATTCTTCATTGATAAAAGCTGAACGAATGATAAGAGATCAAGTGGACGTTTGAATATATTAATGGCATACTTTTATTGAAAAATACAGAGAATGACTAGAGCAGCGGCAGATCACAATAGAAGTAATGCATTCCACAATACAATAGTTTTGGCTTAAACTTTATATTTATATTTAAAAATTTATTTAATATGTACAAATAATCTATTCAGAATTCAATAAGCAAAAATAATTGTTAATCAAAATCTATAAACTTAGGACTCGTTTGGCCATAGATTTTGCCAAAATAAATTTGGATTTTATTTGGCAAACACATGTTTGGCCATAGATTTTGCCTACATTTTGGCAAAATCCTAAATCCCAAAACCGGCTCAATGGGCCAAAATATCACTATTATATTTTTTAAAAAATTGCCCCAAATCTTTGTATTTTATAAAAAAACCCATCATTTATTATTTTGTAATAATGTTGCTTCGTCTTCTCGGTCATCTGATAGTGTATCATGTAGTTCATTATAAAAATGATAATTTTGTATCAAATTTATTTATGTTCAAGACTATGGTTTGCGATAATATAATGAATGTTATTGATAATGGTACTGTTGGGTATTTGTAATAGTTTTTAGAACTTGTGGGTATAAGTCATATTTTTTCAAAATAAATTTGGGAAATATGTTTTGAAAACTGATGTCCAAACACATTTTCATCTTCAAACCAAACTTCAACCAAAGCAAATTTTTCAAAACAAATTTGAGAATCTATTACCAAACGCTAGTTTAAAATCTTAAATTAGCTAGAATTCGAGTGGAATCTCTACATAAAATACCATTTGAGATAAAAAGGCACGTGCCATCTAGGAATGATAAACGCTGTTGTAATTCTAGTGGGTTGAACTAAAGGTGTCAAATGGGCTGGGTTGACCCGGTTCCTAATCGGCCCGGACCAGTTTTAGCCCGGACCGGTAAGTAGGGGGCCGGGCAGATTCTTCCCACATTTTAAACCCCACCAAGTGGTTGGGTAGATTCAGAACCAAACATTAAGCACGAGAGAATTAATAATAATTGATATTTGTGGGAAGGAGAACTCAAAATTGATACTTAATTAGAATTTTATCACAAATAAGATAAATGACTCGAAAGTATAGTTAACTTTTCAAATAGTATGAAATTCTTTAGCATTCTACATATACCAAATTCCAATCATCTCTTCTATTTAGTTTTTTAACATAATCTCCATATTTGAAGGCTAGGTAAATTTTATTTTTTTACATTATTATGTTACCTATAAGATATCTACGGACGATCCTTCATAAAAAGTGAAATTTATCCTAATATTGAATAAAAGGGGATTACCTACCTTCAGCAGAAATAATTTGATAATGTAAAACCTTTACACTATTAATGTATATAAATTAAACTATGTACGTTTGAACACATATAATGTTCTTTTAGAGGGTAGTGTATTGACAAATACAAAAGATTGCAGGAGCCTCCCTTCAAATAATAATAGAGAAATTTTTAGAAACCACTATTGTTTAGTGGCTATTAACTTGCTATAGCTACCATTTACTTAATTACTTCCTATAGCTATCATTTCAGTTGTTATGGAATGTATTTGATGTATTCAAGCTACTGTATTCATGAATACAGTAGCAAAATTCGGCGAAAAAATAAGGCAGTCTAGCTATCATCCGATGTATTCATATGTATTTGCGAGTAGTATTCAAGAATACAGTAACGGCAATCTGCGTAAAAATAGGTCTCTCTAGCTGTTTAAAAACGAAAAGTGAATCAATTAACGTGATAGACTCCTAATATAACTTAACAAACTCAATTATAACACGCAAAATTATTAATCCAGTTGATGAAAAGATTTCTCAGACGAAAAACACCCAAAAAATAGAGCAATCTTCAGAGATTAAGTCTATTCTTTTTTTTTTGTGGTATCATTCGAGGAATTTTTATCCCGCTGATATTGTTCGAGGTTCTGCTAGAAATTCATACAAGTATCTACAGAAATAGACTGAAATTCAATTTTTCAGATGGCAAGTTTAACTGTGCTACTGCGTCATTCTGGCAAGTGGAACATTGAGAATAGCTATGTCGATTATTCGATTGATGGGCTACTGATAAAAGAGTATGCGTCGTACAATAATTTGGTTGCTTCAATTTCGAAGCAACTTGCTATAAATTTGAGCTCAAAGTCAATTAAAATTGAATACAAAGTGGAAGAAAATTGCACGTCAATAAAAATATACAACGACATGGGTTACATGGTGTATGTAGAGTTGAAAAAGGAGAACAGAGAATTCGGGATGTATCTATTGTGTATAGCAACAATGGATAAAGAAATTGTAGCTGGAGGATGTCTAATTCAACGCGACCTAATGCAACTAGACGAAACAGATGGGGTGAGTAAATTTGATACAATTGATACACTTGCTCTTGAGTCAGTAAACTCAGGTGAATCAATTGAGGTTTTCGAACCAGAAAGGGATTTGATTATTTCAAAAACTAATCAAAGAGAGGTCATGGCTGGACAAATATATAAGGATAAGGCCACATTGAATGCGGTGATGAAGCAATATACAATTACTGAAAGGTTTCAATTCCGGGTTAATAGGTCTAATGCTATCAAATTTTAGTGTTCTTACTTACAACCTCTTCACCAATATGTTATATTCAAATGTATGGATATGTATTCTGGCTAGTTGTATAATGTATTCATGGTAGAAGTTTAAAAAATACAGCATATACAATGTTATATTCATAATATATGCTTTCCTTCATGCTATGTTTCTGTATCAGTGTTTTTGTAATTGTGTGTTCTGAAACATTTATATAAGAACTTAACTATTTATATTAATATATGTTTATGCATTTTTTATGCAATGTATTCAAAAATAATTTATAGTATATTCAATAAACATACATTGTATTTCGTTGTGTTTTTATATACAAAAATTTGTTGGCAAATGAAAATGCTGTGTGTATGTAGCCAAATCAGTTGTAGGTCTGTTTATATTTTATATCCATATATAACCATTCGGCACAAATGTATTTGCAGCTATACATTATTATGCATTTCAGAGGATTGTGAATGGAGATTTAAGGCTTCTAGTATTAACAAATTACAAATGTTCAAAGTGAAGGAGTTCAATGATAAGCATACATGTCCGTTGCAGTATAAGGTGTATGAGCAACATCAAGCAACTAGTAGGTTGATTGGTGGTATGATTAGGTCCAAGTTTACTAATCATAAGAGGAAATACACGCCAAAGGATATAATTGATGATGTGAAATCAAACTTTGGTATAGATGTTAGTTACATGTTGGCGTGGCATGCTAAAGAAAAGGCAGTAAATTTTTTGAGAGGCGAACCAACTGATTCATACAATAAAGTACCAGGGTACTTGTATACATTGGATATGACATATCCTGGTTCGCATATTAGAATGGTAAAATTACCAAAAAATGAGTTCATGTATTTGTATATATCGTTGTATGCTTTTATAAAGGGGTTCGATTACTGTAGACCCATCGTGGTTATGGATGGTAGCCCCCTAAAATCGGCATACACAAGGACATTCGTCTCGGCTAGTACGTTGGACGGTGCAGGTGAGTCAGTTAAAAAACAAAATATATACGGATTAACATAAAATATTGTAATTTGACTTCTTAATAAAGCTTGAATGAAATTCTTTTTATATGTATGTAATTATATTTACAGGACATATATTGCCACTAACATATGGTGTTGTTGATTCAGAGAATGATGCTGCTTGGTTGTGATTCTTTGAGCAATTCAAGGTAGCTTATGGTGAGCGGTAAAACATATGCATCATTTCAGATAGGTATGAAAGCATCATCAAATCTGTATCGAGAGTGTATCCTATGGTACCCCATTTTGCTTGTATATGGCATCTATGAAACAACATATATAAGAAATTCAAAAAGAGTCATGCAAAGTTGAGCGAGGTATACTTCTCGATGGCAAAAGCATACACTCAGGATGAATTTGATAGTCTAATAAAAAAGGTGGAGAAGGTAGACATTCGGGTGAAAGAATACTTGGAATTAGCTGGACACGAAAAGTGGGCTAGGGTGTATGCACCTGTTAACCGGGGATGGACTATGACGTCAAATATTGCTGAGTCAATCAATTTCGCACTTGTATCAGCAAGAGAATTGCCAATATACGACTTCCTAGAAGAAGTTAGGAAGATGTTTGGACGTTGGAATTGCAACAATCGAAAAAAAGCTTCACACATGTACACAACGCTTGGGAAAAAATACCGGAGATCCTTACTTTGAATGAGGCACTGTCTACACGCATGACTGTAAGTTTTATTTTTTGCTATAAGTCCTTGCATCATGTATTTATGCCTGATACAATCTCTATTATTAACATACTGCCTGCTTTTATTATAATAGCACTTGTACAAGTATTCTGTTTTATGAAACAGTTGTAAAAACTGCTTATTATATATTGATAATACATGTTACTACAACTGTATTTTATAGGTTGTATTCAATGGTTTTATTTTTGTATTGACAGTATTTTACTGTATTTCACTGTATTTAAAAAATAAATGTATTCACTTTTAATAGTCTGTCTGTTAAAAAAGTATTTTTGTTTAGTGTATTTTAAATGTATTTTCATTGTATATATGTATATTGTATGTCATTGTATTTCATACATACGTGTATTAAATTTAATATTCTGTCAGATTAATATTTGTTGACATTCAGTGTATTTTAAATATTTTTTTATTGTATACATGTATACTGTATTTAATACGTTTGGTCTTTGATAGATACATGACTTTTACAAAAGTCCACAACTTATATTTCTTTGTTTAATGTAGGTTGTACCATCGACTGAACACTTGCATATAGTGAATGATGAAGGAAGACATTACACCGTTTGCCTTCTAGAGAAAAAATACAGTTGTGGGCGGTTCCAAGTTGACGAATTACCATGCCCACATGCTTGAGTTATCTTGAAAAGCAAGTTTCTAATGCTGGAAGATTATTGCTCGGATTATTACAAACCAAAGTCTGTTGTAATGATATACGAGGTGCCTGTGTATCCACTGCCCGACCAAAGTGAATGGAATATACCATCACATATATCAGAGGAAGTTATCTTACCACCCCAAATGGAAAAGACCTCCTGGAAGGCCAAAGAAGAAGCACGATAAACCATTAAGTGAATTGTTTCAGAAGAAAAATCATCATTCATGTAGTATATGTGGTCATGGAGGACATAATAAGCGTAATTGTAGAAATTCTCCACGTATAAATTAGTTCATGTTCTGATTTTAATTACTGCAATAACGATATGTCATAGATTTGTTCAAGTTTTATATTACATATTGATTTATTGCTGTATTGGATTCTTACGGGATGAATTTTTTAAGTTCAGATTACTAAATTGAACGATATTATTTTTCGTGGTATCTTTACAAATTGATTTATATACAGGTATGAGGTATAGCAGGACATGTATAGTGCAATACATTGAATACATACTGCTTATACATCTGAATACATATATACATATAAATATATAACTTATATTAATTAAAAAAAACATATGAATACATTCTACAATTCATTGAATACATATTGCTGAATAGATATTGCTGGACAAAATAGTGAAACAAAGTGAAGCTTGAGATAAAGTGCAGACTTTGAATATAGTGAATTACATTGAATACAATGAATACATTAAAAAAATGGAAAAGACTAAATACAGTGAATACATTGAATACATTGAATACAGTGAAAATAAACTGAATACATTGAAAACAGAGAAAAAACTAAATACAGTGAATACAGTGCATAAAGTGAATACATGACTTGTAATACAAATTTACTGTTGAACATATATGGGAATAACTTAACTGCTATTAATTAAAAATACATCTGAATACATAGCTAATAGTAATTAAAAAATATATATTAATACATACTGAAAAACACTGAATACATATTGTTGGATAATTCAGTGAAACACAATAAAGCTTGAGATAAAGTGAATACACTGAATATAGTGAATATAACATAATATATCAATTAACAACATAACTTAAAGGCTGTTATGTATTCCTTCATTAACATCTTAAAGACAAAAAAAATATTCATGTATTCAAAAAATAAAAAAGGTTGAGTAAAACTATCATGTATTCAGTAATAAGCTTAAAAAGAATCCGTTTTACAGAAAACTATTCTAAAGCTATCTTCATAGAAGTATATGAATTTGTAATTTGCCTAACAATTTTGCGGGTGCTTCATTGTCGCTTATGGCATCGGCATCTATATTCCGCATAGCATAGTCCCAAAGGAGGGCATCATATCTTTGACGGAGTAAATTAGCATCAAATGTTGTTTGTGGAACCAATCCATAAGTGCTGAAATACCCTGCGTATGCCATGTCATGCAACCCACAATCTCTGAAAAAGTAGATTGACACAGTTAAATATAATTCATATATTTAGTATTATAAATGATACAAGAATAAGAAAAATGATCGAATTCATACATGCTCCCAGCTTTTTGTTGAGGCACATTCGAAATAAAAACAACATCAAAGGGCTCAGTTTGTGCCTTGTCATTGTATGCTGGTTCACGAGACCAATCTATGCCTTGCTTATCTCTGTAAAAACCACTGATCGATAGGTATAGAGGTACAAGCTTAGCAAGCTTATCTATCTCAGAACTCACATAAGCATCATGACTTGCTGATCGGTAGGAGTCATACATTGATACATCTCTCCTTAAATGAGACAACTGCCAATATCCAATGAAGTTTGTCCTTCAAGTTGACTGGTATAAAGACATTGTCAACTGTATGCCATGGTACATTAGCTAGCAATCTGTAGCCCCTTATGTATTCACATACAACATCTTCCTCATTGGCTACACTTGCATCATTATCTGTATCTGTCACGACCCAAACTAACCCTGTCGTGATAGCGCCTATCGTGGAACTAGGCAAGCCCAATCATTTCCAAACACAAACCGATATTTTTATTTCAAAGATAATTTCAAGGTTATTTAACATAACAACCTTCATAAAGGAGTTCAAATCAAAACAAAAGTGCGGAAAGAAAAGTCCGACATCGGGGTGTCACTAGTCATGAGCATCTACTATAATTTATCTGACAATATCGAGACTAACACAATCTAAAAAATAGCTAAATACAACTAAAGGAAGATAAGAGGGAGAAGAGCAGGGCTGCGATCGCCAGGCAGCTACCTTGCTATCCCCGAGAAAATCTGCAACCGGAATAGTCAACAGCCAATACCGTGTCCAGATACTCCTGGATCTGCACACAAGGTGCAGGGAGTAACATGAGTATGCCAACTCAGTAAGTAACAACAGTAAATAAAGACTGCAAAGTAGTGACGAGCAATAATGCAAGTAAAGTTCATATCACAAAAATTAAGTAAAGTATAGCATGCTTTTAAAACAAGAGTTTGAATCAAATCAGCTCTTTTAAATCCAGTTCCAGTAAAATCATTTAAAGACATCTTTCAACAGTTTTTAAACAAAGGCTCAATGCAAAGGTGAGCAAAATAATGAAAACATAATCAGTCCCTCGGGCAACATCACTCATATACAGCCCCTCGGGCAAACCTCACAATCACTCGTATACAGCCCCTCGGGCAGACCTCACCATCACTCATGCCTTCCAGTCACTTAGCACTCGGCACTCGCACTCAGTAGGTACCCGCGCTCACTGGGGGTGTGTACAGACTCTGGAGGGGCTCCTTCAGCCCAAGCGCTATATCAAGCCAATCATGGCATAAATCAATGAGGCCCTCAACCTATATCAAACATGCTGCGGCGTGCAGCCCGATCCTATAAATATCCTCACAAATCAGACCCTCGGCCTCACTCAGTCATAAACCTCTCTAGCCTCTCGGGCTCTTAGAAAACAAAGTATTCATCCCAAACAACATTTATATGATGCATCAAAATAGAGTAATATAGACTGAGTTATGTTGTAAATATGTAAAAACATGACTGAGTATAGATTTCCAATAAAAAACAATGAGAGGATGATAAGAAAAGATCTCTAAGGGTCCAAACAACACTGGCATAAGGCCAAAATATGACATCCAGCCTGATTTACAGAAATTCTTTCTAAAACACATAAGAATCATATAGTTTCAACAAAATATTCAACTTTACAGTTGATACGGGACGGACCAAGTCACCATCCCCAACGGTGCACGCCCACACGCCCGTCACCTAGCATGTGCGCCACCTCCAAATAGTAAAATGATACAAAATTCTAGGGTTTCATACCCTCAGGACCAGATTTACAATCGTTACTTACCTCAATCCGAGAAAATCTCTACTCCGCAATGCTCTTGCCCCTCGATTCGGCCTCCAAACATCCCGGATCTAGCCAGAGGCAATACAATACGATAAATATAGGCTAAAGGAATCAATTCCACAAGAAAAATACCAAATTATAGCCAAAATCCGAAATCGACTCAAACCCGGCCCCCGAGCCCACGTCTCGAAATCCGACAAAAGTCACAAAACTAGAAATCCCATTCACTCACGAGTCCACACATACAAAATTTATCAAAATCTGACATCATTTGGTCCCTCAAATCCTTAAATTAAACTCTCCCAAATCCCAAGCCCTAACCCCTTATTTCACTTCAAAAATCCTACTAATTAGGTGAGAAATTAACGGAAAAACACCATAGCTAATGATAATAGAGCTCAAGCAACTTACCTCAGTGAATAACCTTGAATCCTCTTCAAAAACCCCCTCAAAAGCTCCAAAGTCCGAGTTGAAAATGGTGGAAATGAGCAAAAATCATGAAGTCCTCAATTTATACATTCTGCCCAGCGAAGCCGCACATGCGGTCTCTTTTTCCGCTTCTGCGACACCGCACCTGCGGAATTTCCATCGCAGGTGCGAAACTCACTTAAGATCCCAGGTTCCGCATCTGCGGCCAACCTTTCGCGCCTGCGCTTGCGCACCTGCGCATAACTCTTCGCATCTGCGAAGCCAGTCATTTTCCTCCCTCCAGCATCTACGCCCCAGGTCTCGCACTTGCGGGCTCGCAGATGCGATAGCCTTCTTGCACCTGTGATTCCAGTCCACCTTAACCTTGCTCGCACCTGCGACTTCTCCAAGCACTTCTGCGCCCTCGTACCTATGGCTCCCCCTCCGCAGGTGCGGAAATACCAGTAGCAGCAGCTTCAACTGTATTTTTTCCAACTCCAAACAATCCGTTAACCGCCCGGAATCACCCCGAGGACCTCGGGACCTCAACCAACCATACCAACAAGTCATATATCAACATACAAACTTAGTAGAACCTTCAAAACACTCAAAATGACATCAAAACACCAAATTACACTCAGATTCAAGCCTAAAGACTTCTAAACTTCTGAATTCCACCAACGATGCCGAAACCCACTAAACTACGTCCGAATGATCTCAAATTTTACACTCAAGTCAAACATAACACCACGAACCTATTTCAACTTCCGAAATTCCATTCCGACCCCGATATCAAAATTTTCACTGCCGACCAAAATCGCCAAATTTCCAACCTTCGCCAATTCAAGCCTAATTCTACCACGGACCTCCAAATCATATTCCGGACGCCTTTCTAAGTTCAAAATCACCTAACGGAGCTAACAAGATGATAAAAATTCAAATCCGAGGTCATTTTCACATAAGTCAATGTCCGGTTGACTTTTTCATCTTAAGCTTCTACTTTAGAGACTAAGTGTCTCAATCCGTTCCGAAACCACTACGGACCCGAACCATCTAACCTGATATATCATAATATAGCTGAAGAACAAAAAAAGAAGCAGAAATGGGGGAAACAGGACTATAACGCTCGGAACGACCAGCCGGGTCGTTACATCTCCCCCTCTTAAACAACCGTTCGTCCTCGAACGGGTCTAGAAACATACCTGGAGTCTCAAATAGGTGTTGATATCTGCTCTGCATATCCCGCTCGGTCTCCCAGGTGGCCTCCTCCACAGGCTGACCTCTTCACTGCACTTTCACTGACGCTATATTCTTTGACCTCAACTTCTAAATCTGCCGATCCAAAATGGCCACCGGCTCCACATCATAAGTCATATCACCCTCCAACTGAACTGTGCTGAAGTCCAAAACATGGGACGGATCACCAACATACTTCCGGAGCATGGAAACATGAAACACTGGATGCACACTCGACAATCTAGGTGGCAAGCAAGCTTATAAGCCACCTCCCCTATCCTCTGAAGCACCTCAAAAGGCCCAATAAACCGGGGGCTCAACTTGCCCCTCTTCCCAAATCTCATAACACCCTTCATGGGTGAAATCTTCAGCAAGACCTTCTCCCCAACCATGTAAGACACATCACGGACCTTCCTATCCGCGTAGCTCTTCTGCCTAACTGCACCGTGCGAAGCCGCTCCTAAATCAATTTCACCTTATCTAATGCATCCCAGACCAAGTCTGTACCCAAGAGCCTAGCCTCACTCGGCTCAAACCATCCTACTGGAGATCTATACCTCCTCCCATATAAAGTCTCGTACGGAGCCATATAAATGCTCGACTGATAACTGTTGTTATATGCAAACTCTGCGAGCGGCATAAACTGATCCCATGAACCCCCAAAGTCAATGACACAAGCGCGCAACATGTCCTACAATATCTGAATAGTACGCTCGGACTGCTCGTCCGTCTGAGGGTGAAAAGTTATGCTCAACTCAACCTGAGTACCCAACTCTCGCTGCATGGCCCTCCAAAACTGCTATGTAAACTGAGTGCCCCTATCTGAAATGATGGAAATTGGGACACCATGCAGGCGAACAATCTCTCGGATGTAAATCTCTGCCAACCGCTCTGAAAATTAAGTAGTACCAACTGGAATGAAGTGCACGAACTTGGTCAGCTGATCCACAATCACCTAAATAGCATCGAACTTCCTCAAAGTCCGTGGGAGCCCAACTATGCAGTCCATGGTGATTTGCTCCCACTTCCACTCTGGGATCTCTTACCTCTGAAGCAAGCCACCCAGTCTCTGATGTTTATAGTTAACCTGCTGACAGTTGAGACACCGAGCTACAAACCCAACTATATCCTTCTTCATCCGCCTCCACCAATAGTGCTGTCTCAAATCCTGGTGCATCTTTGTGGCACCCGGATGGATGGAATACCGCGAGCTGTGGGACTCCTCAAGAATCAACTCCCTGAGCCCATCTACATTAGGCACACATATCCGGCCTTGCATCCTCAACATGCCGTCATCACCAATGGTCACATCACTGGCATCACCTTACTGAACCCTGTCCAGAAGAACGAGCAGGTAGGGGTTATCATACTGACGCTCCCTGACACGGTCATAAAGAGAAGACCTGGAGACCACACAAGCCAATATCCAACTCGGGTCCGAAATATTCAATCTAACAAGCTGGCCCGCTAGGGCCTGAACATCCAATGCCAAGGGTCTCTCTGCTGCTGGGAGATACGCTAAACTCCCCAAACTCTCCGCCCGGCGACTCAAGGCATCGGCCACCACATTGGCCATCCCCGGATGGTACAAAATAGTGATATCATAGACCTTGAGGAGCTCTAACCATCTCCGCTGATGAAAATTAAGATCCTTCTGCTTAAACAGATGCTGCAAACTCCGGTGATCAGTATAGATCTCACAATGAACCCCATACAAATAATGATGCCAAATCTTCAAGGCGTGAACAATAGCTGCTAACTCAAGATCATGGACATGATAGTTCTTCTCATGGGTCTTTAACTGGCAAGAGGCATAGGCAATCACCCTACCCTCCTGCATCAAAACACATCCAATGTCTATCCTCGAGGCATCACAATACATGGTATAAGAACCTGAAGCTGATGGTAGAACTAATACTGGAGTTGTGGTCAAGGCAGTCCTGAGCTTCTGAAAGCTCTCCTCACACTCATCCGACCACCTGAATAGAGCACCCTTTTGGGTCAATTTTGTCAAGGGAGATGCAATAGATGAAAATCCCTCCACAAAGCAACGGTAATAACCCTCCAAACCAAGGAAGCTCCTAATTTTCGTGGCTGAGGACGGTCGAGTCCGACTCTGCACCGCCTCTATCTTCTTTGGATCCACCTGAATACCCTTACTGGACACCATGTGCTCCAAGAATGATACTGAACCGAGCCAAAACTCACACTTGGAGAACTTTGCATAAAGCTTCTCCTCCCTCAATCTCTGTAATACAATCCTCAGATACTGAGCATGCTCCTCCAGGCTACGAGAGTACACTAGGATGTCATCAATGAATACAATAATGAATGAGTCCAAATAGGGCTGGAATACATTGTTCATCAAATGCATGAACGTTGCTGGGGCATTGGTCAGCCCAAAAGACATCACTAAGAACTCATAATGGCCATATCCGGTCCTGAAAGTTGTCTTACGAATATCCAAATACCCGAATCTTTAGATGGTGATACCCAGACCTCAAATCAATCTTGGAGAACACCCTCGGTTTCTGAAGCTGGTCAAATAAATCATCAATACGAGGCAGGGGATACTTGTTCTTGACTGTGACATTGTTCAACTACTTGTAATCAATGCACATCCTCATGGAACCATCCTTATTCTTCACAAATAGAACCGGTGCACCCCAAGGTGACATACTAGGCCGAATAAACCCCTTATCAAGTAGTTTCTGAAGTTGCTCTTTAAATTCATTCAACTCCACCGGTGCCATACGATATGGTGGAATAGAAATGGGCTGAGTGCCCGGCACCAAATCAATACCAAAGTAAATATCCATGTCAGGCGGCATGCCCGGCAGGTCTGCAGGAAACACATCCGAAAAATCACATACCACCGGAACAGAATCAATGGCAGGAGTCTCTGCACTAACATCCCTCACAAGTGCCAAATAAGATAGGAAACCCTTCTCAACCATACGCTGAGCCTTCAAATATGAAATTACCCTACTAGGTACATAAGCTATAGAACTGCTCCACTCAACCCTCGAAAATCCCGGCATCGCCAACATCACGATCTTAGCGTGATAATCTAGAATAGCATGACATGGAGATAACCAATCCATACCCAATATCACATCAAAGTCAACTATACTGAGCAGCAAAAGGTCCACTTGGATCTTCAGAACCCAATAGTCACCATACATGACCGATATACGCGGTCCACAATAATAGTATCACCCACATGAGTAGGTACATAACTAGATGAAACTAAAGACTCACGGGGCATATCTAGAAAATGAGCAAAATATGAGGAAACATATGAATATGTGGAACCAGGGTCAAATAATACAAAGGCATCTTTATGACAAACTGAGACAATACATGTAATCACAGCATCTGAAGCAATAGCATCTGGTCTGGCAGGGAGGGCATAGAAACGGGCATGACCACCACCTGATCGACCTCCCCCTCTAGGGCGACCCCTAGCTGACTGACCTCCACTCCTAGCTGGTTGGGCAGGTGATGAAGTAACTGGTGCTGAAGTCGATGGCTCACTCCTCTGCTTAGGCGGACCCCCATGATGATGAGGGCACTGCCTCCACATATGCCAAAACTCCCCACACTCAAAATAACCCCCTGGTGCTGGAGACGGGGACTGAAGGGAACCCCTAGCACCGAGATAACTGGTAGAAGAACCTGGCATGGAAGAGCCCTGAACTGATGGAGCACGGGACGAACTTTGGGCTGGGGGGCACTAAGTGATGAATGGACCTGATGAGAACTATGAGAACCATGGCCCGATGATGCACCACGGTGAACTGGGCGAGTTGACTGAGCATGCCCGAATGGACGGCCTCTACCTATGCTGGAACTGACCCCCATGAGGAGCACCACTGAATCCACCCTGACCACGAGGCCTCTTGGCCTCCCTCTCAACCCTTTCCTGACTGCGAACCATCTCAATCTGTCGAGTAATGTCGACAACCTCATCAAAAGTAGCACCAGACACTCTCTCTTTGGTCATAAGCAACCGAAGCTAAAAATTGAGGCCATCTATAAACCTTCTGATCCTCTCTCCGTCTGTGGGAACTAACCTGATCGCATGACGGGCCAACTCGGAGAACCGCATCTCATATTGTGTCACAGATATATCACCCTGACGAAGCTGCTCAAACTATCTGCGCAGCTCCTCTCTGCGGGACTGAGGTACAAACTTCTCCAGAAAGAGAACGTAGAACTTCTTCCAAGTAAGGGGTATTACGCCAACCATCCTACGCCTCTCGTAAGCCTCCCACCATCTAAGTGCAGCCCTCGAAAATTGAAAAGTGGTAAATGAGACCACACAAGTCTCCAGAATACCAGCTGTACAGAGTATCGTATGACACCTGTCCAAGAAGTCCTGGGCATCCTCTCTCTCTGTGCCACTGAAAGGTGGAGGCTGGAGTCTCCCAAACCTCTCCAACCTACGCTGATCATCCTCAGGCATAGCAGGAACCACATAGCCCCCGGTGTCTGGAGTCCCTAAACAACCTGCTTGGGTGTGCGAGCGGCGGGAGTCTGAATGCCTTCCCCGACCTGAGAAGTGGCTGCGGCCGTCGAGATAGAGACTGCCTGAGCAAGGCCAGTACATGCTGCCAGAATCTGAGCTAGGACCTCCTGAAGGCCTGGAATCACAATAGGCACAGGTGGTGCTTGAGCTGGTGCATCAACAACTGGAATCTGATCCTGATCTGGGGCAACTGGTGGGTCTACAGGTACTGCCCTAGCTGTTGTGCGGGCTGCACCTCTTCCCCTACCGCGGCCTCTACCGTGACCTCGGCCTCTCGCGGCCCTGGCTGGTGGTAGTGGTGGATGTCCATCCTGACCGGTAGTACAAGTCCTCACCATCTGTGAGAGAATGAAACAACAAAAGTTTAGTTACTAGAATCAACAGATTCGCACGACAAGAATCCAAGAATGTGAAATTTCCTAAAGGTTCTGCAGCCTCTCGAAGATAAGTACAGACGTCTCTGTACCGATCTCCAAGACTCTACTAAACCCGTTCATGACTTGTGAGACCTATGTAACCTAGGCTCTGATACCAACTTGTCACGACCCAAACTAACCCTGTCGTGATGGCGCATATCGTGGAACTAGGCAAGCCGACTCATTTCCAAAACAAACCGATATTTTCATTTCAAAGATAATTTCAAGGCTATTTAACATAAAAACCTTCGTAAAGGAGTTCAAATCAAAACAAAAGTGCGGAAAAGAAAAGCCCGACATCGGGGTATCACTAGTCATGAACATCTACTACAATTTATCTGACAATATCGAGACTAACACAGTCTGGAAAATAGCTAAATACAACTAAAGGAAGATAAGAGAGTGAAGAGCAGGGATGCAATCGCCAGGCAGCTACCTTGCTATCCCCGAGAAAATCTGCAACCGGAATAATCAACAGCCACTACCATTTCCAGGTACGCCTGGATCTGCACACAAGGTGCAGGGAGTAACGTGAGTATGCTAATTCAGTAAGTAACAACAGTAAATAAAGACTGAGAAGTAGTGACGAGCAATAATGCAAGTAAAGCTCATATCACAAAAATTTAGTAAAATACAACATGCTTTTAAAACCAGAGTTTGAATCAAATCAGCTCTTTTAAATCTAGTTCCAGTAAAATCATTTAAAGACATCTTTCAATAGTTTTCTAACAAAGGCTCAATACAAAGGTGAGAAAAATAATGAAATCATAATCAGCCCCTCGGGCAACATCACTCATATACAGCCCCTCGGAAAAACCTCACAATCACTCGTATACAGCCCCTTGGGCAGACCTCACCATCACTCATGCCTTCCAGTCAATTAGCACTCGTCACTCGGCACTCGCACTCAGTAGGTACCTGCGCTCACTATGGGTATATACAAACTCCGGAGGGGCTCCTTCAGCCCAAGCGCTATATCAAGCCAATCATGGCATAAATTAATGAGGCCCTCGGGCTATATGAAACATGTTGCGGCATACAGCCCGATCCCATAAATATCCTCACAAATCAGGCCCTCGTCCTTACTCAGTCATAAACCTCTCCAGCCTCTCGGGTTCTCAGAAAACAAAGTATTCAGCCTAAACAACATTTATATGATTCATCAAAATAGAGTAATAGAGATTGAGTTATGTTGTAAATATGTATAAACATGACTGAGTATAGATTTTCAATCAAAAACAATGAGAGGATAGCAAGAAAATACCTCTAAGGGTCCAAACAACACTCGCATAAGGCCTAAACTTGGCATCCAACCTGATTTACAGAAATTCTTTCTAAAACACATAAGAATCATATAGTTTCAACAAAATATTCAACTTTACAGTTGATACAGGACGGACCAAGTCACTATCCCCAACGGTGCACGCCCACACGCTCGTCACCTAGCATGTGCGCCACCTCCAAATAGTAAAATGATACAAAATTCTGGGGTTTCATACCCTCAGGACCAGATTTACAATCGTTACTTACCTCAATTCGAGCAAATCTCTACTCCGCAATGCTCTTGCCGCTCGATTCGGCCTCCAAATGTCCCGGATCTAGCCACAAGCAATACAATACGATTAATATAGGCTAAAGGAATCAATTCCACAAGAAAAATACCAAATTATAGCAAAAATCTAAAATCGGCTCAAACCCGGCCCTTGGGCCCACGTCTCGAAATTCGACAAAATTTACAAAACTAGAAAGCCCATTCATTCACGAGTCTATACATAAAAAATTTATCAAAATCTAACATCATTTGGTCCCTCTAATCCTTAAATTAAACTCTCCAAAATCCCAAGCCCTAACCCCTTATTCCACTTCAAAAATCCTACTAATTTGAGAGAAATCAATGGGAAAACACCATAGCTAATGATAATAGAACTCAAGCAACTTACCTCAGTGAATAACCTTGAATCCCCTTCAAAAATTCCCTCAAAAGCTCCAAAGTCCGAGTTAAAAATGGTGGAAATGAGCAAAAATCATGAAGTCCTCAATTTATACATTCTGCCCAGCGAAGCCGCACATGCGGTCTCTTTTTCCGCTTTTGCGACACCGAACCTGCAGAATTTCTATTGCAAGTGCGGTACTCACTTAAGATCCCAGGTTCCGCATCTGCGGACAACCTTTTGCGCCTGCGCTTGCGCACCTGAGTATAACTCTCCGCATCTGCGAAGCCAGTCATTTTCCTCCCTTCTGCATCTGCGCCCCAGGTCTCGCACCTGCAGGCTCGTAGATGCGATAGCCTTCTCGCACATGTGGTTCCAGTCCACCTTAACCTTGCCTGTACCTGCGACTTCTCCAAGCGCTTCTGCGCCCTCGCACCTGCGGCTCCCCCTCCGCAAGTGCGGAAATACCAGTAGCAGCAGCTTCAACTGCATTTTTTCCAACTCCAAACAATCCGTTAACCACCCGGAATCACCCCGAGGCCCTCGGGACCTCAACCAACCATACCAACAAGTCATATATCAACATACGAACTTAGTCGAACCTTCGAAACACTTAAAACAACATCAAAAATACCAAATTACACTTAGATTCAAGTCTAAGGACTTCTAAACTTTCGAATTCCACCAATGATGCCGAAACCCGCTAAACCACGTCCGAATGACCTTAAATTTTATACACAAGTCAAAAATAACATCGCGAACCTATTCCAACTTCCGGAATTTTATTCCGACCCCGATATCAAAATTTTCACTGCCGACCAAAATCGCCAAATTTCCAACCTTCGCCAATTCAAGCCTAATTCTACCACGGACCTCCAAATCACATTTTGGACACATTCCTATGTCCAAAATCATCTAATAGAGCTAACAAAACCATCAAAATTTAAATCCGAGGTCGTTTACACATAAGTCAATGTCCGGTTGACCTTTCCAACTTAAGCTTCTACTTTAGAGACTAAGTATCTCAATCCACTCCGAAACTACTGCGGACCCGAACCAACTAACCCGATATATCATAATATAGCTGAATAACACAAAAAGAAGCATAAATGGGGGAAACGGGGCTATAACTCTCGGAACGACTGGCCGGGTCGTTACAATATCATTATACTTGTCGAAGATTTCAGCAATTCTTGTCTTCAATATACAATCAACAGTGGTATATTTGAATGTGGTGGTTTGGTTGTACTTGCCCTTCTTTCTCAGGTAGTAAAATATGACATCAATATGCTGTATATAAAATTAAATACATAGCGTCAGTACATTGAATTAAAATAAGGAAAACAAACTTCATTGAAGAAACTAAAAATATACATGTATTGTATATTGAAGAAACTGAATATATAACTCAATACAATGAATTCATTGATTACAAACATACTGCAATACTTTGGGAATAACTTAACATACTTCTGAAAACAAATTGCTAGATAAAATATTGAAACACAGTGAAGTTTGAGATAAAGTGAAGTCATTGAATATAGTGCATACAGTTAAAATACACTGAATACATTAAAATACATTGAATACAATAAAAGCAGAGAAAATACTAAAATATAGTGAATACAATATTTTACTGTATTTCTTTTAATATATAATACATCTGAATATACTGTGATAAAAAATGTGAATACAGTGAATCCAGAATTTGTATGACAAGAACAAAACAGTGAAACACAAATTTTGACAAACTATGTATAAAATATGTAAATAAACTGAATGTACAAGGGTTATATCTTACACCGTCATTCCATAATTGACCGTCTAATGATAGAAGGTAAAACCAATTTTTTGAAGTGACTTCATGAACTCTAAAATATAACGGTATAGGCAGTGTTGACTTGTGTTTCTTGTAATGGTCTTCCTTATCCTTTCTACAAGGATTTGGAAAAAATATTATAATCATATTATAAAGGGTAAAACCATACATTATAGATCAAAAAAAAGAAACTTACTTTTGATCATGTTTAGCAAGTAGACCATCACGAACCCATTTCTCGAATTCTTGAATGACTAAAGTATGATATGGCCCCGATATTAAATCATCTTCAAAGGGGTATTTTTTGTCAAATATGGGAGTCAACTTTACTGAGGTACCTGTAGTTCATCGGCGTAATTAATAGCGACATTTAATTATAGTTAACATGGGAAAATATGTCGTAACTTTATAAAACATAGTTTTTGTATAAAAATTTACTAACCGGCCGAGTCGAAGTTTGACTCGTAAGGCGAAGAATTCCATCGACTTGGACGCTGAGTCCTATGAGAGGGTAAAGGCGTTGAATCAATAAGTTTTGCTGCTTGATGTATCACAATTCTAGTCTCTAGAATTTGACTTGGAAGGTCCTCATCCGCCAACTCAAATTGTGATACATGTATTTCTTTGGATACATCCTCGCCAATTTTAGGTGGTATGATACACGGTACCTCCGATGCAGTAGGCCCCTCATTTCTTACTTCACCACAGACATGATTATCCTCTGTAGATTCATTTAATGTGTCTCCAGTTAAAATAGCATGTGGATATTCATCGGCATGAATGTCCGTGTTCAGCTTCCTTTCCATAGCCTTAACATACACCCAATAGAATACATTAATATAACATATATTTTAAAGAATCGTATTTATCAGATTAGATTAAAAATATTTCTTCACAAATTCATAGTTGGTGTACAGACTTGTATTTTGTCAATGTATTCACATGTATATGAGTGTATTCTGAATCATGTTTGTTGTTGTATACATGATTAAACTGAAGAATAGTAAAAGCTGTTTTACAGTATGTATTTAGAAAATCATGAATATAGATATAACAATATATTTACATGTATATAAGTGTATTCTGAAACATGTATGTTGCTGCATACATGATTAAACTGAAGAATAGTAAAAGTTGTTTTAGAATATGTATTTAGAAAATCATGAATACAGATATAACACTGTATTCACATGTATATAAGTGTATTCTAAAAATCATGAATATAGTTATAGCAACATATAAATACAATGATTACACATGTATCACTATACTACATATATACTAAAGAGGTTAAACAATGTTAACCTCTGAATTTTCCCCAAAAACTATATCATGTTGTGCTTGGCCTTTGGGATTATCTTGCAAGTTGGCTTCGGTTGATATTTGAATACCACCATCATGTCTCCCAGTATATTTCTTTCTTTGGTATATCCTTTCTATATTCTGATTGGCTTTAACATGTTCAGAAAGCTTTTTAAAATTTTCATTGATCAATGATCGTAGAGAAGTGAACTCGCCCATCACCTAATAAATACACAAACAGTTAGAGAAGGGTTAGAAACATATATGAAAGTTAATACATAAACTGTAAAGTTGAATATGTTTTAACAATACTTACATTATCCTTGAATGAATTTAGGTCCTGCCTCAAAGCAGACAAATCATCAGATTTAGAATCAGCTTGCTTCTTAACACTCAATACAATTTCCTTAATTTCAATCTTAGCAGTAGGAGAAAACTTGGTTTGAGGTATTGCGTACACATGTGGAATTGGACTCTCTGCAGTTGAGGGATCAATTAGCTGTTGTTTGCGCTTTTTATGAGGTGGTGATGAAGATGAACCAACGCTTGCATCATGTTTCTTCTTAGACTGAAGAGGCGGTGTAGGACTAAAGTCATCAGAATCATCTTCATTGTTGTATGTATGAATAGGACTTTTGTTTACATCAACGCCATCCGGAGGACCCTGAATAACAGCAAGCTCTCTAGCGTTTGGTTGAATGTTGCTGTATTTCATCTAAAAATAGAAATACACTCAATGTAAATCACACTTGCTATATGATTACTAATGTAATATGTTTTATATATATGGGCAATTATCTATATAAATGTATTCAGTTGTACTGTATACAAAATTAACTACATTGAATTAAATGTGTAGCTGTAAACTTTATTGTGTACTCTACTGTATTCCAGTTAATTCTGAAAAGTAAGCATCGATGTATGATGTATGCAACTATATTTAATTTTTAATTTTAACAATGTATTATGTATTCTACTGTATTTCAGTTAATTATGAAAACAGTGAAATTGATGTATGATGTATTAAACTGTATTTCATTTTTAATTTCAACACTATTTTTACTAACAGAAATATATGTTGACTAAAATACCAGTAAATTAAATAATAGTAAATTACCAAGTTTCCCTGGTCGTTGAACATGTCGATCATCAAGTAAGCATAAATACGCTGGTTGAAAGTGGATTTCCAATTGAGTATTCTGGGAATCCAGTTATCAACTCGGAATATAATTTTTGGGTCAATCTTTGAACAACACTCGTAGAACCATACTTGCATAGCGAGAGGCATCCCAGCTATCCTATAATACTTCTTCTGAGAATCCATCTTCTTGCTAATAGATCTAATAAGGGCCTGGAATGCATCCTTACCCCATGGATAATCAGAATATCTCCCACTCTCGACCAAGTCAAAATGTAGTCTTGGGATGGTTGTGCAGTTCTTCTCGGTGGATAATATGAAAGTATGTATGAAATACAACACATCTATTTTAATAGCATCTCCATCGTTATCATAACCCCAATTCTTGTTATCAAAGCATTTCAACAAATCTTTCTTCTTGACATTCTTTGCACCGCCAAAGTATGTATCCACAATCCTGTTAGGCATCTTTGTATTAAACTGAAAATCTTTAGCGTCACTAACACAATTGAGATCAGTAACTACCGCAAATTCCCTGATTGAAAATCATAATGTTGTACCATTCACACATATTAAAAATGAATCATCATGGCTTTCTTCCAGCTGCAGAACCATGAAGCACCTGAACAATTGATGTTGAACCTCACAGTGCTTCATATTGAGGAAACTTCCAAAACAAGTAATACCAAATATTTTGTACTGCTCTGGAGTAAACTTTTCTTTGAGGTCGGAGACTATGTCTGTGTTAGTGTATGAACTGATATGCAGTGATAAAATAGGCGGGTATTTAACAAAGAGTTTTATTTCCTACATACAACAAAAATTAAAAAGATAAAATAAATGGTTGAAAATATAGATAAATACAGTTATTTGGAATACATAACTCATACATGATTTACAAACATAATGTATTGATAATTATCACAAAAAATATGAGTTATGACAATAACTGTTATTTTAAAACACTTAGTTGGAATACATAACTAAAACTAGAACAACTAGTGTATTTTAAAAAGTTGTTAAATGAACTAAAATACATCTAAATATAATAGTCAAAAGTCAGTGTAATAAATAAAAATCAGTGTAGGCATTATTGAATACATATAAATACATCAATATACAAGAAGAGAAAACTTAAGTAGAAGGTAATAATCAATGTATGCGGACTCAAATACATATAAATACATCTATAATTACCTTTCCGTTCGGTATTTCCGAGCTAGTTCTTGTATCGACCTCTTTTTCCTTACCCCCTGAAGCATCATCCAAAAGTTTTCTTCTCTTTTTTGCATCAGTAAGTGTTGATTCTTTCGAATATTTCTCAAATTAGCCTTGTTTCGGTATGTCATTGAGTATTTTTGTTCTCCTTTCTACAACAGTTGTTGCTGCTAAATCTGCAAATACATGTTCCGCGTGAGTGATTTGCAAACCGAAAGATGGCCCATCGAAATTGAGTGCTTTGGTGGGTATACCTCGGGTAACTCTCTTCTGAGATGTTGAATCAGCTATTGGAGAGGAAATTTTAAGTTTTCTAGTGAAAGCACAACAATGGTGAATATTTAAAAAAAATTAGTAAAGATAAAAATAAGAAGTATAGTACCAACGAAAAGCTAACAACTTTAACACTTCCTACAACTTTTTGGAGCAAAAAATATTGAAAATTGAGGGAGACAATGAGGATGATAAAAGGAGAATCGTGGCTATATAATGGGGAAGAAAATGGCGCTGTGAGAGAGAAATAGTGGAGAGAGAGATCGTGGAGAGAGAACTTTGATACTATATTGTGATTTTGGGAGAGAAAAAACTGGAGAGAAAAATATTAGACATCGTATTTAATGGCTTAATGGTAGGAAGTGACCATAAATACATATTTTTGCTATAAAAACTAAAAGATAACTATAGAAAATAATATTTTAAAAGGGATTTTATTTATAATAAATAAGGTGTAAAGCTTTGCTATAGCAGGTAAACTTTCCATAATAATATCCAGTTTGAGTAGCTAACTGCTCCGGGCTCTGATGTCCGAGCCCATATATACTAACGGGTGCATTAATAATCTATTATATCAAGTAACCATTATATTATTCAGATTTTTCCTATCTATACTACATTATAAACTTACTCCCCTTCCTAAAGAAGTTATCACTTATTTGCATTAACATATACAATTTACAATTTACATAATGTACAAAATAATATATTAGACTTCAATCTTACCCATTTTTTCTCCCTCTTCTTCCTTCCCCAAGTTTGTATCAAATTACGTCTGGAATACTGCGACAGAGAAACTCACTGGTTGTTTTTCCCCCCTCCATCTTCTGCTACGATCAGATTGTTTTTCCCTTCTATTTGTCTTTTTAATTACATCTCTTAAATATGTCCCATGAAATATGAATGGTGAAAGGGCTTAGATTTATCTGAGAATTCACCCGAATGTGAATGGCATTGAAGTACGCTGATAGTGTCTCTCTTAATCTAGATGATAGGCCAAGGAAACTTCATCAATTCAGTGCGCTTGACGAAGCAATAGAGACGAAGCCATCAAAATGTGAAGCACAAGAAAAGAAACATCACCTTTATATTAACTAGGCCTATCCTAGATTCAACCCATTGAGAAATTATTATTTATTTGGATTGAGTGTTATTTTAAATGATTAAAAATATTCTTTGAAGTTTATATCTCAACTTTGAGAGAATTTGGTGAAGATTCGAGGTGGTTTTGGTTAGAATTTCATATTAAAACTCGAAGAAGAGACATAAACAAATTGTATATATATTTTGTATGTCGAGTGTAGAAACGGCATACAAAATATATACAACGAATGTAATTGTATATAAATTGTATATAAATTCTAGTTTTTAACTGGATTTTCTATTAAAAAAAATATATGTAAGTTGTAGTAAAATTGTATCCAAGTTGTAGATAAATATAGTTTTTGACCGAATTTTTGAAGAAAAAAATGTAATCAAGTTGTAGATAAATTGTAGATTTTGACCTATTTGTATATATTTTATAATTTTAGTTACTTTTCATAAATAGGAAAACTTAGACAAAATCGGGTAAATAAATTTATTCTCGTATATATACAAAAAAGTAAAAGCAGAATATTTAAACTAATTATTTTAAAAGCAAGCTATTTTATTTCTGTAACTTTCAAGTTTCAACAGCAGAATATTTAAACTAATTGTATTTTTATTACTCCTTTTATGTCTTGTATTTTCATTGAAGTAACTGCTAATTTGTTTGTTTGTTGTTAGTCAACAACTCCTAATACATTACTAATAATCTCAACGTTACCGCACTGAGAAACATCCGTAACGATACCCCATCTATTCGTTTAGTCAACAAATCGTAAATAACAAAAATATAATATTTCTCAAACCCAAACGACAAAGCAGTGTACTTGATTTTGCCTCATCCGTGAGTTACCTCTTAAAAAAGGAACTGCAGGAGTCGTATCATGTTGTTTTTAATAGAAGGAATTCTTAGAAAATATTATTCTTCATTGATAAAAGCTGAACGAATGATAAGAGATCAAGTGGACGTTTGAATATATTAATGGCGCTGTTATAAAATAAAGACCGTAAAGTAAAGACAAATATAGAGAGAAACTGATATATTATTCAATTTCAAAATAACGTATATAATGAACTGAAAATTTCTCTATTTATAGAAGAAAGGAAGCAGCTACGAGGCTTTTCTTGAGCTGTAAGCTGTTTGCATGAGCTGCTTGCAACCTGCCTGTTTAATAAGAAGTTGCTACAAATCATTTTAGTGAGTTGCTTGCAACCTGTATGCATCAGCTGCTTGTAGATAAACTTCATTAGAGTACCAAACGGATAATCTTCTTCAGGAAGATTATCTATAGCGGAGTAATAAATGGACATCCACATTATTATTTTCATAACACTCCCCCTTGGATGTCCATTAAAAGATATTGTGCCTCGTTAAAACCTTACTAGGAAAAATCTAGTGGGAAAAATCCTAGTAAAGGAAAAAGAGTACACATATTTAGTAATACGCAATTCTAACTGCCTCATTAAACACCTTACAAGAAAAACCCCATGGAAAAAATCTTAGTAAAGAAAAAAGAGTACAACGCGTATTTCACTCCCCCTGATGAAAATCTTGTTCCAAATATTTGAGTCTCTGCATTCCAATCTTGTATACCATCTTCTAAAAAGTTGAAGTTGGCAAAGATTTAGTGAACAAATATACTGGATTGTCACTTGAACAGATTTGTTGCACATCGATGTCACCATTTTTCTGAAGATCATGTATGTAGAATAATTTTGATGAAATGTGCTTCGTTCTATCTCCTTTTATAAATACTCCCTTTAATTGGGCTATGCATGCAGCATTATCTTCGTATAAAATTGTGGATCTTTTATCACATTCCAAATCATATTTTTCTTTAATAAAATGAATCACTGATCTCAACCATACATATTCCCTACTTGCTTCATGAATAGTTATTATCTAAGCATGATTTGAAAAAGTAGCAACAATAGATTGCTTTGTGGAGCGCCATGATATGACAGTACCTCCACATGTAAACACATATCCGGTTTGAGATCGAGCTTTTTGGGGATCAAATAAATAACCTGCATCTACATAACTTGCAAGATCTGCACTACTTTTGTTAGCATAAAACAAACTCATATCAAGAATTCCCTTTAAATATCGCAAAATATGCTTAATCTCATTCCAATGTCTCTGTGTAGGAGAAGAACTATATCTTGCTAGTAAATTAACAGAAAATGATATGTCAAGCCTTGTAGCATTAGCAAGATACATAAGCGCACCAATTGCACTGAGATAGGGTGTTTCAGGACCAAGGAGTTCCTTATCCCCTTCTGGAGGTCGGAACGGGTCCTTATTCACTTCAAGTGATCAAACAACCATTGGTATACTCAATGAGTGCGCTTTGTCCATGTAAAAGCGTTTTAAGACCCTTTATGTATAGACAGATTGATGTATAAAGATCTCGTCTGCTAAATGTTCAATTTGCATACCAAGACAAAGTTTTGTCTTTCCAAGATCTTTCATCTCAAATTCTTTCTTAAGATATTCAATTGCCTTTTGGAGCTCTTCTAGGGTTCCAACAAGATTTATGACATCAACATAAATAACAAGTATAACAAATTATGATGCCATTTTCTTTATAAAAATACATAGACAAATAACACCATTTATGTAACCCTCTTTTAACAAATATTTACTAAGGCGATTATACCACATGCGCCCAGATTACTTTAAACCGTACAAAGATCTTTGTAATATGATTGAATACATTTCTCAAGATTTTGAATTTGCTTCAGGTATTTTAAATCGTTCAGGGATTTTCATGTAAATCTCATTATCAAGTAACCCGTACAGATAAGTTGTAACCACATCCATCAGATGTATTTCAAGCCTTTCACGTAAGGCTAAACTAATGAGATATCAAAATGTTATGGCATCCATAACGGGTGAATATATTTCTTCATAATCGACTCCAGGCCGTTGTGAGAATCTTTGTGCGACAAGGCGAGCCTTGTATTTTTTAATTTTATTTTTGTCATTCCTTTTTCGCAAAAAACCCATTTATGACCAACTAGTTTTATACCAGCAAGTGTTTGGACTACTGATCCAAAGACCTCTCCTTTACCAAGTGCGTTCAATTCTGATTGAATTGCCCCTTGCCATTTTGGCCAATCAGGTCTTTGTCGACATTCTTCGACAGATCGGGGTTCAAAATCCTCACTATCTTGCATAATGTTAAATGCAACATTATATGAAAAAATATTATCCACCACTATTTCAGATCGATTTAAATTAATCCCATCACCAGTAGAACTTATTAAAAGTTCTTCTCTCACTTGAGTCTCGGGTTCATTGATTTCTTCAAAAATCTCAGAACTAATTAGATCTTGGGTCTCTTCAGGAAATCCCTTTATAGTATCGTTTTGATCATTTGTTGATTTTCTTTTTCGAGGATTTCGATCCTTAGAACCCAAAGGCCTACCATGCTTCAAACGTGCTTTAGGTTCACTAGCTCTCATGCTAGTAGATGGTCATGCTGGCATATCAATTCGGATAGACACATTCTCTGCAGGGATATGTGACTTAGTTATCCTTTTTAAATCAGTAAATGCGTCTGGCATTTGATTTTCTATATTATGTAAATGGATGATCTTCTGGACCTCATGATTACATATAGGGGTACGTGGATCAAAATGGGATAATGATGAAACTTTCCACACAATTTCTCTTTTGATTTTCTTTTTCTCTCCCCCTAATTATGGGAAGTTAGTTTCATCAAACCGACAATCTACAAATCGAGCACTATATAAATCTCCTGTCAATGGTTCAAGATAGCGAATAATAGAAGGTGATTCAAGGCCAATATATATTCCTAACCTTCTCCGGGGCCCCATCTTACTGCGTTGTGGTGGTGGTGCTGGCACATATACAACACATCTAAATATTCGTAGATGGGCAATATTTCGTTCATGACCAAAAACTAATTGGGACGGAGAATATGTATTATAATGTGTCGGTCTGAGACGGTTAAGTGATGCTGTATGCAAGATAGCATGGCCCCAAACGATAGTGTGCAATTTTGTTTTCATAAATAGTGGTCTTGCTATCAATTGCAGGCATTTAATAAATGACTCTGCAAGGCCATTTTGAGTATGAACATAAGCTACATGATGTTTAACTTTTATCCCAACTGATAGACAATAATCATCAAAAGCTTGAGATGAGAATTCTCCAGCATTATCAAGACGAATAGCCTTTATAGGATAATATAGGAATTGTGCCCTTAATCGAATTATTTGGGACAATAGCTTTCGAAATGCTAGGTTGCGAGATGATAGTAGGCAAACATGAGACTATCTTGAAGATGCATCTATTAGGACCATAAAATATCTAAACAACCCACTTGGTGGGTGAATATGTCCACATATATCTGTAATGACCCGGCCAGTCGTTTTGAGAATTAGAGCCCCGATCCCATAATATCTGCTTTCCCTATATTTGTTTCTGCTTTTGGGATTTGCCGGAGTGATTGGTTATGGAATTTAGGGAGTTTTCGGACACTTAGTCCCTAGTTGTGTGTTTAAGCCTTAGAGATTGGACCGTAGTCAGAACTGTATGAAGACAGATCCGGAATGGAATTCCGTCGACTCTGTTAGCTCCGTTGAGTGATTTTGAGCTTAGGAGTGCGTCCGGAATGTGTTTTTGAGGTCTGTAGTAGATTTAGGCTTGAATTGGCGAAAGTTATATTTTCGACGATTTCGGCCGATAGTGGAATTTTTGATATCGATCTCGGAATGGATTTCCGGAAGTGGTTGTAGGTTCGTAGTGTCATTTGTGACATGTCTGAAAAATATGAGGTCATTCGGACTAGATTTGACGTGGTTCAGCGTCGTTTGTAGAATTTAAAAAATTCTAAATTCTTAGGCTTGAATCCGTGCTTAATTCATGATTTTGGTGTTGTTAGATGTGGTTTGAAGGCTCGACTAAGTTCGTATGGTGTTATAGGATTGGTTGATAGGTTTGGTTGAGGTCCCGGGGGCCTCGGGTATGTTTCGGGTGCTTAACGGGTGAAAGCTTAGACTTAGAGGAATTTTTGAGTTGCTGGTTCTGGTGTTTTCGCACCTGCGGTGGGGAGTCCGCAGGTGCGGCCTGGCAGAAGCGAGGCTGGGATCGCAGGTGCGCTTTTAGGCCGGGAAGTCAATGGTCGCAGATGCGACGAGTAAGCCGCAGGAGCGGAGCCACATCTGCGGAAGGGCAGTCGCAGATGCGGAGATGAGAAGGTCCCAAGGTTCCTCAGAAGCGGACGATTGAGCTCAGAAGCGCATCCGCAGGTGCGGACTCAAGCGCGCAGGTGCGGGCTCTGGAGTTTTATGAAAACTCGCAGGTGCGACTGGTTATCCGCAGAAGTGGAACCGCAGATGCGGCGCAGGGGTCGCAGGTGCGGACCCGGCCTAAGTAAGTGGACTTCGCACCTGCGATGGGTTGTCCGAAGGTATGTGACCGCAGGTGCGGTCCTAGGTCCGCAGGTGCGAGGATCGCTGTGCAGAAAAAGGGGATTTCGAGGGTTTGAAATTTCATAACACAAAATTCGATTCAGAGCTCGGTGGGAGATGATTCCTCGAGGGATTTTGAAGGAGAACTATTGGGTAACTAATTCTAACTCTATTTTGATTATAATACATTAATCTATTGTTGTTTTCCTCGTCTAATTAAGGAATTTGAGGGTAGAAGTTTGGAAATGGGGGAAAAGGTTCCCCAATTGAAAATCTGAGATTTGAATGGGAATTTGACGTCGGATTTAGATGATTTTTGTTCGAGTGAACTCGCGAGTGAATGAGTGTTCATAATTTATAATTTTTACCCGATTCTGAGACGTGGACCCAGGGAGACTTTTTGAGAGTTTTTCCTAATTTCACTCTTTAGCTTCGAATTAATTAGTTAAATTAGTTACTTGTAGTTATATTTACATTATGCAATTAATTTGAATAGATTCGGGCCATTTGGAGTCGGATACTCTTGGCAAGAACATGATATCAAGTTGATTTGAGCGGTCGAGGTAAGTGGCTTGCCTAACCTTATTTTGGGGACTTTCCCCTTAGGATGTTTGATATTAATTGATGTGTGGGCGCCATGCACGTGAGGTGACGAGTACGTACACGGGCTATTGTTGCAAAAATCCCGTTTTTTCCTTTCTAAATCATAAACTATTTTCCCTTTTTAAATTGCACTAATACGTTTAATTGTTTAGCTTAGATTAGAGAAGAATGCTTACGTGTTTTAATTGCCTATTTGACATTCTATGCGCAATGCTTAGTTAAGTCCCTGCTTTCCTTATCTGTGTTCGGTGTAAACCGTATAACTCGATGCCATACCTATCATTTCATCTTGCGTTGCACATTTAAATTGAGACTACGAACATATTGCGGGAGATCCCCCAGCACTGCATATTTACTTTGGGACTACAGACGTATTCCGGGAGATCCCCTTGTACTGCATATTCATTTGGAACTACGGGACGATATCCCAGGGGATTCCCCATTGTGTTTACCTTGTTCTGAGCCGAGAGCTCCCTTAACTGTTAAATTTTCGAGAATTTCTTTAACTGTGTTACTGTAAACTTTACTTATATCTTTTACTGTTTAATTTATTATATTTACTCCGATAGGGCCTTGACCTGACCTCGTCACTACTCGATCGAGTTTAGGCTTGGCACTTACTGGGTACCATTGTGGTGTACTCATGCCTTTTCCTGCACATGTTTTCGTGTGCAGATTCAGGTGCAAGCTATCAGCCTCGGGGTTAGTGTGTGCTGCTAATTCTAGGAGACTTCAAGGTACTTCTGCTTGTGTCCGCAGATCCTTGGAGTTCCCTTCTACTCCCTCGCCTAGAGACTTTCTTTATTATCTTCAGACTTTTGTATAGAGCTACATAGATTATAGCAGCTTGTGACTTAGTGATATTCTAGGTCTTGGGAAATTATCTTGTATATGCCAAGTGGTACTACTTTTGGTTATTCACAATATATTGTTTATCTTTAAAATATTGTGTTTTCTTTACATTTTTCGTAATATTAGGATTACCTAGTCATAAAGACAAGGTGCTGTCACGATACCTTACGGAGGGTTAATTTGGTTCGTGACAAGTTGGTATCAGAGCACTAGGTTCATAGGAGTCGCGAGTCACAAGCCGGTTTATTAGTGGCTAACGGATCGGTGCGGATACATCCGTACTTATCTTCGGGAGGTTATGTAACTGTTAAGAACAATCATATTTCTTTGATTTCCTTGTCGTGCGAGTTATTGACATAAAACATTCTTTAATTCTATTCTATTCTTTCTCACAGATGGTGAGGACCCGTACTGGGAGGACTGACGATCAGGCACTCGAGCCCCCTGCCAGAGCCGCTAGAGGTCGGGGTCGGGGTAGAGGATGACCACGCGGTGCAGCCCAAGCACCTGCGAGAGCTGCATCAGAGGAGCCCCCAGCAGCTCCAGCTGGAGGGCTAGCACCGGAGATCCCTATTGCTACTTCAGCCCTCCGTGAGACTTTAGCTCAGTTCATGAGCATGTTCAGCACTCTGGCTCAGGCTGGACTATTTCTGATAGCTCCCGCTACATCTCAGGCCGGGGGAGGGGCACAGACTCCTGCAGCCCGCACTCCTGAGCAGAGGGTCCAGGTTGATCAGGCCCCAGAGTATATTCCTATGCCCCCAGTGGCTTCGGTTCAGCATGAGACCAGGGTAGCTGCTTCTGAGGCAGAGCAGCTCAGACTTGAGAGGTACAAGAAGTACCACCCACCTACTTTCAGCGGACTAGCTTCAGATGATGCTCTGGGTTTTCTTGAGGAGTGTCATCGTATTCTCCGCACTATGGGCATTGTGGAGATGAGTGGGGTTTCTTTCACCGCTTTCCAGCTGAGGGGAGCGGCATATCAGTGGTGGCGTACCTATGAGCTGAGTAGTCCGGACGAGGTAGCCTCACTCACTTGGACTCAGTTTTCAGAGATGTTCTTGCGTGAGTATGTTCCTCAAAGCCTCAGGGATGCTTGGCGCGCAGAGTTTGAGCAGCTGCATCAGGGTGCTATGACTATGTCGGAGTATGCAGTCCATTTCAGTGAGTTAGCTCGCCATGCACCGGCTCTGGTTGCTACAGTCAGAGAGAGGGTTCGTCGCTTCATTGAGGGACTCCACCCCAGTATTCGAACCAGTATGGCCAGGGAATTGGAGATGGACATCACTTATCAGCAGGCAGTGAGCATTGCCAGGAGAGTGGAGGGCATGTTCCCCCGGGACAGAGAGGAGAGAGAGGCCAAGAGGTCTCGAGAGACTGGTTATTATTCAGGAACTCGTGCACCAGCAGCACGCTATGGTAGGGGTTTTGTGAGTCGCCTTGTTCATTTAGTTCTTCCAGCAGCCAGTGGTGTTCCAGCTCCTCCTAGACCTCAGGATCCCTATTATGCACCGCCAGTATCCAATATGCCTCATACTCGAGGTGCTATTATCGGCCAGTCCAGTAGGCCAGGCCCGAGTCAGTCTCAGCCGCCGCATCCTCCGAGGGGTTGTTTTGAGTGTGGTGACACTCGTCACATGGTTAGAGATTTCCCAGAGCCAGGAGAGGTGCACCTCCACAGACTTATCAGTCTTCACGTGCTCCACCGGGTCCTTCGACCATTCTTCCAGCCCCAGCTGCCACTCCACCTTCTCAAGCAGCTCGATGCCGAGGTCAGGGAGGTAGAGGTCGCCCTAGAGGGGGAGGCCAGGCCGGGTACTATGCTCTTCCAGCCCATTCAGAGGCCGTCGCTTCAGATTCAGTCATCACAAGTATCGTCCCTATCTGTCATAGGGATGCATCAATATTATTTGACCCAGTCTCTACGTATTCATATGTGTCTTCTTATGTTGCTCTACATTTGGGGATATCTCGGGATTCTTTGAGTTCCCCTGTTCATGTATCTACTCCTGTGGGAGATTCGCTCGTTGTGGACCACGTATATCGGTCGTGTTTTATTACTCTTAGTAGTTTTGAGACCAGAGCCGGTTTGTTATTAGTCAGTATGGTAGATTTTGATGTTATCTTGGGCTTGGACTAGTTGTTGCCCCATTATTCTATTCTTGATAGTCATGCTAAGACCGTAACGCTGGCTATGCCAGGCTTGCCGAGATTAGAGTGGAGAGGCACCTTAGAGTATACGCCCCGTAGGGTCATTTCATTTCTTAAGGCTCAGGGAATGGTTGAGAAGGGGTGTGATGTGTATTTGGTCTATGTGAGAGATGTCAATATTGATACCCCTAGAGTTGAGTCAGTCCTAGTAGTAAGGGACTTCTCTGATGTGTTTTCAGCTGTTCTTCCGGGTATGCCGCCCGATAGAGATATTGATTTTGGCATTGATTTATTGTCGGGCACTCAGCCCATTTCTATTCCTCCCTACCGTATGGCTCCTCCTGAGTTGAAGGAGTTGAAGAAGCAGTTGCAGGAGTTGCTTGATAAGGGTTTCATCAGGCCCAGTGTATCATCTTGGGGTGCTCCAGTCTTATTTGTGAAGAAGAAGGATGGTTCTATGCGTATGTGTATTGATTACCAATAGTTGAACAAGGTTACATTGAAGAACATGTATCCTTTGCCTCGCATCGATGATTCATTTGATCAGTTACAGGGTGCCAGGGTGTTTTCCAAGATTGACTTGCGTTCTGGCTATCATCAGTTGAAGATTCCAGAGCCGGACATCCCGAAGACTGCTTTCAAGACCAGATATGGTCACTATGAGTTTCTTGTCATGTCATTTGGGTTGACCAATGCCCAACAACCTTTATACATTTGATGCATAGTGTGTTCCGGCCTTATCTAGATTCCTTCATCATTGTGTTTATTGACGACATCCTGGTATATTACCGGTCTCGGGAAGATGATGAGCAGCACCTGAGGACCGTGCTTCAGACTTTGAGGGAGAAGAAATTGTATGCAAAATTTTCTAAGTGTGAGTTCTGGCTTGATTCAGTGGCATTCTTGGGCCACGTAGTATCTTGTGATGGGATCAAGATGGATCCAAAGAAGGTGGAGGCAGTGTAGAGTTGGCCTAGACCATCATCAGCTACAGAGATCCGCAGTTTCCTTGGTTTGGCGGGGTATTACCGTCGCTTTGTGGAGGAATTTTCATCTATTGCGGCACCTATGACCAGATTGACCCAGAAGGGTGCTCCGTTTAGGTGGACCGAAGAGTGTGAGGAGAGCTTTCATAAGCTCAAGACAGCTTTAACTACAACCCCAGTATTAGTATTGCCTACAGGTTCTGGGTCCTACACTGTCTATTGTGATGCCTCGAGGATTGGCCTTGGATCGGTATTGATGCAGGACGGTAGGGTGATTTCCTACGCATCTAGACAGTTGAAGGTGCATGAGAAGAATTATCCGATCCATGATCTCGAGTTAGCAGCTATTGTTCACGCCCTAAAGATCTGGCGTCATTATTTGTACGGTGATCCTTGTGAGATTTACACTTATCACTGGAGTTTGCAGCACTTGTTCAGGCAGAAGTACCTTAATTTGCGTCAGCGGAGGTGGTTGGAGCTACTTAAAGACTATGATATCACTATATTGTACCACCCGGGGAAGGCCAACGTAGTGGCCGACGCCTTGAGTCGCCGGGCAGAGAGTTTGGGGAGTTTGGCATATCTTCCGGCTACTGATATGCCCTTAGCCTTGGATGTTCAGGCCTTAGACAATCAGTTCGTGAGATTGGATATTTCAGAGCCTAGTCAGGTATTAGCTTGTGTGGTTGCTCGGTCTTCTCTTTATGACCGTATCAGTGAGCGCCAGTATGATGATCCTCATCTTCTAGTTCTTCAGGATAGGGTTCGGCGAGGGGATGCCAGAGATATGACTATTGGTGATGACGGTGTGATGAGGATGCAGGGCCGGATCTGTGAGCCCAATGTAGATGGGCTTCAGGAGTTGATTCTCAAGGAGGCCCATAGCTCGCGGTACTCCATTTATCCCAGTACTGCGAAGATGTACTAGGATTTGAGACAGCACTACTGGTGGAGAAGGATGAAGAAGGATATAGTTGGGTTTGTGGCCAAGTGTCTCAACTGTCAGCAAGTCAAATATGAGCAACAGAGGCCGGGTGGTTTACTTCATAGGTTAGAGATCCCAGAGTGAAAGTGGGAGCGAATCACCATGGACTTTGTAGTTGGACTTCCACGGACTTTGAGAAAGTTCGATGCTATTTGGGTGATCACGGATCGGCTGACCAAGTCAGCTCATTTTATTCCAGTGTTGACCACTTATTCTTCTGAGAGGTTGGCTGAGATTTATATCAAAGAGATTGTCTGCCTTCATGGTATTCCAGTATCCATCATTCCAGACAGAGGTACACAGTTCACATCACGGTTTTGGAGAACTGTACAGCAGGAGTTGGGTACTAGGGTGGAGCTGAGCACAACCTTTCATCCTCAGACGGACGGGCGGTCCGAGCGCACGATTCAGATTCTTGAGGATATGCTCCGTGCCTGTGTGATGGAATTCGGAGGGTCATGGGACCAATACTTGCCACTTGCAGAGTTTGCTTACAACAGTTACCAGTCCACCATTTAGATGGCACCGTATGAGGCTTTGTATGGTAGGCGGTGTTGGTCCCTAGTGGTATGGTTTGAGCCGGGCGAGGCCCGATTGTTGGGTACAGACTTGATCCAGGATGCCTTGGATAAGGTGAAGGTGATTCAGGAGAGACTTCGCATAGCCCAGTCCAGGCAGAAGAGTTATGCGGACCGGAAGGTTCGTGATTTGGCATTTATGGTTGGTGAGCGGGTCTTGCTTCGGGTATCGCCTATGAAGGGCGTCATGAGATTCAGAAAGAAGGGCAAGCTGAGCCCGAGGTTTATTGGTCCTTTATAGATATTGCGGCAAGTTGGGGAGGTTTCTTATGAGCTTGCCTTGCCTCCCAGCCTAGCAGGAGTTCACCCGGTATTCCACGTGTCTATGCTCAGGAAGTATCACGGTGATCCAACTCATGTATTGGATTTCAGCTCAGTCAGGTCAAAGAATATTGCTTCAGTAAAGGTCCAGTGGAGGGGTCAGCCGGTTGAGGAGGCGACTTGGGAGACCGAGCAGGATATGCGCAGCCAGTACCCTAATCTTTTCACAGTTTCAGGTATGTCTTTATACTTGTACGGGGACGAACGATTGTTTTAAGAGGACCAGGATGTAACGATCCGGACGGTCGTTTTGAGAATTAGAGCCCCAATCCCCTAATATCTGCTTTCCCCATATTTGTTTCTACTTTTGGGATTTGCCAGAGTGATTGGTTATGGAATTCGGGGAGTTTTGGGACACTTAGTCCCTAGTTGTGAGTTTAAGCCTTAGAGATTGGACCGTAGTCGAAACTGTGGGAAGACGAATCCGGAATAGAATCCTGTCGATTCTATTAGCTCCGTTGAGTGATTTTGAGCTTAGGAGTGTGTCCGAAATGTGTTTTGGAGGTCTGTAATAGATTTAGGCTTGAATTGGGGAAAGTTAGATTTTCGGCGATTTCGGCCGATAGTGAAATTTTTGATATCGAGCTCGGAATGGATTTCCGGAAGTGGTTGTAGGTTCGTAGTATCATTTGTGACCTGTGTGTAAAATATGAGGTCATTCGGACTAGATTTGACGTGGTTCAGCTTCGTTTGTAGAATTTGAAAAATTCTAAATTCTTAGGCTTGAATCCGTGCTTAATTCATGATTTTGGTGTTGTTTGATGTTGTTTGAAGGCTCAACTAAATTCGTATGGTGTTATAGGATTGGTTGGTAGGTTTGGTTGAGGTCCCGGGGGCCTCGGGTGTGTTTCGGGTGCTTAACGGGTGAAAGCTTGGACTTAGAGGGATTTTTGAGTTGCTGGTTCTGGTGTTTTCGCACATGCGGTGGGGAGTCCGCAGGTGCGGCCTGGCAGAAGCGAGGCTGGGATCGCAGGTGCGCTTTTAGGCCGGGGAGTAAGTGGTCGCAGATGCGACGAGTGAGCCGCAGGAGCGGAGCCGCATCTGTGGAAGGGCAGTCGCAGATGCAAAGATGAGAAGGACCAAAGGTTCCGCAGAAGCGAACGATTGAGCGCAGAAGCACATCCGCAGGTGAGGACTCAAGCGCGCTGGTGTGGGCTCTGGAGTTTTATGAAAACTTGTAGGTGCAGCTGGTTGTTCACAGATGCGGCCCAAGGGTCGCAGGTGCGGATCCGGCCCAAGTAAGTGGGCTTCGCACCTGCGATGGGTTGTCTGTAGGTGTTTGACCGCAGGTGCGGTCCTAGGTACGCAGGTGCGAGGATCGCTGGGCAGAAAAGGAAATTTCGAGGGTTTGAAATTTCATAACACAAAATTCGATTTAGAGCTCGGTGGGAGACAATTTCTCGAGGGATTTTGAAGGAGAACTATTGGGTAACTAATTCTAACTCTATTTTGATCATAATACATTAATCTATTGTTGTTTTCCTCGTCTAATTATGGAATTTGAGGGTAGAAGTTTGGAAATGAGGGAAAAGGTTCCCCAATTGAAAATCTGAGATTTGAATGGCCATTTGGAGACGGATACTCATGGCAAGAACGTGATATCAAGTTGATTTGAGCGGTGGAGGTAAGTGACTTGCCTAACCTTGTGTTGGGGACTTTCCCCTTAGGATGTTTGATATTAATTGATGTGTGGGCGCCGTGCACGTGAGGTGACGAGTACGTACACGGGCTATTATTGCAAAAATCCCATTTATCCTTTCTAAATCATAAACTGTTTTCCCTTATTAAATTTCACTAATACGTTTAATTGTTTAGCTTAGATTAGAGAAGCATGCTTACGTGTTTTAACTGCCTATTTGACATTCTGTGCGCTATGCTTAGTTAAGTCCCTACTTACCTTATCTATGTTCAGTGTAAACTATATAACTCGATGCCATACATGTTATTTCATCTTGCGTTGCACATTTAAATTGGGACTACGGACGTATTGCAGGAGATTCCCCAGCACTGCATATTTACTTTGGGACTACAGACGTATTCCGGAAAATCCCCCAACATTGCATATTTACTTTGGGACTACAGATGTATTCCGAAAGATCTCCCTATACTACATATTCATTCGGAACTACGGGACGGTATCCCGAGAGATTCCCCATTGTGTTTACCTTGTTCTGAGTCCAGAGCTCCCTTAACTGTTAAATTTTCGAGAATTTCTTTAACTATGTTACCGTAAACTTTACTTATATCTTTTATTGTTTAATTTATTATATTTACTCCGGTAGGGCCTTGACCTGACCTCGTCACTACTCGACCGAGGTTAGGCTTGGCACTTATTGGGTACCATTGTGGTGTACTCATGCCCTTTCCTGCACATATTTTTGTGTGCAGATCCAGGTGCGAGCTATCAGCCTCGGGCTTAGTGCGTTCTGCTGATTCTAGGAGACTACAAGGTACTTCTGATTGCCTCCGCAGATCCTCGGAGTTCCCTTCTACTCCCTCGCCTAGAGACTTTCTTTATTATCTTCAGACTTTTGTATAGAGCTACATAGATTATAGCAGCTTGTGACTTAGTGATATTCCGGGTCTTGGAAAATTATCTTGTATATACCGAGTGGTACTACTTTTGGTTATTCACAATATGCTGTTTATCTTTAAAATGTTGTATTTTTTTTATATTTTTTGTAATATTAGACTTACCTAGTCGTAAAGACTAGGTGTCGTCACGACACCTTACGGAGGGTTAATTTGGGTCGTGACAATATCCCCATGTATACGCTCTAAAAAGGCAGGGGATTCACTGCCAACCTTCATTGGTGATGGTCTAGTGATCATTTTGCCTTGATAACAAGTATCACAAGAAAATTCATCATTTGCAAGAATCTTCAGGTTCTTTAATGGATGCCCACTTGAATTTTTAGTGATTCGTCTCATCATTATTGATCTAGGATGGCCCAAACAGCCATGCCAAAACATAAAAATATTTGAATTAGTAAACTTCTGGTTTACGATAAAGTGTGCTTCAACTCTACTAATCTTTAAATAGTATAAGCTAGAAGATAAAATTGATAACTTTTCTACAATGCACTTCTGGCTAGAAACATTCTTTGTAATACAAAGATATTCCACATTCATTTCATCTATTGTCTCAACATGATACCCATTTTGGCGGATATCTATAAAACTCAACAAGTTTCTTCGGGACATGGAAGAAAATAATGCATTGTCTATAATAAGTTTTGTTTCCTTAGACAAAAATATAGTGGCTCTTCCAGAGCTTTCAATCAAACTTATATTACCACAAATTATTGAAACATTTGCTTTTTTCTTATACAAATAAGAAAAATATTTCTGATCTTTGAATATGGCATGAGTTGTTCCACTATCAATTACACAAATATCTTCATGATTGGTCTTTGATCCAAACATAATTTGAGGATTATCCATATTCTTCATAATGACATAAACAAAATATATTATAGTAAACATCATTATCAAATCATAACTTTTTATTTATGTATAACAATTAAATAACCATACTATCTACTACAAACAATAAAAATTAAAATATTTACATTTCTACATATTCATTACCGATCACATGGCTTGTTTCTCCTTTTGGGAGTGCAGAGTAATCAGCTACATCCAAATGCATGAAGTCTAAATTATCTTCAAAAATAAAATTTGCTTCAGCATTTTTCTCTGTCTTCTTCAGGGAGGCTTCATAAAGCTCAACCAGGTGCTTTGGCATACGACAGGTACGTGACCAGTACCCTTTTTCTCTACATCTATAACATGCATTTTCTGCATTTGTTGTTTGCATCGCTTCATGCTTTTGTTCCTTCTTTTTTCACTGTTGGTGGTGAGGAGAGTTCTTTGATGCATTATTATTATCATGATTAGAGTTTCTTCCCCGACTACGGCCATGACCATGACTGGGGCCACGACCTCTTCCACGCTTAGCTTGGTGGAAGTTCGTCTCATTCCCTTCAGGGAATGGACAAGAACCAGTAGGTCGGCTTTCATGATTTTTCATTAATAGCCCATTATGTTGCTCGGCTACAAGAAGATATGAGATAAGTTCAGAATAATTTTTGAATCCCATCTCTCTATATTGTTGCTGCAGGAGCATATTCGAGGCATGAAAATTGGTGAAAGTTTTCTCCAACATATCATGATTAGTAATATTATCACCACATAATTTCAATTGGGAAATAATTCTGAACATAGCAGAATTATACTCATTAATAGATTTAAAATCTTGTAGCCTTAAATGAGTCCAATCATATCGTGCCTGTGGAAGAACTACCATCTTCAGGTGGTCATATCTATCTTTCAAATTATTTCACAGTATGACTGGATCTTTAACAGTAAGATATTCTATTTTCAAGCCCTCATGAAAGTGATGGTATAGGAATATAATTGCTTTGGCACGGTCTTGATTTGATGCCTGATTTTTATCCTTGATGGTGTCTGCCAGACCCATCGCATCAAGATGAATTTCAGCATCAAGCACCCAAGACATATTGATTTTGCCCGATATATCCAAGGCTACAAATTCAAGTTTAGAAAGATTTGACATTATTTAAAAAAAAGAAAGTTTGTACCTCTGATACTTTTAAAGTATTTGCTCGAGATGGAAGAGTCTCGTGCTGATAACGTGTTATAAAATAAAAACTGTAAAGTAAAGACAAGTATTGAGAGAAACTGATATATTATTCAACTTCAAACTGATGTATATAATGAACTGAAAACTCTTCTATTTATATAAGAAAGAAAGCAGCTGCGAGACTTTTCTTGAGCTGCTTGTAAACTTTTTGCATGAGTTGCTTGCAACCTGCCTGTTTAATAAGAAGTTGCTGCAAATCATTTCATTGAGTTACTTGCAACCTGCCTGCATCAGTTGCTTGTAGATAAACTTCAATAGAGTACCAAACGGATAATCTTCTTCCGGAAGATTATCTATAACGGAGAAACAAATGGACATCCACATTATTATTTTCATAACACCATACTTTTATTGAAAAATACAAAGAATGACTAGAGGAGGGGCAGATCACAATAGAACTTATGCATTCGGCAATACAATAATTTTGGCTTAAACTCTCTATTTGTATTTAGAAATGTATTTAAAATGTACAAATAATCTATTCAGAATTCAGTAAGCAAAAAAAGTTGTTAATTAAAACCTATAAACTTAAAATCTTAAATTAGCATGAATTCGAGTGGAATTTCTGCATAAAATACCATTTGAGATAAAAAGGCATGTTCCATCTAGGAATGATAAACGCTGTTGTAATTCTAGTGGGTTGAACTGAGTGCTTGAGCATTATTAGAAGTAAACGAATCTAAAATATTATGTGATTGTTACAAACCTAAACCAATTTTCCTAAATTTGATAATTATTTATTTTGTCTTGACTTTAATTTCTATACACTAACAATAAAAATCTGTATAGACAATCATGTCATCGAAATAGAATTGCATGTAATTATCTATAACAAATGGAATGATAACTAAAAAAATAAGCAAGTGACCTTCTACGGTATAAATTGTACTACTAGTGCGAAAAACTTGTTACACACTATAACGAATATCAGTCAAATCCTTTTTGTCACAGCACCTTTACTTATGGTCGTTGTCTATGGTTTCTATAACTTAACCCGATCAACTCCATCTTCTATGTCCTTCAGATTCTTGTCAAAAGCACTAGAGAATGGAAATATATGTATAGGGTTGAAAAACCTACTCTTTTGATCAGGAGCGAATGTAGTAATAAAGTGACGAGTTTAATTGAACCCATAACTTTCGACGCGAAGTATAAATTTAAGTGTAAAAATCTATTAAAATTGCAAAAAATAGTAGATATGAATCTATAACTTTAAAATAATAATGGGTTCAATACTAAAAACCTTAAGTGTTGAATTCATAGAATTTAAATCTTGGATCCGCCTCTGCTTTTGATGGTTTGGATACTTAATTAAGTTGAAATTTCGTTAACGACTACTGGATATTTTTATGACGAGGTGAAAAATACAATCTACTTTGTCTCATAATTTATATAATCTAAGCCGAATCGTTAATTAATGTTAATATTAAGGAGCTAATGTCAAGAACTAGGTCAGTTTAGACCTGATTTCTTTCAATTTGAGTATTTGAAGGGCACTAACTATTTTTATAAGTCATTTGAAGGGCAAATTTATACTCCTACTAATGTCAGTGATAGCAGGGCGCCAGCAAGCTCACATTTAGTGACTTTATACTGTAAAATTCATGGTAAGGATTTAATTTGTTGATAGTCAAATTGACCATCTGCGATTGAGCGATGTTTACCTCCAAATTAGGATGCTTAAGAAATAATACTAGCCAAAATATCAAAAGTAAACACTCCCAAATACTTAAGTTTTAGTTGCAAAACAACATGGAAATATGCCACCTGAAGCGAGTTTTCCCAATCCAGCAAGTGTTTTTTGGCGCAAATATAAACAAGTACCTCGTATAAAAATAAAAATAATACTAGGTTGTGTCAAATGGAGTAATATTTTTTGTTTTTTTTTTTTTTTTGGGAAAAGGGAGAGTCCTCAAATGAAAAATTAAAAGCCCAGCTCTCTGCCCCTATGTTTTTTGGCCCTTAAACGAAAAATAGCTATGAATAAATATGGCTTGTCTCATTCAATATATTTGCATTTGCTGGAATGGTTTTCTACTTGCAGAAAGCTGGTGTTGACTTATTTAATGTAATATATCCATAAATGTTGCTCAGCATTGAGGTAATTAATAATGGTATAAGTTCAACTCTTGTAGCTATTGATGTTGTTAATCAGGTTAAGAAAATTGGGTTTATTCATGTAGTAATTTCTCTAAATGTCTTCACTTTTAAAACTTGTTCCAGTGCTTTCTTTTGATGCAAGCCAAAGTGTCGGTGAATATTATACCCTGTCCAAATTTGCATTTTAATTTCTCATCTTGATTCTTGTGAGTGTGGAAATCCACCTGCAATCCGTAAAGAGGTGTTAATGGGTATCAAGATCATCCTCTTCACATAAACAGCACTTCACATTTTCACAAGGAATGTTCATTAGCAACAATCTATCTTTGGTCAAGAGCTTATTATCATGCATAGCCAACTAAAGAATAAATATGTGCCTAGGCAAAGATGCAGCCACCTAAACCAATTTTCAAGCGTCAGGTTCATATAACATGACAATATAACTACTTGAGGCAGGGTAAACAGTACCATTGGAAGTCAATTGATATAGTATATCTTTGTCACGACCCAAAATCTCTCCGAAGGAGTCGTGATGATATCTAATCTCTAAAACTAGGTAAGCCTAACCTCGGTAGAGTAGTGACGAGGTCAGATCAAGATACTTACCAGACATGTAAACTTGTGCAGGATATAACATAAAGCTAACAAGGAAAGAACATCAATTTAAGGCCGATAGTAGAAGGATACCAAATTACATTCAACAGTGAAAATAATGGAAGCATGAATAGCAACGAGAAACAACCAAATAATTAAGCAATAACACAGCCGGGGTACATGTGAGATATGAATGTGTCCAAGCAAGGGAAATCGATGACAACTCAATCAATCAAATCAGTTCTAATGCACAAATTTCAAAAAGAATTATCCCAAATACCACTTCTCATAATCTCATATCATAAGTCCCAATTTCCAACTTTACACACAAGGCACCTTGTGCCCATATTTTTCTAAATCACTTCTGCACGGCAAAATCCACGTGCTACCTGGTACATAATATCCGTGTCAAATGCTAATTAAGATGTTTAAGAGATTTATTTATATACCGTAAAGTAAAATTACAGTTTGTGAACCAAGGAGGAGATCAATGAGAAAATGAGTTTATTTTAGAAATCATTTGGGTAAAAAAAATAACATTTGCAAATAAAATAAAGCATCGAATAAGCTACCGAATTTAATATAGAATTTATTAAATTAAAACATAATAATAATTCTTTTTAAGTAAAGTAAAACATCAGACATGGTAAGGAGATTAAGTTGAGAAATCAATTAAGGTGAAATATGACAACTATTAGAAATAGTAAAGTACCGAATGAAACGACGAGTTTTAAATTAAGAGTCACATAAAGTAAGCATGTTAATAATTCTTTTACTATTTAAAACCATTATGTTACCAACAACTCAACAGGGTATGAGGTAATGACTCAGCGTAGTAAATTCATCTTGAAAATTAATTCACCAAAATAATAGTAAATAGGAAAGGAAAACAGGAAATAACGTCAAAGCAGTAACTAATGAAAATAACTCAATCCTCGAAAACTAGTAAAAATCGGAAATACCAATCCCCAAAGTCTCGTACGAAAGAACTGAAGCCAATGCAATACAACAAGGAATACAAAACACATAAACGATTGCGGCGCGCAACCTGATCCCACCGTACAACACTATCCTCCCTTATTTTACAGTGTAAATATCAATAATAATAAGTAAATATATATGTTGTGGTGCGCAACCCAATCCCACCATATAATCAGAGTCAATATCATAATTCTCCCTTATTTCACCATATCAATCCACCCTTATTTCACCTGTTGCGGCGCGCAACCCGATCCCACCGTATCAATATAAAATCACCCTTATTTCACCATATCAATCCACCCTTATTTCACATATTGCGGCGCGCAACCCGATCCCACCATATAGATATAAATCCACCCTTATTTTATCTGTTGCGGCGTGCAACCCGATCCATAAATAAATCAATAACAACAATAATCCAATACTCAGTTTATAAGATTTTCTATAATCATAAGGTATGAGTACACGACAATGAAGGAATCACGTAAAAATCAAGGCACACAACAAATATTTCAAAAACAACATGACAAGTGAAGCACGTTGTCACACCCCTTTTACCCTCAAAAGATATATATGTTATGAATTGTGTGGGTTAAAGAGTTTTTCCAACTTAAAGTGATAAATTTGAGTAGGGATTATTTTATTTATAGAGTCGCAACTTGGAATTGATTTTTGCATGTTCCAAGTCACCCTTTTTATTTGAATACCTAGTCATAGGAAAGTTAACTCTATTTATTATTGGTCTGCGAAAACAAAGTTTGGGTAAGAAATTCTGTTGACCGGGGAGAAAGTGTAAGGCATTCACCGAGCTCCGTCGTTCTAACACGGGCTCTTTTATTGACTAAAATTAGCTTGAATTAATTTTTGGATAAAGTATGTTTTATTTGCCTTGAATTATTATTGTCTATTGTCACTTAATAATTAACAGAATTTCTTATTGTTATTGGAGTTTGCAAAAAGAATCCGCACTTGAAAGCTTGGGTCATTTCTTGCTTATGGGCTTTTCAAGGCATTGGGCCAACCTAATTTGCTTATAGTTGCCTTGTTGGTTCACAATAAAATAGGCGCAGAATTGCCTAATTACTAATATCTCTCACATACATACATATATATATATATATATATATATATATATATATATATATATATATATTTTAAAAGTACGAAGGCCCTTAGCGAAATATCGTTCGTCTTTTTTACCCTTTAAAATAACTTTTATAGTGATCAAAATTATAATTTTAATTGTTTCCCTAATATTTAGGATTAAAAATTCCCTAAATATTTTACTATTAATCTTTCCCATATTTAGGAATTTAATATCTTTCCTTAATTATATTATCAATTAATTATTTGCCAAATATTTAGGACTTTGATCCAAAATTCATATTATTTAGTTTAGAGTTCTTTATATTCCCTTCTCGTTTTAGTATTCATTCAATACTAATTCTATTGGGATTATTTTTAGGTATACGAGTGGCTTTCGCCTAAATTTTAAAGAAAACAACCTTAAATCACCTTTCTTTCAAAACTACTATGCCATTGAAACTTTACTTCACACCAGGGTACATAGGTCGGGTTGGTTTGAAATTTTCAATTATCAAACCAAATTAATGATTTCGAATTTTTAAATTTATAAATCAAATCAAACCAACAAAATCAAGTTTTTCAATCTCGACTTTTCTCGGGTTTTTCGGTTTTCTCGAGTTTTCAAGTTTATCATCGGATTTTTTTGCACAATATTTAAAAATTATACTCAACAATTATTTTAAGAAAATAGCAAAAAATTAGTGAAGAATATAAAGGAGAATAGAGAAAGGGAGAGATAGAGAGAGAGAGATAGAGTTAGAGATAGAGAGAGAAATAAATTGTAGTAATTGTAGACGGCGCAAAAAAATTACAATAACACCACCTTTCCTAAATAGGGTCAACATTCTATAAATTTCAGAAATTTATACTATATTATCTAATATTATAGGAGTATATCTTTGTATAGATTGTATACTTTGACATGGGGTACACGCTTGGTATTTATTAATTTGGGGTACACGCGCAATGCGCGTATCGTAAGACTATATATATATATATATATATATATATATATATATATATATATATATATATATATATATATATATATATATATATATATATATATTTGTTTTACGCCAACATTGGACCACTTACTCTAAATACATATATGTATGTATATGTATGTATATATTTGTTTTACGCCAACATTGGACCACTTACTCTAAATATATATATGTATGTATATGTATGTATATATTTATTTTACGCCAACATTGGACCACTTACTCTAAATTAATTATTAAAGGTGATTATTTAATTAGTGACACATAATCTAATTTTCTTTATGTTTTAAGGAAAACAAGGCAAATTTAAGTTTACAGCCTTTTAAAGCAGTGAGCCAACTTCTTATTAAATAAGAAATGGGCCAGCTAACACTCTCAATCTTTTTGGGCCTAAGAGGATCCAATTTGACCCAACTTTTTTATTCTTGAATCAGTCCAAACTCTAGGAATTATGCCAATTTTATGTAACCAACGTTCGCCCCAAAACTTGATGCCATTCACAAAAATACGTCTCAAGTTCATTTATCTACCTAGCGCAACATTAGAACTAAACCCAAGTCACTTGACTCAAAATCACCTAAATTGTGCAAGTAATAAAATGCATGTTCGAATGGTCATTAGTTCACAAAGTTTTCTTAGCACTATAAGAATTGCACTTACTTGACACTTGAAAATTCTTAATAATTCAACATTTGCATGTTACTTTGCCTATTACACAATGTTCCAGATACATAAAATTATTTATCACGTTAGAACCCTAAAAATAACAATGATTTAGGCATACGAAGAGTAAGGAATCAGTAACATCTCAAACAAAATATGCCTTGCATAAACACTCGTTTTACTAAGACATAAGTACTAATTAGGAACCAAGTTCAGTAATGAAACTCAAGAGAATGTTGTTCTACAATTACCGTTGAAAACTCAAACCTTGAACTAGAACATGAAAACTTCCAGTGACAATTTTAGTACTATGGAGGAAAAACTAAAAGAACATGGAAAACATTGTTCTTACTCTGCCCGAGACTCGAAATGTCAGAAACTATATATAATTCTCATGTAAGCATACCCGAACCTAAATACTAATAGCATAATCTCAAATCAAGTAAGTACAATGAGCCAAACATTCATGTGAAGTAGCTAAAGGCAGTTAGGTAGGGAGATAAAATTTCGGCATTCATTCATGATAAATAAGCTCACATTACAAGTTGAGAGATACCTAGATGGTAGAGAAATCAGATAATCAGTAGTGATGCTCTCTACTTTCCACGAGCTACTAATCACAGCAATAATATAGCCAATAGCAACAACCAAGCAGCAACGAGATACCAGTGAGAGACTCAAAAAGAACGAACTCCAAAACCCAGCAATGTAAACTTTTGAACCAAGGAAGCACCTGGAAACTTTTATGAAAAAAATTTTCTTAAGTAAAGAGAGGTTGCCAGAGGTATTTCTTGGTGTTCCTCAGCCGCTCTCTTTGATGTTGTCTTTTCTTAGAGATTAAAGATGTGTCCAGAAGGTGTAAGATAGTTCAAAAATCTGCCTTTAATTGAAAGAAAGACCTCTCCTTTTATAGGAGAGGGTGGCATTCAATTATTATTACAAACCTTGTTGAGATATGTATTTAATCTGGGATGATAGCGGATTGCATTACTGCAATGTATAAGTTAATTAGTTGAGAAAGCTAGTTAGGCTTCCAATAGTTAGTTAACTTAGTTACGGACAGTTAGTTGCATTTCCAATAGTTAGTTATAGTTAGTTATAGCCTTTACTTTCCACTTGCATAGTCCAGCTGGATCCAGCTGTCAGTATGTATATATAGGAGTAGATTGCTTGTAATTGTAGAGGATTTTATTTTAGTTTACACAGCTCCAATTTCTAGGAGCTTCGCAAATGTCTATCTCTCTCATTTTCTCTGCCCTTCCTCTATTAGAGCTCAGAGTCAAGCTTGAGGTTTGGGTCTGATTGTTGCTCATTTTTGTCATGGTATCGGAGCCTTGCGCTCAATAATTTTTCTCGCGCTTCTTTCTCAATCTCGATCACTGACTACTCGATATTGATCAGTTGTTGATATCTAGGGTTCATTCAATTGTGATTTAAGCTTAAGTTCAAAATTCGTTTGTTTGTTGTTCATCTACAAACTGTTGTATTGGTTCGATTGTACTGCATTAGTTTTGGTCCTTCTGTTGATTGAATTTGTATTCGTTGAAGTGATTCCTTGAAACTATGGCTGGAGATCAAACACCCTTGGATGATTCAACTACTGCGAGCTACATAAACTCACAAACTACTATAGATTTGACTAATCCATTATACATGCATCCTTCAGAGAATGCTGGATCTATGCTGGTTCCAGTGGCTTTTGATGGATCTGGTTACAGATCATGGAAGAGAGGAGTTTAAGAGCACTGTCTGTGAAGAACAATATAGTATTCATAAATGGAAAATTCAAAAGGCCAGAACAAAATTCTCCTATGCTCAGCTAATGGGAAAGATGTGATGATATGGTTACTTCATGGATACTAAATTCATTGTCCAAAGATCTAGCAGATAGCCTACAATATGTGAAAGATACTAAAGAGTTATGGCAGGAGCTGGAGGACAGATATGATCAAACAAATAGAGCTAAATTGTATAAATTTAAAAGGAAATCAATGATATGACTCAGGGATCACTTGATATCACTGGATATTACACAAAGATGAAGAAGTTGTGGGAAGAACTCAATACTTTGAACATTAATGCACGCAACACCTGCAACTGTACATGTGGAGCTAAGGCAAGTATGCACAAAGCAGAACAAGATATGAGGCTAATTCAATTTCTGATGAGACTAAACGAGGTATACACAATAGTGAGAGGCAGTATCCTTATGATGAACCCACTGCCTTCCTTAGCACAGGCTTTTTCCATCCTTATTCAAGAAGAAAAGTAAAGGGAGATGAGGCCACAGAGTCAATTGCTTATGGAGTCCACAACCTTAAATACAGGAGGAGATGGCAACAACAATTTTAGGAACACAAATGTAAATGGATATAACAACTTCAAAACAAACTATAATCAGCAGACAAATAACAACACCGCAATAATGCTTTTAGGGGGAACTACTCTCATAATATATCTCGTTTGTACTGTGATTTTTGCAAGAGGTCTGGGTATACCAAGGACAAATGTTACAAGCTACATGGATATCCACAATACTCACCACAGAGCTCACAGCAGTCCAAATTCAATAGAGGCAAACGACACGCTGCAAATGTATTTGGTACAGCAAATGAGGGAGAAAATATTGAAGATGTTGACTGCAACACTTGTGAGCAAGGTCGAGCAGTGAACAATTTGACAAGTGAGAAATATGTACAACTCTTCATCATCCTAGAAAATTTTCAAACCAATAGCAACAACAACACAGAAGATCACTCTGGAAATGCCATTATAGCCAGTGGGGCTGTAAACTTTGCAAGTATAGTTGCATTCTCTTCCTCTACTGAACCTGTATATAAATTATGTGAAAACTTTAAAATTGTTGCTGACACATGAATCTTATGTTCTGGAGTCACAAATCATATGATATTCAATAAATTCTCACTGACCAATACCAAAACCTTGATATGTCCTTTCCTTGTTACCCTGCCAAATGGCTATAAAGTAAAAGTAACCTTGATTGGTGATGTAGTTCTAAGTCCCAAATTCACCTTAAAAAAGGTTCTCTTTGTACCTAGTTTCGAATTCAACTTGATTTCTGTGCATTCCTTGACTGTACAACTAGATTGCTTTGTCATATTCACTAAGTTTTCTTGCATACTTCTGCAAGCCCCTTCACTGAAGAGGCCTCTGAAGATTAGTAAATGTAATAGTGTTCTATACCTCTTCTCTGATCTGTACAACAACAAATCCAATACGTCTGTTTCTCCAGCTGCTACTGTCAGTCATACTTGTAGTACTTCTGGTCAATCTAACTCACTTACTATTGTTCCCAATAACATTTCTACTGTTTCATTAGACTCCAGTTCTAAAGCTTGTGATTCATCAGTGAATGTGAGTGATTCTAGACACCTATGTAATCATATGAATGCTTTGAATACAAATAATAATAATGATGGTTGTTCTATATGTTCTACTTCTTTGCATCGAAAGGATACTGTGGATCTTTTGTGGAACAATAGACTAGGCCATGTACCTTTTGTCAAAATGAGGGGAATCTCATTAATACCAACCACTTTTTCCACCATACAACCCTTTCTATGTCATATTTGCCCAATGGCAAGGCAAACAAGATTGACTTTTTCAGAAAAAACCAACTCCACGTCCAAAATATTTGAGTTTCTACATGTTGATTTATGGGGTCCATATCACATTACAACTCATGATAAATACAGATATTTTATTACCCTTGTAGATGACTATAGCAGATCAACATGGACACATCTGCTGAGCTGCAAAAGCAATGCTCTACATATCCTAAAAGGATTTGTTGCTATGATAGAAACTCTGTTTAATATCACAGTAAACTCCATAAGGATTGATAATGGTTTGGAGTTCACAGGATCTGAAACCACTTCTTACCTACAAACAAAAAGCATTCTGCATCAAAGAACATATCCCTATACACTCCAACAAAACGGGATAGTGAAAAGAAAAAATAAATACTTACTAGAAACAACCAGAGCCTTGCTTTTCCAGTCCAAACTTCCTCTCAAATACTGCGGGGAGTGTATCCTCGCCTCCACATACCTGATAAACAGACTCCCCTCATCTTCACTTAAGAACAAATGTACATTTGAGTTGTTATATAATAAGAGACCTACCTACTCACACCTTAGAAGCTTTGGTTGCCTTTGCTTTCCCACAGTTTTCAAAAATCACAAAGATAAATTCGAACCTAGATCACTACCTCATGTGTTTGTGGGATATCCTTTTGGAACAAAAGGTTACAAGGTGCTGAATCTGGCCACTAACAAGATCCATGTATCTAGAGAACACTGCCATAACAATGCCATTTCCCAGAATGCTGGCATTCATTCTTCTTATGAAACAAACAACTCTGCTACTACTTCAGGAGGATTAGAAAACACCCCTTACAATAATGTCAATATTGACACTTCCTTTACTGATCACACCCTCATGGACACACAGTCACCCAACACCTCATATAGCTCAAATGATCAGGGCATTGATTTGTCCCCTTCTCATATGTCTGATGATATCAGAAATCTTTCCAGCAATGATAACCAGCAGCCTTCACTGAACCCAATCATACAAAGACCTTCTAGGACACACAAAACATCTGCTTATCTAAAAGATTATGTAGTTGCACTTCCCAAGTCACAGCCTAACCACACTGTGTTTCCTCCTAACTCTACATCAACTGATAGCACACCATCCTTTTCATTCATCATATCCAGTCCAACTGCCCAACATATATCTCTTAATGCTTTAACTTATAATAGTCAACAATTAGTTACTAATATCTCATATGATTGTGAACCTGGCTCATATGAGGAAGCATCTCTAGATCCTGCATGGCAGGCAGCTATGACACAGGAATTTGAAGCACTCTATGCAAATCACATTTGGAACCTTGTACTACTTCCAGCAGGAAAGAGAGCAATAGGCTGCAAGTGGGTTTACAAAGTAAAACACAAAGAAGATGGCACAGTGGAGAGACTAAAAGCCAGATTGGTAGTGAAAGGATACACTCAACAAGAAAGTGTGGACTATACAGAAACTTTTTCTCCAGTCCTAAAAATGACAACTATGAGGGCCCTAATTGATATAACAGTAATGAAAGGTTGGGATATGTACCAACTTGATGTGAATAATGCATTTCTCCATGGATATTTACATGAGGAGCTATATATGCAAGTTCTACAAGGCCTTATGGTTAACAAATCTGACCTTGTGTGCAAACTGAACAAGTCCTTATATGGTTTAAAGCAGGCAAGCAGGCAGTGGTATGCCAAATTAACTGAATCGCTTTGTTCAAGAGGCTACCCACATTCAATGTTAGACTACTCACTCTTTTCCAGAAAAAAGGGAAATTCAATGGTCTTTGTAGCAGTCTATGTAGATGATATTATATTAACTGGGACAGACACAAAGGAAATCCTTTCCCTAAAGAGATTTTTGGACAACACATTCAGAATAAAAGATCTAGGGAAACTTCACTATTTTCTGGGAATGGAAGTGCTCTACACTACTGATGGTGTGCTGCTTACTCAAAGGAAAATTGCTCAAGATTTGCTGAAAGAGTATCATTGTCTGAGTTTCTCTCCAATGTCTTCACCTCTTGATTCCTCAATCAAACTTAGAGCAGATGATGGGGTGTTGCTAGAGGACCCATATCATTACAGGAAGTTGATAGGGAAATTGAACTTTCTCACTAACTCTAGACTCGACATTACCTATAGTGTGCAACATTTAAGACAATACATGCAGAGCCCAAGGGACACGCACTTGAAAGATGCCACTCATGTTCTGAGATATCTAAAAGGAAATCCCAGCTTAGGACTGTTCTTTCCCAGCACCAAAGACTACACAGTTAAAGCATTTTACGACTCAGATTGGGCATCCTGCCCTGAGTCTAGAAGATCAGTAAGTGGCTTTGTTATAATGCTTGGGAGAACCCCCATCAGTTGGAAATCCAAGAAGCAATCAACTGTATCACTGTCCTCAGCGGAAGTTGAGTATAGATCAGCACGACAAGTAGTGGGAGAGTTGGTTTGGTTATCCAAATTGCTGCAAGATCTAACTGCTACTTTACAACTATAAATACCAGTCTTTTGTGACAGCCAAGCTGCCCTACAAATAACAAGAAATCTAGTGTTTCAATAGCGAACCAAACACATAGAAGTTGATTGCTATTTCGTGCGGGATAAGCTCAATGAAGGGCTTATTGATCTATATTACATATCCACTCATGAACAATTAGCGGACATCTTCACTAAGTCACTCACATGGCTCAAACACTCATCTCTTCTTGGAAAGTTGGTCGTGAGTCCCTCCCCTCCAACTTGAGGGGGGGTGTTGAGATATGTATTTAATCTGGGAAGATAGCGGATCTTATTACTGCAATGTATAAGTCAATTAGTTGAGAAAGCTACTTAGGCTTCCAATAGTTAGTTAAGTTAGTTACAGACAGTTAGTTGCATTTCCAATAGTTAGTTATATTTAGTTATAACCTTTACTTTTCACTTGCATAGTCCAGTTGGATCCAGCTGTCAGTATGTATATATAGGAGTAGATTGCTTGTAATTGTAGAGTATTTTATTTAAGTTTACACAGCTCCAATTTTTGGGAGCTTCGCAAATGTCTATCTCTCTCATTTCCTCTGCACTTCCTCCATTATAGCTCAGAGTCAAGCTTGAGGTTTGGGTCTGATTGTTGCTCGTTTTTGTCAAACCTATCCAAAGGATAGATTTTCCACCAAAAATCTGTCCCAATAGTTCAATGGATCTAAAGGACAATTTCTTTGCCAAATGTATCTAGTGTTTGGAACATTGTACTCCAAATAGCTTTTAGAACAGTTAAAAGCAACCAAACATGGGACCTACACTCAATTATCCTCTAACTTTATCAATAAACAGCTGAATTAAAAACTCAAACCTTCAAACTAACCAAACTATGGATTGATACAGCAGAAAGAAGACTTAAAAGGTAACCGAACTAAGTATTGTTTTTTTATTTTTGTACAAACTAACATGAAGCGATTGAGATAACAAGCTAATGCATGAAACAAAAACTAAACTAGCATCGGTAAACTATCAGACACGATCAATAACAACTAAATGAACGACTAACAAAAAAATGATTCAATAAATCTTTTTGGGTTTTCATGAAACTAACATAAAGACTTAACTATCGACCGACTAGGTCGAAGAACTGAAATTCAAACTTAACAAATTCATACAAAATAGTCGACCGGCTAGGTCAAAGAACCAAAAATCAGAACTAACAGACAATAACGAACTACTCGACCGACTAGGTCGAAAAACACAATTCAAATTTATAAAGTAAAATATAATTGAAAACCAATACAACACTAGATCAATTTCACACAAATAACAGCAACATGAATGTAAATTAAACCTTAAAACTAATTACAAAAGCGAAAAATAAGAGAAGATAAAAAGAAGTAATGTTTATACCAATCGTGGGCATACTGTTATGAGAGTGGATTCAGAAGAAGAGAATTCTATAGGTAAGAAGAGGAAGGGAAAATCTAGGGCTAAACTATAAAGGATTTAATTTCATAACCTCAATCGGATAATTATATTTGCTTTATATCACTCAGCTAATAGACAAAATTGTGTAACAACCTGTAGGGACCATTCTGCAAATACTAAAATATAAATAAGACCTCTTAAGGGACTTAAATGTATTCACGAGACACTTACACTATTAACCTTCTAACTAACTTAACCTTCTTTCTAATTTCGTATTAGTCCTTCCCTCTTAAGAGCTTCCTTGTCCTCAAGGAAGGAAACTAGGGAAACGAATCCTCAGAGCTTGATAGTCTTCCCATGTGGCCTGATTAGGTGGAAGTTTGTCCCATTGCACTAACACTTGAGTGACTGCTTTATTCCCTTTCTGCACCATGTACCTATCCAAGATCTTCTAAGGTTGAGGGCACTAGGGGCTAGAAAGGTCAACTACAAGAGGATGGTTGATTGTATTAGGAAACCTATGGCATAACTTCAGCTGGGAAACATGAAAGGTAGGGTGTAACAACAACTAAGGAGAAAGAGATAACTTGTAAGCAACAGTTCCCACCTTCTCAAGGATTTGATATGGTCCATAGTACCTAGCAGACAACTTAGAAAAATGATGGCCAGCCATAGAAACTTGTCTGTAAGGTTGGACTTTTACATAGACCCAATCCCCTTCTTGATATTATTTGTCAGACCTGTGCTTATTAGCCTGGTCAGTCATTCTTTGTTGTGCCCTTTGCAAATGGTACTTCAACAACTGTAAGTAAGTAAACTTCTATCTACCTCTTCAATAACAGAGTCTCTAGCAGCATAGGGTAAGTGTGGTGAGTCCCTGAATGTCCCCCTACTGGAGTGTCATGCCAGAGTTGAATAATACCCTTTCTTAGATATGGATTAGCTCCCACTACTAACCTTCCCTTGTTTCTTAATTGTTCTTGTATTCAAGTGTATCCTTTTGCTTCCTATTCACCCTCTTTGAGCTTCTGTATCAACTCCTGCAATTCAGGATTCTGGTTCTAGCTTTGTATGATCGAGTTCAATAACTCAATCTTCATAGTTGATAGGGTCATAGAAGTTAATTCTATCATAGGAAGCCTAGACAAAGCATCAACTGCCTTGTTCTCTTTTCCTTTCTTGTACTCAAATGTAAAGTCATACCGCATTAACTTAGTGATCCACTTCAATTGAATCTGAGTATGCAATTTCTATTCTAACAATAGTTTAAGAGCTTTTTGATCTGTCTTTATCACAAAGGGTCTTCCCGTTAAGTATTGTGACCATTTGTTCACAACCATCACTAATGTTAGTAACTCTTTATCATACACAGAGAGTGATGTGTGATTAGTGTTGAGTGGAAAGGCCTTTACTGAGAAAAGCAATGAGCTGCCCTTTCTACATTAATACAACCCCAATTCCCACATTGCAAGCATCAATCTCTACTACAAAGAGCAAGGAAAAATCAGGGAGTGCTAGTACTGGTGCAGTGGTCAACACTTCCTTGAGTCTATTGAAAGCTTCCACTGCCTTGTCTGTCCATTTGAAACTATCTTTCTTGAGAAACTCAGTAAGAGGTTTGCTAACCACTCCATAGTTCCTTATAAATCTCCTATAGTATCCAGCTAGCCCTAAAAGCCCCCTCAATTGCTTGACAGAGGTAGATTCAGGCCAATTCTGTACAACTTCCACATTCCTAGGATCTGTAGCTACTCCTTCTGCTGAAATGTAATGCCCTAACTATTCAACCTTAGTTGCAGCAAATTGTAATAACCCGATCATTCATTTTGAGTATTTATGCCCCTTTCAACTATTTGAAGTTGAATAGCTTCATAATGTATTATGACGTGTATGAATCATCAGTTTTATTATCAGATGTTTCAGAATATGTTCGGAAGAATGAATTCTATGTTAGAAGCCTTAAGTTGAAAGAGTTGACCAAATTTAACATTTTAGTATTCAACCTCGGATTGGAGTTTTGATGATTCCGTTAGGTCAGGATGGTGATGTTGGACTTGGGCGTATGCCCGAAATTTAATTTGAATATTTCTAGAATGTTTTGACAATGTTTCTTCAAGCATAAGTGGTACCACATAAGCAAATGAGCTCCAAATTCAATTTTTATTAAAGCATTAGATCCGCATTGAAATTACAGAGCCATGACAAAAAGCATCATCGCATTCGGACATCGTATGAGAGAGTTATGCCCATTTTTGTATCGGAAAAGATTGAGGTTTTTCTGGGACAGAGGCAAATCGCATGTATCAAATGCGATTTATAAGTCTTAGGTGTCAAATGCGACTTGCCTGGACAGATTCTAAAATAGGAGTTTCGGCTATTTTTAACACATTTGGATCTATGGAGCTCGGATTGAAGCGATTTACACCATATAGATTGGGTTTCAGATCATTTTGCTTGGAATTGAGGAGATAAGAAGACGTTTAGAGGTTGATACGCGCGGAATGGATTTTTTGGAGTATTGTTTATCTTGATCGGATTTGATTCGGCTTGTTCGAGTTAAGTAACACTTCTAAATATGGTTCTGAGGGTATAAATCCCTGAATTACGTGTATATGATTTTGTTTGGAGGTGACGCACATGCTAGGTGACGGGCGTGTGGGCGTGCACCATAAAAATTGTGACTTAATTGATTATGTGGAGTTGCATAATCAAATAATCATGTCATTATCCACATATCCTCCATGTGTTGGGGGAATTGAGCTGAGACTAATATTAAAGATCATGTTTAGGCTACGCGCCGATATTTTTTGGACCCGCAGAGGTCTTATTGCTATTGAATTACTTGTTTAAATTTACAATTTATACTCAGTCACATTTATCATTTGCATATCATATCTCAGTCTCTGTTTCCATTCATTGATACATCACATCATTATGTCGGGCCGATTTTTATGACATTGTGAGCCCGAGAGACTGGTGAGATTATTGACTGAGTGAGACCGAGGGCCAGATTGTAAGTGATATTTATGGGATCGGGTTGCACGCCACAGCATGCGTTTATTTATTTATGCCTGGATCTGGCTTATTATAGCGCTTGGGCTGAAGAAACCCCTCCGCAGTCTGCAACCCCCACAGTGAGCGCAGTTGTATTTACATTTGGGATGGATCTTCCCTAAACATATACATTTGGGCATGGATCTTTCATAAGCATTTAAATTTGGGATGGATCTTTCCTAAGCATTTACATTTGGACATGGATCTTGCCTAAGAATTCACATTAGCGATGGATCTTCCCTAAACATTTACATTTGGGCATGGATCTTGCCTAAGCATTCACATTTGGGATGGATCTTCCCTAAGCATTTACATTTGGGAATGGATCTAGCCTAAGCATTCACATTTGGGATGGATCTTCCCTAAGCATTTACATTTGGGCATGGATCTTCCCTAAGCATTTACATTTGGGATGGAGCTTCCCCAAGAATTTACACATGGGCATGGATCTTGCCTAATTATTTATATTTAGGGATGGATTTTCCCTTGGCTGGATTGGCCTTATATAGTACTGAGTAACTGACTATCGGTTAATCTTTATATTGAGGGATGGATCGTCTGTAGACTGGATTGTCCATATACAATACCGAGTGATTGAGTACTTTGAGAGTGTGAGTTCACGAGACTCCATTGTGGTACATCATATACAACATGTACATTGGCATGCATATATAAAGATGTCACATTCCTCATATCATTCTGAGTTGATGTAATTTACTTGTATTCAGTTTTCGTGTTGAACTTGAAAGTATGCCTACAATTCTGTAATGTTATTTCGATATTGGACTGCACCTATTGAGCTCGTCACTACTTTCAGCCCAAAGGTTAGTCTTGTTACTTATTGAGTATATTTGGTTAGTTATTGCATGCAGATTTTGGATGTTGATGCTATTGTACATGGCTGGAGCTAGCATTGAAGATGTACCTGCGATCCAGTCATATCTTCCTCTTGTTTTAGGTAGCTTTAGAATTCTTAAATCTGTTCATGTATATTTCAAATAGATGACATATTTTTATTTCACACTAGCTTTGTAAATTCTAACCTTAGAAGCTTATGATTTGTACTACCAGTCCTTGGGGAGTATATTAGATTTAGTTAAATATTAATTGAATCGGATTGTTGCTATTTGGCTTACCCAGCGGGTGAGATTAGGTGTCATCACGGCTAGTTGATTTTGGGTCGTGACAAGTTGGTATCAGAGCTCTAGGTTCATAGGTTCTACAAGTCATGGGCAAGTGTCTAGTAGAGTCTTGTAAATCGGTATGAGGACGTCCATACTTATCTTCGAGAGGCTACAGGGTATTTTAGGATAAACTTCCCATCTTTCTTTCCTTATCGTGCAACATTGATTCAGCTTGAAGCGTACCTCTTTGAATTCATTCCACTCACTCGTACTCGTATGCGAACGCTCGGTATCATCTGTGCATCGATAACTTATGATTCTACGAACGAGGTACGAGATGTGTTTTCTGTGTTTTGGTGATGGGCTAGTCTGGAGGACTTGAGGCCACGGTTAGATTGCAACTTAAGCTCGGTAGTTTTGTTTGTTAGAACTTGTGCATTTGGACTTATGCGTCCGATAATGTCCCTATGAGTGGAATTTATGGCTCGATGAGTAGTTGAATGACTATGTGATGATTTTGATATGACTGCGGGATGTGTTCAGATGGCTTGAATGTGATTAAAAATGGGCTATTGGGTGCTTGGTGTTTGTCTTGATTTGACATATAGTCTCGAGTATGAATATGTTGAAGGATCGTTCATATTGTTTAATTGTGGCTGCGGAAGGGTGTAGAGAGATGCCAATTTGAGGCTAAGCAGGCGGGTTATCACATACGAGGTAATTTACGGATGTGTGATCCTTACAATGTTGTGTGGAGAATTTCTTTTCTACTAGTATGTTCTATGTGTTGAGATTTGAATTTGAAATGGTCAAGGAAGTCGACCTGACCATCACGAGAATGAAGGCGAGCTTAGCAGATGAATTGAGGTACTATACAGGTTGCGTTACATGAGCTTGTGAAGAATTTAGTTGAATCTCACTGCAGTATCATAACGGTAATAGGTATGGGCATTGTGAGTTATTGAATGTCATGATCAGTGGCTTTGAGCCAAGTGGGGGAGCCTGCTATTGACGGTTTGATTTCATGGTTATATGTTAAATTTTAGTTTTGGTCTGAGACATACTTGTGGATCAATTATGACTGTAGAGGTTGAGATCGAGGATGACTCGAGCAAGGAAATTCCTGAATACGGGTTACATTGCACTTTATGAAAATATGAAAATCATGGAATGATTAAGGTGTTATTTTGAAGGATGTGATACGCACGAAGTATGAATTTGATTGGTGGTGTTAAGGTAGGCTTACTTCTTTGGGTGTTATTGTGCTAATGGGGCATGTGTCTTTCAGCCCGTTTGGGCGATGCAATTTAGATTTGAGCAAAGTGGGTGACTCTCGAGAAGGTTTTAATTGGTTCGAGATTTATATATAGCAATTGAGAATTTTTTCGAACTTGTGTATGGATAGAATCTGAGATTTGCATTTGATGGTGCCGGGACTTGTGGTAATTCTGTATGACTATGGATTCTACATTCCAGAATAAGAAAGGTAAAAGAATAATTTTAAGTTCACATAAGGTATTTTCAGAGTGGATGTCTCATTTGTGGTATTTATGGGGGTAATTATGATGTGGTGAGGCTCTACAAATGTTTTGGTGGCAATATTCTTGGGTTTGGTGCCCTGTGTGGCTTGGTCGAGTTATAAGAATTCAGTTATGATATCTTGGTTATGTGCAAACAGATTTCAAAGTATTTTCGATGGTTTCTACCACGGATTGAGTTGGATATTTCCTACTGATGTGAGGATCATGTGAAAGGTTCCTAGCCAATTGGTTATGTAGTGTGCTTGTGACTTAAAGTTGGTAATGAGATTCTCGTGTTTTCATGTAATGGCCTAGTAGAGGCGGCGCGTGGAGTGAGATTGAGATTTGCATGTATAAGGTGACAGTCCGATTTTGAAGGGATGGTCATGAATTCTTAGACAACATGAGCGGTTTCAAATGACTAGATGAATATTATTACTACTTGGTATTGCATGAGAAGGGTGTGCATTTCAGAACGGGCATGGTGTTGACTTACGGATGTTTCATTAATACTGCGGTACTCATCTGGTTGATAGATTGCTAGTATTCAATTTTTTGTTATGTGGCACGAAAGAATTATAAAAGTATTCCTCGTGGGATGTTCGTGCATGAAAGATGTGTTAGTCATTCGAGTGTGGGAGTTGGGACCAGTTACGGTGATTCATGTGTTCTATGATTTTGGAGACTGGGAGTTCTTAGAAATATATTGTTTCAAGGTTGCGGCCTGTTTGAGGTGAGTATTTTATTTAAACTCAGTGGAGGCACTAGTTCTGTTTATTATTTGTGATAGCTATGCGCTATGAGTGTGTATATATGTGAGGTCTGAGCCCATGTGCGGGCATCAGGGCAAGTATTCATACTCGGAAGAATTCTTAGTCTATGATATGCCTAGAGTTGATTGTTAAGTATAAAGTTATAACGTTTCTCGTATTCGTACCTTTGTTGAGAACTATCTGGGCTATACTTGAGGTTACACTGAGGCTAATTCCCTGAATAAAGTTGGTAGTTACTATTTATGCGTTTAACTTGCCGATTTGAGTTATGATAGCGCATTTTGCACTTGCCTACTCTATAGCGTGTTATTTATACTAGTCCAGGAGAATAAGAGTCTTATTTCAATTATTATATACATGTGTACTTGTTTGATTTCAACTATATTATATTCTTGGATTGGAGGCTTGTGACCATGCCCGACTAATTATGTTATTGGCACGTGAGTTGTCCGTGCGGTTCCAGATATTAATACTACAGTACATGAGTTGTCCATATGGTTGATGTTAATATGAGCTCTAGGAGAGCTGGTTACCATTATTAGATTCATGTGTCTTGAATGATGAGCTCAAAGTATTGCGGTTTTGGTGGTGCTTGTTGAACTTGCGAAACGGTTCTCTTCTTTGAGACATTTTCCATTTTTGGGTGCACAAATTGCGCAGTTTGTGGCTTACGTTATATTGGTGTGGCGTGTCTGTGGAATAGTTGTGTTCGATAATATATGGTGATTGGACCTAGAATGGGTACTATCAGGTTTGATTACGGTGTGTTTAGGAGAATAAATTATAATTTGGCTTAAATAATTGGCTATGGTACTTGTTAAACGAAGGAAGCTCCATGACCTGTTGATCTGGTGAGTGGTTGTGCGTTTTTGCATGTTTCTTTCATTATCGGTAGTGTACGAAGGTTTTAGAATGAGGTTCTATTGAATGTGGGGGTTTTATACTAGTACTTGGTTGGTTTTGAGTAGTTACTGTGACCGAGCATGGTGCTGCGAGTATGCGAGTTGTGTGGTATGTTATGCGATTACGTCTTGGGTTATGATTATGGCTTGGCCCATCTTGTTGAGACTTATACAATGTGTAGATATGAGATTCGTATCTTGTAGAAAATTATGGATGTTGAAAATTGGATTCTATGTTTTTTTTTTCGGACTAGGGTTAAAGTAATGGTTTTCAATTAGGTTGTGTTATCAGGCCTATATGGAATAGAGTGATGTGGGATCACCCCGGGTATGTGCGTGGTAAGGTGGAACAATGATTTGGAGATTTAGAAACAACTCTTGGCACGTTCGAGGACGAACGTATGTTTAAGTAGGGGAGAATGTAACGACCCGACCGATCGTTCTGAGCATTTATTCCCCTTTCAACTATTTGAAGTCTTGAATAGCGTTAAATGATGTATTATGACGTGTATGAATCGTCGGTTTTTTTTTCAGGTGTTTTGGACTATGTTCGGAAGAATGCATTCCATGTTGGAAGCCTTAAGTTGAAAGAGTTGACCAAATTGACTTTTTCGTATTTGACATCGGATTGGAGTTTTGATGATTCCGTTAGGTTCGGATGGTGATTTTGAACTTGGGCGTATACTCTGAATTTAATTTGGATATTTCTAGAATGTTTCGACATCGTTTCTTCAAGCATAAGTGGTACCACATTAAGCAAATGAGCTCCAAATTCAGTTTTGATTGAAGCATTAGATCCGTATTGAAACTACAGAGTCATAACAAAAAGAATCATCGAATTCAAACATCGTATGAGAGAGTTATGCCTATTTTCGTGTCGGGAAAGATTATTGTTTTTCTGGGCAGAGGCAAATGCAGGTATCAAATGCGATTTATAAGTCTCAGGTGTCAAATGCGACTTGCCTGGACAAATTCTAAAACGGGGGTTTCAGCTATTTTTAACACATTTGGATCTATGGAGCTCGGATTGAAGCGATTTTCACCATATGGATTGGGTTTCAGATTGTTTTGCTTGGAATTGAGGAGATAGGAAGGCGTTCGGAGGTTGATATGCGCGGAATGGATTTTTCAGAGTATTGTTTAGCTTGCTCAGATTTGATTCGGCTTGTTCAAGGTAAGTAACACTTCTAAACTTGGTTATAAGGGTATAGATCCCTGAATTACGTGTTATATGATTTGTTTGGAGGTGATGCACATGCTAGATGACGGGTGTGTGGGCGTGCACCATAGAAATTGTGACTTAATTGATTCTATGGAGTTTCATAATCAAATAATCATGTCATTAACCACATATCCTCTACATGTTAGAAGCATTGAGCCGAGACTCATGTTAAAGATCATATTTAGGCTACGTGCCAATATTTTTGGGACCTGTGAGAAAGCACGGGAGAAAATATGTTATTGATATTAGATGTTCAATTCAATACAAGAGGTCCTTATTTATAGTTATACTATATAAGGACATACTACTCCTATTCCAATATGGAACAAGACTACACTATATACATAGCTGTAAACTAACACTACTCCTCAAGCCGGTGTATACAAATCATATGTATCGAGCTTGTTACATATATAACCAATACGAGGACTAGTGAGAGACTTGGTAAAAATATCTGCAAGTTGATCATTTGACCTCACAAACTTTGTAGAAATCTCTCCTGAAAGTATCTTTTCTCTGACGAAGTGACAATCAATCTCAATGTGTTTAGTTCTCTCATGGAACACCAGATTTGATGCAATATGAAGGGAAGCTTGATTATCGCACATAAGTTCCATCCGACTGATTCCACTAAATTTCAACTCCTTGAGCAATTGTTTGGTCCAGACTAGCTCACATGTTACCATAGCCATTTCTCGATATTCTTCTTCTGCACTAGACCGAGCAACTATATTCTGTTTCTTGCTCTTCCAGGATACCAAATTGCCTCCTACTAAAACATGATATCCAGATGTAGAACGTCTATCAGAATGTGATCCTACCCAATCAGCATCTGAGTATCCAACAATCTGCTTATGACCTCGATCCTCAAACAGTAACCCTTTGCCTGGAGCCGATTCTATATACCGAATAATACGGACAATTGCATCTCAATGACTATCATAGAGAGAATTCATAAACTGGCTTACAACACTCACAGGATAAGAAATGTCGGGTCTAGTCATTGTGAGATAATTTGATTTTCCAACCAGCCGCCTATAGCTTGCAGGATCGCTAAGCGGCTCCCCCTGTCTTGGCAAAAGTTTAGAATTCGGATCCATCAGAGTGTCAACAGGTCTGCAACCTATCATCCCTGTCTCCTCAAGAATGTCTAAAGCATATTTTCTTTGAGAAATAACAATACCTAAGATAGACTGGGCAACCTCAATTCCTAGAAAGTACTTCAATCTGCCTAGATCCTTAGTTTGGAAGTGCTGGAAGAGATGTTGCTTCAGATTGGTAATACCATCCTGATCATTGCCACTAATAATAATATTATCAACATAGACTACCAGATAAATATAGAGACTTGAAGCAGAATGCCGATAAAATACAGAATGATCAGCTTCACTAAGAGTCATGCCAAACTCCTGGATAACCGTGCTGAACTTATCAAACCAGGCTCGAGGAGACTGCTTTAGACCATAATGTGACCGACGCAAGTGACATACAAGGCCACGAGACCCCCCCTGAGCAATAAAACTAGGTGGTTGCTCCATATAAACCTCATCCTCAAGATCACCGTGAAGAAAGGCATTCTTAATGTCCATCTGATAAAGGGGCCAATAACGAACCGCAACCATGGATAGAAAAAGGCGGACTGAAGACACTTTAGCCATGGGAGAGAAGGTATCACTGTAATAGAGCCCAAATATCTGAGTATATCCTTTGGCAACAATACGGGCCTTAAGTTGATCAATCTGGCCATCGGGACCAACTTTGACTACATAAACCCAACGAAAACCAACAGTAGATTTACCTGAGGGAAGAGGAACAAGCTCCCAAGTACCACTTGTATGTAAAGCAAACATCTCGTCACTCATAGCATGTCACCATCCTGGATGAGACAACGCTTCACCTGTAGACTTAGGGATGGAAACCAAGGACAAAGAAGATATAAAAGCATAATAGGGAGATGATAGATGATGATAACTCAAACCGACATAATGAGGAATAGGGTTAAGGGCGGTTCGTATACCTTTATGAAATGCAATCGGTGTACTATGAGTAGGGTCCGCAGTAGGAGCATGGTCAGGTGCAGGACGAGAACCAATTGGGCCTGATGTAGGGCGCGGATGATGATGATAAGTCAAGAGTGGTGTTCCTGTGGCTGGGGAACTAGGAGGAACAACACTAGACTCCTCAATGGTTGGTATGGGTGAAACCTCTATGGTCGAAGGTGGAGGAGGAGCTATAGTAAACTCCTCAAAGGTCGATATAGGTAAGACCTCAGATATATCATAGTGGTCAGCAGAAGTAAAGAAAGGTTTAGACTCAAAAAATGTGACGTTAGCTGACATAAGGTACCTACGAAGATCTGGAGAATAACAACGATATCCCTTATGAACATGAGAATAACCAAGGAAGACATACTTGAGAGCACGAGGAGCTAACTTATCTTTCCCAGGGGCTAAGTTATGAACAAAACACGTGCTCCCAAAAACACGGGGTGGAAGAGAGTATAAGGGTGACTGGGGAAACAATACTGAATGCGGAATCTGATCTTTGATGGGAGATGAAGGCATCCGATTAATCAAATAACAAGCTGTGAGAACGGCATTGCCCTAAAAACACAACGGAACACGAGATTCAATTAGAAGTGTGCGAGCAGTCTCAATAAGGTGCCTATTCTTTCTCTCAGCAACCCCATTTTGCTGAGGGGTATAAGGACAAGATGTATGATGAATAATTCCTTGAGAAGTCATAAACTGCTGAAACTAAGAAGATAAATATTCTAAGGCATTATCACTACGAAAAATGCGAATAGAAACACCAAATTGGTTTTTGATTGCAGCACAATAACTCTGGCATATAGAAAATAACTCAGAATGATCTTTCATTAAGAAAAGACAAGTACATCTTGAATAATCATCAATGAAACTAACAAAATAACAAAATTCCAAGGTTGAACTGACTCTACTAGGACCCCATATATCAGAATGAACTAAGGAGAAGACAGACTCTGCATGACTCTCAACACTGCACGAAAAGGAGGCTCAGGTATGTTTCCCAAACTGACACGACTCAAAATCTAATGTAGACAAACTAGATAAACTAGGCACCATCTTCTGAAGTTTGGATAAATTCGGATGTCCTAAACGTCTGTGGATTAGATCTGGAGGATCTGTAACTAGACATGTTTTGGAAGGACTGAGTGAGTTAAGGTAGTAAAGGCCTTCTGATTCACATCCTGTACCAATTGTCTGTCCCGTACTACGGTCCTGCATATTAAAAGAATCGTCAAAAAATATATACCACAATGGAGGGCACGAGTCAAATGACTAACAGATGCAAGACTAAAAGGACAGCCAGGGACATAAAGAACAAAACCTAGGGTGATAGAAGACAAGGGATTAGCTTGTCCAACTCCTTTTGCCTTCGTTTGACATATATTGGCTAAAGTAACAGTGGGAAGAGATTGTGAATATACAATATTTGACAAAAGTGATATATTACCAGAGATGTGATCAGAAGCGCCTGAGTCCATGACCCATGGGCCAAGAGTACTAGATTGGGAAACACAAGCAAAAGAATTACCAGTAACAGAAGTATTGGTCTGAGCAACTGAGGCTACTTGTGGAGATGTCTGCTTACTTGCTCGATACTGAAAGAGCTCATTATATTCTTCTTTAGATAAAGAAAATTCTTGATTACCTGTAGTCTTGGTCTGAGCAATAAAAGCATTTTTGGGTGGACGACCATGTAAGGAATAGCACATTTCACGAGTGTGTCCAAGTTTGTGACAATAAGAACACTTGGGTCTAGATCTTCCAAAACGACCTCCTCCTCGTCTATGCTCCATAGTTTAAGATGCCCGAACATCCACTGTCTGGGATGTAAGAACAGAGGAATCAAGTATCTGTTATGAGATAACTGGGTGACTTGGTGCTGCAACAAGGCGGAGTAATCGAGAGAATAATTCATCAACTGTCGGGACAGTCGGACTAGCCAAAATCTAGTCGCGTACTAAATCAAGATCATTAAGAAGTCTAGCGAGGGTAAGAATGAGAAACATCTTCTGTCGCTGCTCTTGTTGTTTTTCAACACTAGCAGAAACTGACATCAACTTCTCAAATTCCTCCATGACTGCCTGTACTTGACCCAAGTAAGTAGACATATCTAATTCCTGCTTCTTTAAGTTTGTCATCCGCGATATCACATCATAGAAGCGAGATATGTCATTAGTGTATAAGGTGTGTGCCTTTGCCCAAACCAAATAATATATCTAGAATGGACGAAACAAGGGCATCAACTTGGAATCAATAGATCGCCTCAAGATTCTACATAATTGAGCATCGATCTTTGCCCAAAGTGCTATTGCCTTTTCATCTCCTTCGCTAGACTGTTTGATTAGATGATCTGGAACACCTTGGCCTCTACACCACAACTCGATAGATGAAGCCCAAGCTAAGTAGTTTGAACCTCCCATTAAAGGTTCCGAGTTAATAGTAGCACTAGAGCTTCCAGAACTCATGTTTCTAGATCTAAAAGCATCAAATCCCAAAGATATAGTTGCAAATTATTACCAAATAAGAGAAAGAATCAACTGTAATCCACTGAAACAGAGTAAGGGAACATAGAAACAAAATAAGGAAATATTATAGCTGCCAGAATCTTATTGTAGCTGCCAGAAAAAACTCAAATGGTCGGAATGAAATGAAAACAGTAGGGGTAGGATCGGAATTACCAGGCGACCCAACTGTTCTGAAGGAAGTTTTTCAAAACATGGTCGGAAGTGGTCGTACACGCCGACATGTGAGCTCACGCATGTGAGCTTCTGGTGGCGCATGGAGGCACGTGAGGAGGCTGGTGCCAGAGATTTTCACTGGGGTTTGGTCGCCGGACAGTGAAGACTCTTGTGGTAGTGTTGAATTTTGCACAACACTAATGAAGACGAAGCAGACGCAAAACAACCTTAAAAAGAGTCACCTGGAAAAGACTTTCGCTGACTGATTTCTCTTCCCGGAATCGCTGGAATTTATGCACATCGATAAATCTTCACCAACACGAACAAAAAGTGATTTGCTTACGGACAACCTTCTAAGTCGCCAGAAAATTGCACGTCGAAGAGGTCTTTCTTCCCGGAAGTCGCTGGAATGATGCATAACGACGGGTTTCTCACTAATGCTATGATACCATGTGAGAAAGCATGGGAGAAAATATGTTATTGATATTAGATGTTCAATACAATACAAGAGGTCCTTATTTATAGCTATACTATACAAGGATATACTACTCCTATTCCAATGTGGGACAAGACTACATTATATACATAGTTGTAAACTAATAGGACCCGCATAGGTATTATTGCTTTTGAATTACTGGTTTAAATTTACAATTTTACACTCAGTCACATCTGTCATTTGCATATCATATCTTAGTCTCCCTTGCTATTCATTGATACATCACATTATCATGCGGGGCGATTTTCATGACATTGTAAGCCCGATAGACTGGAGAGATTATTGATTGAGTGAGTTGAGGGCCAGATTTGGAATGATATTTATGGGATCAGGTTGCACGCCGCAAAATGTTTTTATTTATTTATGCATGGGTCTGGCTTATTATAGCGCTGGGGCTTAAGGAGCCCCTCCGGAGTCTGCACCCCCTACAGTGAGCGCAATTACATTTACGTTTGGGATGGATCTTCCCTAAGCATTTACATTTGGGCATGGATCTTGACTAAGCATTCACATTTGGGATGGATCTTCCCTAAGCATTTACATTTGGGCATGGATCTTGCCTAAGAATTTACATTAGGGATGGATCTTCCCTAAGCATTAACATTTGGGCATGGATATTGCCTAAGCATTCACACTTGGGATGGATCTTCCCCAAGCACTTACATTTGGGCATGGATCTTGACTAAGCATTTACATTTGGGATGGATCTTCCCTAAGAATTTACATTAGGTCATGGATGTTGCCTAATTTTTATATTGAGGGATGAATTTTTTATGGGCTGGATTGGCCCTCTACAATACTGAGTTACTGAGTGTCAGTTGATCTTTATATTGAGGGATGGATCTTTCCTGGGCTGGATTGGCCATATATATTACTGAGTGACTGAGTACTCTGAGAGTGTGAGTTCACTAGACTCCATTGTAGTGCATCACATACAGCATGTACATTGGCATGTATATATAGAGCTGTCACATTCTTCGTATCACTTTGAGTTGATATATTTTACTTGTATTGAGTTTACCTGCTGAACTTGAAAGCATGCCTAGAATTTTGTACCGTTATTTCTATATTGGAATGCACCTGTTGAGATTGTCACTACTTCCAACCCAAAGGTTAGTCTTGTTACTTATTGAGTACATTGGGTCGGTTGTACTCATACTATACTTCTGCACCTTATGTGTCGATTTTGGATGTCGATGCTGCTGTACATGGCAGGAGTTAGTATTGAAGATGTACCTGCGATCCAGTCACGGTTGCCTTTTGTTGTAGGCATCTTTAGAATTTTTAAATCTATTTATATATATTTCAAACAGATAACGTATTTTTATTTCACACCAGCTTCGTAAATTCTAATCTTAGAAGCTCATGATTTCTACTACCAGTCCTTGCGGAGTATATTAGAGACAGTTAAATATTAATTGAATCAGATTGTTTCTATTTGGCTTACACAACGGGTGAGGTTAGGTGCCATCACTGCTAGTTGGATTTTGGGCTGTGACACAAATACACACTTACTCTTTTTTGCTAAGAACGAATTCTGATCAAGTAATTCAAAAGTGACTCTGAGGTGATGCAAGTGATCCTCCAAACTCTTGCTATACACTAAAATGTCATCAAAGAACACTAGGATAAACCTCCTAAGATGTTCTTGAAATATGTGGTTCATCAAGCCTTGAAACCTAGAGGGTGCATTAGTTAGCCCAAAGGGCATGACCAAATATTCATAGTGCCCAGAGTATGTCTTCAAAGGTTGTCTTAGGAATGTGAGAAGATGCTATCCTAATTTGGTAGTGCCTTGCCCTCAGATCTATTTTGGAGTAGACTTGAGAGCCCCCCAATTCATCTAACAACTCTTCTATAACAGGGATGGGAAACTTGTCTTTTATTGTCACTTTATTCAAAGCCCTATAATCAACACATACCCTCTATGAGCCATCTTTTTTCCCTACTAGCACCACTGGAGAAGCATAGGGACTTAAGCTGTATTGAATAATCCCTCAGTTTATCATCTCTTGAACCATCTGTTCTATGACATCTTTTTGGATATGTGAGTATCTATAGGGTCTAAAGTTAACAGGAGGACTGCCTTCCATCACAGGAATGTGATGATCAAACACACCTCTTGAAGGAGGTAATGCTTTTAGTTCTCCAAAGATCCCCTCAAATTCTTCAAGCAACTCCTAAACTGGTACATGTCCCTTTTCTTATTTCTCAGTTAGCTCCAGAGGTTCTGTTTCTGCACTCCTCACTTGAACCATGAAGAACTGTGAGGTTTCTACTATCATTTTGTTTAGTGACTTAGCATCAACAGTTTTGAATCTTGGTTAAATGCCCTGTAGTGTGAGCAGTTTCCCTTGATACTCAAATTCCATCTGTAACCTTCTAAAGTTAAATTTGATATCTTCCAAAGGACACGACCATTGTATTCCCAAAACTATATCACTCTTGCCAATAGGGAACATTAGAAAATCATCATGAAATACTGCACCTTGCATCAACCATTTAATTCCCTTGCACATCTTGTCGGTTGGGACCTCTCTCCCATTAGCCACCTGTACTATCTGTGGTCTAATCTTGGTGATTTCACAACCTAACCTCACAATAGCTTCCTCGTCAATGAAATTGTGGGTTAATCCACAATCAATGAATACTTCAAGAGGCTTTTGTTCTGTAAAACCTCTAAGCCTCAGATTTTTGAACCTCATTGTACCATTGATTGCTTGTAAGGATATAGCCCAGTTCTCCAATTCTTCTGCTAGCACCTCCTCCTCTTCTTCCTCATAATGTGCTTCCGTTGTCTCCTTGATAAGTTGGTATTTTACCCACTTATCTCTTCTTGATACTTAGGCTTTTGTATGATTTTGTTGAGAAACTAAGGTATTTATTGAGGTTTATTGGCATATTTCAGGTATCAAGTGATTTAGAAGTGATGGTGAAGAAACCAAGTGAAAACGAGTCAAAAAGAAGCTAAAATGGACAAAGGAGATCTGCCCAGTGAGTTACCCTTCGCGAACGCGAAGGGTTAGATGCGAACGCGAAGCATCAAGACAACAAGCCTTCGCGAACGCGAGATGCTGTACGTGAATGCGATGAAGGAGGAAGCCAACCTTCGCGAACGCAAAGGTATAATCGCGAACGCAAAGGTATAATCGCGAACGCGATGAAGCAGGAGACAAACCTTCACAAACGCGAAGGAGATATCGCGAACGCGAAAGAAGCAGAAATCAAACCTTCACGAACGCGAAGTATTGTTCGCGAACGCGAAGAAGAAACTGGGCGAAAAAACTGAGCAGTTCTGGAATTTCACGATTTTGACAACAAACCATTTTAGTACACGACCTAGCTCATTTATCGGAATCATATCATATCTTGGAGGATCTTTGGCTTATTTTCAGTCAATATACTAGAGAGAACAAGTCTTGGAAGATAGGGTTCTTGCACACACACTTGGGTCTTGAAGATTTGAAGCTTTTGGTTGAGAATTTCTTATTCCTTTATGCTTATTTCTTCATTTCCTTGCTTTGTATTGTATATCTAAGTGTGTAGTATTTATTTCCAATAGTTGAATCTTGTTTATGGAAATACTCATATTTAAAGTGTGGATTAAATACCTTATTGTGCTTGTGTATTGGGCGATTTTTATTAATTATGAAGCGAGTTGTTGTTTCTTTAATTATTCTTATTCTTGAATATTTCCAAAGGGATTAGCTAACCCTAGGACTCGCCTATTTACTTCGGATAAATTTTGGAAAAAATAGTTCGGGTTGGGAAAGATTAATTAACAAGAACTTGAGGCGTTAACCCTCACTTTATAGATTCTACCTAAGGATAGGAATGAACTACTTGTAGCCATATTTGGGTGTGCTTAATCTCTTAATTGTTTTAGGGATAATTCAATTAGGAAGTCTTGTTAGTCTTCGAGAGAAGCTAATACAGAATTATTATTCGAGGCTAATAAATAATAAACTCATTCTTATTTATAAAATTGTGAAATATATTGGATCGTTACTTGAGTGTAAATCCCGATGCACCCCTTGCTTGTAGCCATTGATCATTTTACTTGCTTTCTAGGTTAGTTTATGTTTTCGCATTTAGCTATAATATTTTCTCAACAACCATTCTAAGTGTTTGGCATTGCATAATAAGTGATAATTCTCTTACATTCCTAATCGCCTATATATTGTTCTCTGTGGGATTCGACCCCGACTCATAGTTGGGTAAATTATATTGCATGCGACCGTGTCCATTTAATTTTTAGTAGTGGATTTGGACGTCATCACTCCTATCCTTCCTATATTTATTCTTCAACTCTATCAAGTTCCAGTGAGAATAACTGTCTCTTTGCCTTGCACTTGTGACCGGGTACAAACTTATCATCATAGAAAAAACATAGGCCATGGGCCCTCTTTTCATCCATTTCTGTTGGTCTTCTTCTTCTACTAGTGTCCATCTTAGCAGTGATAGGTCTCCTAGTAGTACCTACATTTCCCTTCTGTAGATTATTCTGAGTGTATCCCATGCCCATAAATGACTTACTCAAATGATTTCCTGAAGAAGTACCTCTTATAGCCTTGCGTTGTGCAGCAAAATTAGATTTTTGCAACCTTGCTAGATAGTAGTCTTTAGGTAGAGTGCATGGATTTCCAACTTTTACTGCATTGCTTAGTTCAGGCTTGAGGTTGTTCAAGAAAATACTAATGGCATTGCCCCCAACTATATGCGAGTTAGAACTAGGGGGTATAACAGGTACAGAACTTTGCAATGAAACAGTACCTCTCAATGGAACAGTACCTGGTGAAGGAACACTAGTTGAGGGATTCTGTTGATGTGTATTAACAAAGCTATGAGCATTCAGAGGAAGAGGAGATGGAATCGTCAGCTCCCCAATCACTACTGGAGTACTTGAAGGAGAATACAGTTCACTGCCACTAGTAGTGGGGTCTTTGTCACTTTCCGACCTTTTTCCCCCCATTAACAACCTCTTGCAGCTCATGCAGAGCCAGATCCTGAGTCTTGAGGACTTGTTCCTGCTTTGCCTCGAATTGTTCTTGCCTACGATTAAATTGGGTCATCTCTACGGACATTTTGTGAAGAACATCCATCACTTCCGACATCTCTGCAGCCATGGATTCCACAGAGCCAAGAGCTTGCTCTGATACCACTGTTACAAGAGTGGATTCAAAAGAAGAGAATTCTATAGCTAAGAAGAGGAAGAGAAAAGCTAGGGCTAAACTACAAAGGATTTAATTTTACAACCTCAATCGGATAATTACATTTGCCTTATATCACTCGGCTAACAGACAAAGCTATGTAACAACCTATAGGGACCATTATGCAAATACTAAAATATAAATAAGACCTCTTAAGGGACTTAAATGTATTCATGAGACACTTATACTATTAACCTTCTAACTAACTTAACCTTATTTATAATTTCGTATCACATACGATGCCAATTCAAGTAGCGATGAGATGCCAACAATATCGAGCATCCAAAAATCGGTCTCGGTATCGTGCCAGCATGAAAAGCTCGCTCGAGTCATATCTAGGCAAGAGGGGGAAAAGGAAAAAGAAAAATGAGAAGAAAAGGAAGAGTGAGCAGTGGTAGTAGCGGCATCGGGAGGTGGTCGCCGGAATTCAGCCAGAGTTTCGGGTGGAGACCAAGGGGAAATGGTAGGCATTGTGGAGCTCTATCCATTCATGTATGTGTTGTAGGGTGGTGGTGGCCGTAGCTTCATGAATTTGGGCAAAAAGGTGGCGGCTAGGGTTTCCTAGATCTAATATTTGTGGAGTTTGAGAGGGTTTTGAAGGGTTTGGTTTGAAGATATGGAAAGAGGAGGTATTGGAGATTACATGGTGAATTTTTGAGGGTGTTTAGACTAACCACCGTGCTGGCGGACGGTGGCAAAGACGGCGGATGAGAGAGAGAGAGAGAGAGTGAAGAGGGAGCTAGGCTTTGGTTATGGAGTGAAATGGGAGGATTTTTAGATTTTTGGAGCTTTTAAATTTGGAATGGGAAATGGATCTAAGCCATTGGATCAAGAAGGATGGAGGGATGAGATTGGATCTTGGTTTCACTTAATAAAATGGCATAGTTTAATAATGAAACTACGTCGTTTTGGACTAGGTCTTGGCAGGCCATTTGTTGGACCGGGTATGGCCGAATTGGGCTTAATTTTTGTACCAATTTTGGCTCAATTTTAATTAAAATACACTAGCCCATTCCCTTTTCCATCTAATGAAATTATAGTCTTATTTATTCCTAAAGAAAATGTACAAGTAGAAAAAAAATGTTTTTGGTATATATAATTTAAAGATGCAAACAAAAATATACAAATAAAAGGTAAAAAATATTTTTGGTACTTTTTAGTTATGGAATTCACACAAAAATGCACAAATAAGTTCAAAGAAAATAACTAAAATAGCTAAAACCATGCAAAAGTTAGTTTTTGTCGGAGAATTAAAGCGTGTAAAAATTAGGTATTCAGAGCTGCCACTCTTTGCTCGAGAACATAAAAAGTTTTCGTGCAAAGAAAAGTGAATGTCATGGCTAATTTTTGCACACATAATACTCCGATGAAAGCATTTTTGAAAAAAAGGTGACGAACCTTGCTTCCGAGGTTGCCTACATATCCTTGGCTATAAAGGAATCAGGTTAGTATAGTTCTTGGAAAATTTGGTAGCTGGGGCTACTAGACACTGGAGTTAAGACTGCTTCTGTTGTTGTTGTTGTTGTTATTGTTGTTGCTGTTACTGTTATTGTTACTTGCTGCTTACATCAAAAGGAAAAGAGAGAGAACTACATATTTCTGCAAACTAAGAGTTACAAAATTCCTATCTATATGCCTTATGGAGTCAAATCTTGATTCCTGCTCTCTTGTGTTGACCTTAGATTGGATCTTGATGCTCTTTGAAGAAAAGATTATGACTCAATCTCAGTTGCTTCCTTTCCTGATCCGAAATTGAAAAGATGAATCTTGAGAAGGTGGGTTGCTGACACATTGTCAAAGTTAACTCCAATTATCTTGTGATCGAAAGACTTCCTTCTTCTGATGATAACTGAAATTGAAAGCTTTAATCGTCACAACATGTGCTCTATGGCGAGGCCTACAAAGCCATCAAACACGAACAAAACGAACAAAATTTTCAGCCCTAATTTGGAACTGAAAAGTTTTTGTGAGTTATTGGGTAAAGCTGCAGATCAACTCATTTTATTTGAAAGATGCAAAAATGACACTGATGACTCCGAATCAAATGTGCTTCTCTTAGGAGTAGAATTGATGAAACTTAAACAAGGAGGTGCGTCTCCCATGGGTAGTGTTGGAAAGACTGCGAGATTGAAGGACTCGAACTAGGAATTGCATCTCCTGGGATTAATGATTCATATTAGGAAGTATGTCTCTTATTAGAAGGAATAGAGATGACTCAAAGCTAAGAAATGTGTCTCCTATGAGTGAGGTTGAAGGACTTGGACTAGGAAGTTCTTTTCCTAAGATTGATCGTTTAGATTTGTAAGAGCGTCTCCTGTTGGAATAACTCAAACTAGGAAGTGCATCTCCTAGGATTGGTGGTTTAGATTAGGAAGTTTGTCTCCTATTGGAATGACTCAAACTAGGAAGTGCGTATCCTATGATTGAGGTTGAAAGGCTTGGACTAGGAAGTGCGTCTCCTAGGATTGATGGTTCAAATTAGAAAGTGTGTCTCCTATAGGAATAACTCAAACTAGGAAGTGCGTCTCCTATTGGAATAAATCAAACTAGAAAATGCGTCTCCTATTAATGAGGTTGAAAGGCTTGGACTAGAAAGTCCGTTTCCTAGTATTAATGATTCAGATTAGGAAGTGCGTCTCCTATTGGAATGGCTCAAGCAAGGAAGTGCGCCTCCTACAAATGAGGTTGAAAGGTTTGGACTAGGAAGTGCATCTCCTAGGATTAATGGTTCAAATTAGGAAGTGTGTCTCCTATTGGAATGGCTCAAACTAGGAAGTGCGTCTCCTATGAATGCGGTTGAAAGGTTTGGACTAGGAAGTGCGTCTCCTATGATTAATGGTTCATATTAGGAAGTGCGTCTCCTATTGGAATGACTCAAACTACAAATTGTGTCTCCTACGAGTGAGGTTGAAGGGCTTGGACTAGGAAGTGCGTCTCCTAGGATTGATTGTTCAAATTAGGAAGTGCGTCTCCTATTGGAATGGCTCAAACTAGGACGTGCGTCTCCTACGAATAAGGTTGAAAGGTTTGGACTAGGAAGTGCGTCTCCTAGGATTAATGCTTCATATTAGGAAGTGCGTCTCCTACGAATGAGGTTGAAAGGTTTGGACTAGGAAGTGCATCTCCTAGGATTAACGGTTCATATTAGGAAGAGCGTCTCATATTGGAATGACTCATATTATAAAGTGTGTCTCCTACGAGTGAGGTTGAAGGGCTTGGACTAGGAAGAGCGTCTCCTAGGATTGATGGTTTAGATTAGGAAGTGCGTCTCCTATTGGAATGGCTCAAACTAGGAAGTGTGTCTTCTACAAATGAGGTTGAAAATTTTGGACTAGGAAGTACGTCTCCTAGGATTAATGGTTCATATTAGGAAGTGTGTCTCTTATTGGAATGGCTCAAACTAGAAAGTGCATCTCCTACTAATGAGGTTGAAAGGTTTGGACTAGGAAGTGCGTCTCCTAGGATTAATACTTCAGATTAGGAAGTGGGTCTCCTATTAGAATAACTCAGACTAGGAAGTACGTCTCCTAGGATTGGTGGTTTAGATTAGGAAGTACGTCTCCTATTGGAATGACTCAAACTAGGAAGTGTGTCTCCTACGAGTGAGGTTGAATAAATGAGAGGGAATGTAACTAGTGGTTGGTGCCTTGTATTGGTGGGCGGGAATGTAACCAGGGTTGGCGTCATGTATCACTGAGATAGAATATAACCAGGGATTAGCACCTTGTATCGCAGAGAGAATGTAACCAAGGGCTGGCACCTTGTATCACTTAGAGAGAAGGTAATCAGGGTATAGGATACCTTGTATTAAAGTGGAATCTCACTAAGGATTAGTGTACCTTATGTTGGAAAATACAACTAGGGATTGATGTACCCTATACTAAACATGCGACTAGGGAGTGGTATGCCTTATGGCAAAATGGGACCTCAACTAAGGAATGATGTACCTTATGTTGGAAAATGCAGTGGCTGATGATGTGATTATAGGCATATCTAGAAAGAAAAAGCAGAGACTTTGAAGAATTTACCTTTGGTGACATTCATCCTTTGAGAACTTCATTTCTACACTACTTTGTTTCCTTCTTCAAACAAAGAAACATTTTTGAGTTTTTAAAGTGATGGTCAGTTTATGGCCATGATGCCCTGAGAAGCCTGAATTCGCGGCCACCTTCTGAAGAAGAATTAATTCTTTCAGCACAATACCGAGTTTCTCGGATATTCTGTATTGCTTTCTGGAGACCTTGGCTTTCCATCGTTGCCCCCGACTATTTTGTACCCGGATGTCACATACCCTTTGGCAATTTTTTTTAAAAAAAATCAAACTTGATTATCTTGCGCTTGGTATCAGTTTGTGTCTGTGGTGTTATCAGTTTTTCCCATGAAGCAAGTCTTTCTTAGCGACCTTTTCGATTTCTTCGAAACACTTTGTTCAGATTATCAGAGGAAATCACAGTTGGATTTATGCCTTTGTCAATGTCGTGTATGCCCCACATCCTTTGTTTTGAGCTTCCGAGAAATGGTGACCACTTTTGTGGCCCTTTCTTTGTTGGCTTCTAAGCAAATAGACCATCAAAGTTTTCTCTTTGGAACTTCTGTTTGCATGAACCCTCAGATCTTGTTTAACTTCAATAATTTAATGTGCATGTTACTTCCTTGGTATGTCCTCTTTGATGTGTTAGGATTGAACTTGCTTTGTACAGTTAGAAAGCTGGTAACATATTTTTACATCATTTCTTGTGTGTTTTAACAAAGATTGACTCAAAATAATAATGCAAATGGACACAATGACGCGATGTAAAAGTGAGAAGGAATAGTATTTAACTAAAAAATGCCGCTTTAGGGGGAAAGAAAGAATGGAATCTTTTGAATGTGGTAGCCAACTTTAATGATCATGACATGCATTTTGGACTAAGGAGCCAATCTATCCTTTCTTCTTGTTGTTCCCTTTCGTCTTTGAAGTTAGCCTCTTTGTGCCAATCATTTGCATCAACTCACAGCTCACATTCGACCAACAGTGCCCCGGAAGGTTTTCACCAACTAGCCTTTCTCATTTATTTACAATGCCCATGAGGGTTTTCACCAATAAGACTCTCATTTTCATTCATTATCATTTTTTTCCTTTTGTGCGAAAAACTTGACACCGTTCAATGTCATGTGAAAACTGTTGCTTATTGTGTGTTTCCCTTGGCATTCTTAAAGACTAATTGGTAGGTCTTTATTTGGAAGGCTTTTGGATAGGGTTAGAAAGAAATAGTTGCATGAAGGCTCAAAATATATCAAAGATGACGGGGTTGTATACTTACAACTCTTGGAATCGACTCTTCATAAAAATATTAAAAAAAACTTCTGCCCCAGTTTCAGATACTAGAAATTTTTTATTTTTTATTTAGTTAAACTGAACCCTAGTATAGAGCTGCTTACGTATCCTTTACATGGGTCAAGTCAAATGTAGTTCAAACGAACACGAAAGATTTCTTTGTTGTTCTTGTTTTCATTTTTCTTCCTTTCTTTTCTATTTTCTTTTTCTCTTTTATTTTTTAAAATCAAATTGTCCTAGCTCCTATTTTCTGGTGACATGGATCTTTGATTCTCTCTTCTTCTTTTTTTAACTCTATACTTGATTCCAAAAGAGCGGGGTCAAAGAAAAATAAAACATGCTAAAAAAGGGATGACGAATGGTATAAAGTATTTGGGTAGCAGAAAAAGGGCCTCCCAGCTTCAAGAGTGCCAAACATTCTATCTCTTCTCAGGTTCGACATTGATGGACATGATTGTCTTCTTGGTGTTGTATAGCTCCGTAGTCAATATCTTGTTTGCAACAAATGACCTTTGATAATTTGAAGCCACTTTCTCTTGATCTTTGTCCGGATGTGGAAGGGTGCACTTCAGTACCAGCTAATCCATTTTAAATTCTCTGGGATGCACCTTCTTTGGGATTTTGGGTTATCTTCCCTGATATGATTAGATTATTCAGGCCATGGCAAAAAGCCTTCCATCGATTATTCCAACCAGGCTTCAAAATTTTCACTTATCCTTAAGCTGGTATTCATGATAGGTTTGAGATAAACATCTTTAACCTCTACAGATGGTTGTTTTGGTTCCATGTGACACATGCTTATCATCAAAGTTCTTCAACCTCTTATTTATCCTCCAAGTGGTTTTTCTCGATTCCATTCAAGATTGGACAGGCTTTCTAAAATCTAGCCGAAAACTCTGTAGGCATGTTATGTCACTAAGATTGGTGTGAAAAGAACTATATATGCAAAAGAACCATACACAATAGATTAAAATGACACAAAGAGAAAAGTTGCATTTTATTGATTAAAGGATAGAGAGGTTTGATGACAGGACAAATAAACAACATCTGGATCACAACCTCGAAATAATCCGGATGATAGAAATTGTGACAAAATAAGTTACCAACACTCCTTCCAAGGAGGGGGTGGCTTTCCAATTATCAAGATCAACATCTTAGCTATAAATTTGCGCATCAACATCAAACAGGACCTTCAACAATTTTGATTGCCTTGCATTCAGTGGACAAGTTCTTGATCTTTTCAGCAAACTGTCCCTATATTCTTTATCATTTTAAATCATCCAAACATTGCTTTCTTTGTCATGATGTTTAGGGTGCCATTATCTTGGACCACAATAATCCCTTCTTGAATCATCATTTTCATTTCCTTTTTCAAAGCCTGACAATCCTCAATGCTATGTCCCTGGACATTAGAGTGGTACACGCACCGTACAGCAGGGTCAAAACCTTTTGCATATGGATCAGAATCATACCCTTGAAGCGGCTCAATCATGCCATAATGTTTCAACCTTTCAAATAAACTTGTGTAGGATTCTATGATTGGCGTGAAATAGTCCCTCTACTTCGATTCCCTTTCATACTCTTGTTTTAGACAAGGGTTGTAGGGTGATTGAAATTTTTTACTATCGCGAGCGAAGGTATCTTGGAGCTGGGGCCTGCATTTATTGGCGATTGGATGATTTGGAATAAGACTGAGCATTGAATGTTGCTTGATGCGGAGCAACTAAGCATTGAGGATCCGTGGGTGGATAGTAGTGTTGTGGGGAACCATAGGAAACCTGATGAGAGTGCCTATATTGTTGAGATTCTCCCTTTTGACCTCTTTTCGACCCTGATGCCAATATGGTCTCTTCATCTTTCTTTTTTTGGTTAGCAAGGTTGTCCGACCTATTATGGATTTCTTGGGTGGCTGTTTTGAGGGCCGCTTGACTTATAATTAGGCCACTCCTGAGGCCATTCTCGATCATTTCTCCTATATTTATTGCTTCAGCAAAAGTTCTTCCCATTGAGGACATCATATTTTGAAAATAATCAGGCTCCTGAGCCTGAAGGATGATAATGATCAACTCGTGGTCATCCATGGGTGGCTTAACTCTAGATGCTTTCTCTCTCCACTTAATGGCATATTCACTGAAGCTTTCAGTCGGTTTCTTCTTCATATTCGAGAGGGAATTACAGTCTGTCACTATATCAATATTGTACTAGAATTGTTTGACGAAGGCTTGGGCCATGTCGTCCCAAATATGTCAGTAAGAGACATCTTAGTCAATGAATCATTTGGAGGCTACCCCCACAAGGCTCTCACCAAAATAATCCAGCAACAACTCTTCTTTTCCTCCCACGCCCTCAGCTGATTGCAATACTTTTTCAAGTGGGCGATAGGGTCACTGTGTCCATCATATTTATCAAATTTTGGGGTCTTGAACCCTGGTGGCAAGTAGATGTGAGGAAACAAGCACAAATTACTGAATGCGACACTTTTGTGACCACGTAGTCCTTGTATGTTCTTTATGTTCTGCTCAAGACTTTTCATTTACCTGACCATCTCATTTATCTCTTCTGTCTTGACAACATTTTTATTTTCTACAGGTGACTCATATTGTGGGGTCTGATTGTGTGGAGCCGAAACCTTAAAATCCAAACATGGAGAGTAGTATTGGCCATCATAAGCATGAGATAGTGGATCGATGTTTGGTCTCGTCACAGGATTTGGTGGCATGTTTGTATACACTGGCGCACCTGACATGGTGAGGGGGTGTTCCTAACCGGTGCGGCACGAGGTCGCACATTGGAGGTACCACGGGCGACTGGGAAGCTGTAATTTGACACATATCCCGGAGGTAGAATGTGATCGCTTATTGCAGGGAATGGTGGTTGGGTGGCCAAGGGTATTGTGGAAGTTCCATCTGAGGGACTATGAGGCGGAGGCTGACCGTTGATGTTTCAATCGTTTTACTTCCTCCGACTCTTGCTCCACTGACTGACCATGGGGGTCGTCACTGACCAACTCTATTTCATCATTGTTAGCCATTGGTACCTTTTCTTAGATCTGGTGAAGTAATGATGTGTTGCCAGTTTCACCACAAATCAACCACCTTAAGCTTACTAAATAAGAGACAACAAATGTGTTAGGGTTAAATATTTTACAGATATGAATCACATGTAATATGCCATGCTCCTAACATTATCACCGCCTCTAGCATGTTTTTGGAAGGCTTCATGTTTCATTCCGGATTATAAGGTTGTTGTCTATTAGCGAGCATCTTCTCCGCCATCCCATACGGGTAAACTTTAGCGTCCATTGGAGCAACAATGACCTTGAAGATAGGTTTAAAGATTTGACCAAAGATAGTAGCTTCCCCAACGACGTTGAATCATGGAGAGGTCTTCTTCATAAGTTGACTGATTTTGAAATCACATGGAAATACCACTGGTTCTCACCAAAAGAGGTCATATATAGGTCTTATCACCATTCGTTTTTTATTTTGATGGCCTTTGGGGTTTTCAGCTGTATGTGCCTATGAGAGCCCTACGCTAGTTAGGTCGAAAATAGGTAGTGCCCACAGTGAAGCACATGCAAAGATTCATGTGGGATGTAATATCAGAGGATCCTGTTCGTGAGGCTTATGCTTAGCAAGTTTGGGATGAAATTAAGGTTCTTGAATTTCACACTATGGTTGAAGATCAGGATCAAGGAGAGTTAGACCCTGCATATATTGAGTGGTTCTATGACCAATATGCTTTTGGATCCAGGCAAGAGAGAGTTATGAAGAGGACGACGGAATGGGAGACTGAAATTAGAACAAGAGTAGGGCAGGTCAAGGAAGAAATAACAAGAGACTATGAATCCATCATCCGGGCTCTACGTAGGGATATAAGTATCGTTAACGTGAATAGGTATTTGCAGTGCACTGAGTTTGAAGAGGATAAAATTATATTAACACATGAGGTTCAAGCGCTTCAAGCATAATGTCGGCAAGTGAGGATAAGGGCCGCTGTTCAACAACATGCAACCATTCCAAAGCACGACAAAATGCACTACAATCTTACCATCCATGATCTAAGGGCTCGGGCCAGGGCTGCAAAATCAGGTAAGAACCAGGTAGAAAATGATCTAATAAGGGTCCAGAACCAGATGAATCTAGCGTTACAATGCGAGGTGGATATATCAGACATAGCCAATAACCATGAGCGATAGATCCAGTTCTCAAATTAGAGCCAGGAGCATGTTAGAAGGAGGGTCTATGAAGTGGCTACTTATACCGCCCGAGGGTGTGTGACTTTGTCAGGGTTTGACTCAAGAGGAATTTGCTACTGTAGCGCCTAACTTCGCATGCCACATTGCCACAGATTTGAAGCACATATACCAAGATATGGGACGTCAGCCGCAAGAATAAGCACCTTGACTATAATGATGCTGGTGGATTCTCTTGGAGAGATGAGAGTCTTCTTTTAGTTGTCAATCCACTTTGATTGTTCAATTGTAGTCATCGAGTCTGTAAGAGTCTTTTGGTGTTTTGAGTCTTGTAGTTTTGCCTTTTTTATTTTAACAAAGTCTGTTTGAGTCGAGTCCGGTCTTGTTTAAATGTTTGTCTTTTTAGGTTGTATCTTTATATAATTTTTGTTTTATGAGTCTTGTATAAAAAAAAAGAAAAAAAGAAATAAAAAATCGATGAAAAGATTTTGTTTTAGAAAAATTCGAAAATGAACCAAAAAATGTTATTTTGTGTAAATTAAAAAAAAAAAACCCAAAGCAAATGGTCATGTCCCTGAACTACGTAATGATCTGATTAATGCGGCAACATTATACGTAGGCAACCCCAAAAGGTTCGATCGAAATATTTTTCAACGGCGTTAAAATGAAGGATTAAAATGAGGCGAGTGAAAAGAAAAGCGGCAAAAAAGAGAAGAAAATTGTGACATCCTTTCCATGCAATAAAGTGGTGACTATGCTAGATAATCGAATATCAATATTTTTGTCATGCCTCGGGAAAATCATCGTCCCTAGAAATGCCACTAAGAATGTTTTCCGCCCATGGCTTTGCCAAGCTTTGTATCCAATTTTATTATCAAGCTCTTTCCCATGCTTTAAAAATCCATCTGTACACCCATACCTATTGTACAAGAAACCCAATTGAACATGCTCTCATTCCACACTTGCTTTTTTATTTTGGCTGATTATCATCAGTTCAAGGAACTTACTGCCAGTGACATCCCTTGGGGCTAAGGGTCTCTTCTTCTAAATCTCATCACCTAACCTTGTGTATCCAGCTAACTCCTCCAAAGTAGGAGTCATTTCGAAACCATTAAAACGGAATACATTGTTATTAGGATCCCAGAAAATGCACCAACGCCTTGATTAAGTCCCTCATTGGGTTGATCTCCATAATATTCACAAAGTGACCTATATGGTCCTTTATCTTTTCCTACTCACAAGCGCCCACATTTTTCCACTATTGCCTCAACAACCGGGGTGTTTTATGCACAAGCCAAATCTATAGGGGCTCCTCATCTTTTGGCTTTTCGTCAGACCTTCTTCTCATTGTGTCCATATCGCACATGAGCGGGAGAACATGAGTTTATGTAACGACCCGGCCGGTCGTTTCGAAAGTTATAGCCCCATTTATCCCATTTCTACTTCTTTTTATGTTATTCAACTATATTATATTATATTGGATTAGTTGGTTCGGGACCGAAGTGGTTTCAAAGTGAATTGAGATACTTAGTCTCTTAAGTAAAAACTTAAGTTGGAAAAGTCAACTGGATGTTGACTTATATGTAAACGATCTCGAATTTGAATTTGGATGGTTCTGTTAGCTCTGTTAGATGATTCTGGACTTAGGAGTGCATCCAGAATGTGATTTGGAGGTCCGTGATAGAATTAGGCTTGAATTGGCGAAATTGAAAATTTGGTGATTTCGGTCGGTAGTGGAAAATTTTATATCGCGGTCAGAATGGAATTCTGAAAGTCGGAGTAGGTTTGTAGTGTCATTTGTGATGTGTGTACAAAATTTGAGGTCATTCGGATGTGGTTTGGTTAGTTTCGGCATCGGTTGCCGAATTTGGAAATTTAGAAGTTCCTTGAATCCGAGGGTAATTTGATGATTTGATATTGTTTTGAGTGATTCGAAGGTTCGACTAAGTTGGTATGTTGATATATGACTTGTTGGTATTTTTGGTTGAGGCCTCGAGGTCTTCGGGGTGATTTCGAGTGGTTAACGAATTTGTCGAAGTTGGAAAAATGCAGTTGAAGCTGCTGCTACTGCTATTTTTGCACCTGCGGAAGAAAGAGTCGCAGGTGCGAGGCCGCTGGTGTGTGTGGGGAGTTCGCAGGTGCGGGCAATGCTGGACTAGGCAGGGTACGCAGGTGCGAGTTGGAAGTCGCATCTGCGAGCCCGCAGGTGCGAAACCTGGGGCGCAGATGCGAAAAAGGGGGATGCTGGGCAGGCTTCGCAGATGCGGAGGAAAACGCGCAGGTGCGCCTTCGCAGGCGCGGGGTTTTGGACTGCAGATGCGGAAGCTAGGCTCCTAAGTGAGTTCCGCACCTGCGATGGATTTTTCTGTTGGTGCGGTGGCGTAGAAGCGTGAAATTTTTCGCATGTGCGAAAAACCTAGGCAGAAACGTTAAATAGAACCCTTCGCGAATTTAGTTCATTTCCACCATTTTCAAGTCGGTTTTTGGAGCTTTTGGAGTGATTTTTGAAAGGTGATTCAAGGGCTATCAGTGAGTTAAGTTTCTTGAGTCCTAATACTCGTATATATGGAGATTTCCCGTTGTTTAATCATGCAATTAGTGAAAATGAGGGGTTAGGACTTGGAATATTTGGAGAGTAATTTAAGGATTTGAAGGACCAAACGATGTCGGATTTTGATGAATTTGGTATGGTTAGATTCGTGAGTGAATGAGCTTTCTAGTTTTGTGAATTTTGTTGGATTTCGAGACATGGTCCCGGGGACCAGGTTTGAGCTAATTTTGGATTTTGGTCTAATTTTGTATCTTTTCTTGTGGAATTCATTTCATTAATGCGTATTGATGGTATTGTACTAATTGTGAATAGATTCAGAGTATTTGTAGGCCGAGCCCAGAGGCAAGAGCATTGCGGGGTAGAGATTTGACCGGTTCGAGGTAAGTAACGATTGTAAATCTAGTCCTGAGGGTACGGAACCCCGAATTTTGTATCATTCTACTATTTTTAGTGACGCACATGCTAAGTGACGAGAGTGTGGGCGTGCACTGTTGGGGATTGTGACTTGGTCCGTCCCATAGCAACTGTAAAGTTGCATACTTTGTTGAAACTATATAATACTTATATATTTTAGAAAGTGTTTCTGTAAATTGGGTTGAATGCCATGTTTGGGCCTTGTGCCAGTGTTGTTTGGACCCTTAGGGGTCTTTTCTTACTATCCTCTCATTGTTTTCGATTGAAAATCTATACTCAGTCATGGTTATACTTATTTACTGCATAACTCCATTTTATGACTCTATTTTGATGCATATAAATGTTGTTTTGGGCCGAATGCCCTGGTTTTACTGAAATGCCCGAGTGGCTTGAGAGGTTTACGACTGAGTGAGGCGGAGGGCCTGATTTGTGAGGATATTTATGGTATCGGGCTGCATGCCACATCATGTTGCATATTTATGGGATCGGGCTGCACGCCGCAGAATTTTTGATATTGGCTGAGGGCCTGAGTGATTTATGCCATGATTTGGCTTGATATAGAGCTTGGGCTGAAGGAGCCCCTCCGGAGTCTGTACACACCCCCAGTGAGCGCATATACCTACTGAGTGCGAGTGCCGAGTGCCGAGTGCTGAGTGACTGGGAGGCATAAGTGATTGTGAGGTATGCCCGAGTGGCACGAGTGACTGTGAGGTTTGCCGAGGGGCTATATATGAGTGATGTTTTGCCCGAGGGGCTGTTTATGATTTCATCATTTTTGCTCACCTTTGCATTTTTTCCTATGCTTGAAAACTGTTGAAAAATATCTTTAAATGATTTTTTTACTGGAACTGGGTTTAAACGAAATGTTTTGATTCAAATCCTGATTTTAAAAGCATGTGGTATTTTACCGAGATTTCCTAAGATGACCGTTATATGCTTTATTGCTCGTCACTACTGCTCAGTCTTTATTTATTGTTGTTACTTATTGAGTTGGCATACTCACATTACTCCCTGCACCTTGTGTGCAGATTCAGGTGTAGCTGGTTACGGTAGCAGTTATTGAGTGTTCTGGTTGCAGATTTTCTTGGAGATAGCAAAGTAGTTATTTGGCGATCGCAACCCCTGCTCTTCTCCCTCTTATCTTCCTCTTGTTGTATTTAGCTATTTTCCAGGCTGAGTTAGCCTTGATATTGTTAGACAGATTATAGTAGATGCTCATGACTAGTGACACCCCGATGTCGGGCTTTTTCTTCCGCACTTTTATTTTGATTGGAACTCATTTACGAAGGTTTTCGTGTTAAATAACATTGAAATTATCTTTGAAATGAAAATATCAGTTAGTTTTGGAAATGAGTCGGCTTGCCTAGATCCACGATAGGCGCCATCACGACAGGGGTTAGTTTGGTTCATGATAGATTGGTATCAGAGCCTAGGTTACATAGGTCTCACGAGTCATAAGCGGGTTTAGTAGAGTCTTGCGGATTGGTACGGAGGCATCTGTACTTATCTTCGAGAGGCTACAGAATCTTTAGGAAACTTCACATTCTTGAATTGTTGTCGTGCGAATCTGTTGATTCTAGTAACTAAACAACTGTTGTTTCATTCTCTCATTGATGGTGAGGACTCATGCTATCGGTCAAGAGGGCTAGCCACCAGTACCACCAGCCAGGGCCGCGAGAGGCCGAGGCCGTGGTAGAGGCCATGGTAGGGGCAGAGATGCAGCCCGTACAGCAACTAGGGAAGTACCTGCAGATCCACTGGTGGTCCCAGATCAGGACCAGGTTCTAGTTGTTGATGCACCAGCTCAGGCACCACTTGTGCCTATTATGATTCCAGGCCTTCAGGAGGCCCTAGCTCAGATTCTGACAGCATGTACCGGCCTTGCTCAGGCTGTCTTTATCTCGAAGGCCGCAACCACGTCTCAGGCTAGGGGAGGCACTCAGACTCCCGTAGCTCGCACACCCGAGCAGGTTATTCAGGGACTTCAGACACCGGAGGCACCACTAGCCCAGCCGGTTGCAGTTGCTCAGGATTATATGGTTCCTGCTATGCCCGAGGATGATCATCGTAGGTTGTAGAGGTTTGGGAGACTCCAGCCACAACCTTTTAGTGGCACAGAGAGAGAGGATGCTCAGGACTTCTTGGACAGATGTTAGAGGATACTCCGTACTGTTGGTATTTTGGAGACTTGTGGGGTCTCATTCACTACCTTTCAGTTTTCTGGGGCTGCACTCAGATGGTGGGAGACTTACGAGAGGCGTAGGCCTGTTGGTGCAGCACCCCTTACTTGGCAGCAGTTCTCCGTGGTCTTTTTGGAGAAGTTCGTGCCTCGATCCCGCAAAGAGGAGCTGCGCAGACAGTTTGAGCAGCTTTGCCAGGGTGATATGTCTGTGACACAGTATGAGATGCGGTTCTCTGAGTTGGCCCGTCATGCTATCTGGTTGGTTCCCACGGATAAGGAGAGGATCATGAGGTTTATTAATGGTCTCACTTATCAGCTATAGTTGCTCATGACTAGAGAGAGGGTTTTGGGTGCTACTTTTGATGATGTTGTCAACATTGCTCAGCAGATTGAGATGGTTCGCGGTCAGGAGAGGGTTGAGAGGGAGGCCAAGATGCCTCGTGGTTAGGGCGGATTCAGCGGTGCTCCTTTTGGGGCTCAATTCCAGCATGGTAGAGGTCGTCATTTCAGACAGGCTCAGTCAGCTCGGCCATTTCATCGGGGTGCATCATCTGGCCATGGTTCTCACAGTTCTCATCAGGGCCACTCATCACTTAGTGCCCTTCCAGCTCAGAGTTCATCCCGTGCTCCACCTGTTCAGGGCTCTTCCATGCCAGATTCTTCTACCAGTCATCCTGGTGCCAGGGGTTCCCTTCAGTTTCCGCCACCAGCACCAGAGAGTTTTTTTGAATGTGGGGAGCTTGGGTATATATGGAGGCATTGTCCTCGTCGTCATGGAGGTCTATCTCAGCAGAAGAGTCAGTATCCGACTTCAGCACCAGTTACCTCACCACCTGCCCAGTCAGCTCAGGGTAGAGGTCAGTCAGCTAGGGGTCGCTCTAGAGGGGGAGGCAGATCAAGGGGTAGACAGGCCCTTTACTATGCCCTCCTTGCCAGACCAGACGCTATTGCTTCAGATGCTGTGATTACAAGTGTTGTCTAAGTTTGTCACCGAGATGCCTCAGTATTATTTGACCCTGGTTCCACGTATTCATATATTTTCTCATATTTTGCCCATTTTTTGGATATGCCCCGTGAGTCTCTAGTTTCTTTTGTTCATGTATCTACTCCTGTGGGCGATACTATTATTATGGACCGCATATATTGGTCATGTGTGGTGACTATTGGGGGTCTGGAGACCCAAGTGGACCTTTTGCTGCTCAGTATGGTCGACTTTGATGTGATATTGGATATGGATTGGTTATCTCCATGTCATGTTGTTCTAGATTGTCACACTAAGACAGTGACATTGGCTATGCCGGGAATTCCGAGGGTTGAGTGGAGCGATTCTATAAATTATGTACCAAGTAGGGTGCTTTCATATTTGGAGGCTCAGTGCATGGTTGAGAAGGGTTGCCTATCTTATTTGGCTTTTGTGAGGGATATTAGTGCAGAGACTCCTGTCATTGATTCTATTCCGATAATACGTGATTTTTCGGATGTGTTTCCTGCAGACCTGTCGGGCATGCCGCCTAACAGGGATATTGACTTTGGTATTGATTTGGTGCTGGGCACTCAACCCATTTCTATTCCACCATATCGTATGGCACCGGCAGAGTTGAAGGAATTGAAAGAACAACTTCAGGAACTCCTTGATAAGGGGTTTATTCGGCCTAGTGTGTCACCTTGGGGTGCACCGGTTCTATTTGTGAAGAAGAAGGATGGTTCTATGAGAATGTATATTGATTACAGGTAGTTGAACAAGGTCACAGTCAAGAACAAGTATCATTTGCCTCGTATTGATGATTTATTTGACCAGCTTCAGGGAGCGAGGGTGTTCTCCAAGATCGATTTGAGGTTCGGTTATCACCAGCTGAAGATTCGGGATTCAGATATTCTTAAGACAACTTTCAGGACCCGATATGGCCATTATGAGTTTTTGGTGATGTCTTTTGGGCTGACCAATGCCCCAGCAACGTTCATGCATTTGATGAACAGTGTATTCCAGCCCTATTTGGACTCATTCATCATTGTATTCATTGATGACATCTTGGTGTACTCTCGTAGCTAGGAGGAGCACGTTCAGCATTTGAGGATTGTATTATAGAGATTGAGGGAGGAGAAGCTTTATGCAAAGTTCTCCAAGTGTGAGTTTTGGCTCGGTTTAGTAGCATTCTTGGGACACATGGTGTCCAGTGAGGGTATTCAGGTGGATCCGAAGAAGATAGAGGCGGTGCAGAGTTGGCCTAGACCGTTCACAGCCATGGAGATTAGGAGCTACCTTGGTTTGGTGGGGTATTACCGTCGCTTTGTGGAGGGATTTTCATCTATTGAATCACCATTGACCAAATTAACCCAAAAGGGTGCTCTATTCAGGTGGTCGGATGAAGTGAGGAGAGCTTTCAGAAGCCCAAGACTGCTTTGACCACAGCGCCAGTGTTAGTTCTGCCATCAGCTTCAGGTTCTTACACCATGTATTGTGATGCCACGAGGATAGGCATTGGTTGTGTTTTGATGCAGGGGGGTGGGGTGATTGCCTATGCCTCGTGCCAGTTGAAGCCCCATGAGAAGAACTATCATGTCCATGATCTTGAGTTAGCAACCATTGTTCACGCCTTGAAGATTTGGCATCATTATTTGTATGGGGTTCATTGTGAGATCTATACTGATCACCGGAGTCTGCAGTATCTGTTCAAGCAGAAGGATCTTAATTTGCATCAGCGGAGATGGTTGGAGCTTCTTAAGTACTATGATATCACTATCTTATACCATCCGGGGAAGTCCAATGTGGTGGTCGACGCTTTGAGTCACCGGGAAGAGAGTTTGGGGAGTTTAGCATATCTTCCAGCAGCAGAGAGACCTTTGGCATTTGATGTTCAGGCCTTAGCGGGACAGCTTCTCAGATTGAATATTTCGGAACCTAGTCGGGTATTGGCTTGTGTGGTCTCCAGGTCTTCTCTTTATGACCGTATCAGGGAGCGTCAGTATGTGGACCCCTACTTGCTCGTTCTTCAGGACAGGGTTCAGAGAGGTGATGATAGGGATGTGACTATTGGTGATGATGGCGTGCTGAGAATGTAGGGCCGGATATGTATGTCTAATGTAGATGGGCTTCGAGAGTTGATTCTTGAGGAGGCCCACAGCTCACGGTATTCCATCCATCCGGGTGCCGCGAAAATGTACCATGATTTGAGGCAGCACTATTGGTGGAGGCGGATGAAGAAGGATATAGTTGGGTTTGTGGCTCGATGTCTCAACTGTCAGCAGGTTAAGTTTGAGCATCATAGACCGGGTGGCTTGCTTCAGAGATTAGAGATCCCAGAGTGGAAGTGGGAGCGGATCACCATGGACTTTGTAGTTGGGCTCCCACAGACTTCGAGGAAGTTCGATGCTATTTGGGTTATTATGGATCGGTTGACTAAGTCCGCGCACTTCATTCCAGTTGGTACTACTTACTCTTCAGAGTGGTTGGTTGAGATTTACATCCGAGAGATCGTTCACCTGCATGGTGTCCCAGTTTCTATCATTTCAGATAGGGGTACTCAGTTCACATCGCAGTTTTAGAGGGCCGTGCAGCGAGAGTTGGGTACTCAGGTAGAGTTGAGCACAGCTTTTCACCCTCAGACGGACGGGCAGTCCGAGCACACTATTCAGATATTGGAGGACATGTTGCGTGCTTGTGTCATTGACTTTGGGGGTTCATGGGACCAGTTTCCGCCACTCGCGGAGTTTGCATATAACAACAGTTATCAGTCGAGTATTCAGATGGCTCCGTACGAGGCTTTATATGAGAGGAGGTGTAGATCTCCGGTTGGATAGTTTGAGCCAGGTGAGGCTAGGCTCTTAGGTACAGACTTGGTCCCGGATGCATTAGATAAGGTGAAATTGATTCAGGAGCAGCTTCGCACGGCGCAGTCTAGGCAGAAGAGCTACACGGATAGGAAGGTCTGTGATGTGTATTTTATGGTTGAGGAGAAGGTTTTGCTGAAGGTAACACCCATGAAGGGTGTTATGAGGTTTGGGAAGAGGGGCAAGTTGAGCCCCCGGTTCATTGGGCCTTTTGAGGTGCTTCAAAGGATAGGGGAGGTGGCTTATAAGCTTGCATTGCCACCCAGCTTGTCGAGTGTGCATCTAGTGTTTTATGTTTCCATGCTCCGGAATTATACTAGATATACGTCCCATGTTTTGGATTTCATCACGGTTCAGTTGGAGAGTGATATGACTTATGATGTGGAGCCGGTGGCTATTTTGGATCGGCAGGTTCGAAGGTTGAGGTCAAAGGATATAGCTTCAGTGAAGGTGCAATGGAGAGGTCAGACTATGGAGGAGGCCACTTGGGAGACTGATCGGGAGATGCGGAGCAGATATCCACGCCTATTCGAGACTCCAGGTATGTTTCTAGACCCGTTCAAGGACGAACGAATGTTTAAGAGGGGGAGGATGTAACGACCCGGCCGGTCGTTTCGAGAGTTATAGCCCTGTTTCCCCATTTCTACTTCTTTTTGTGTTATTCAGGTATATTATGTTATATCAGGTTAGTTGGTTCGGGACCAGAGTGGTTTCAGAGTGAATTGAGACACTTAGTCTCTTAAGTAGAAACTTAAGTTGGAAAAGTCAATCAGAAGTTGACCTATGTGTAAACGATCTCGGATTTGAATTCTGATGGTTCCGTTAGCTCCGTTAGGTGATTTTGGACTTAGGAGTGCGTCCGGAATGTGATTTGGAGGTCCGTGGTAGAATTAGGCTTGAATTGGCAATATTGAAAATTAGGCAATTTCGGTCGGCAGTGAAAAATTTGATATCGGGGTCGGAATGGAATTCCGGAAATTGGAGTAGGTTCGTAGTTTCATTTGTGATGTGTGTGAAAAATTTGAGGTCATTCGGACATGGTTTGGTTGGTTTCGGCATGGGTTGCCGAATTTGGAAATTTAGAAGTTCTTGGGCTTGAATTCGAGGGTAATTTAATGATTTGATGTTGTTTTGAGTGATTTAAAGGTTTGACTAAGTTGGTATGTTGATATATGACTTTCTGGTATTTTTAGTTGAGGTCCCAAGGGCCTCGGGGTGATTCCGGGTGGTTAACGGATTTGTCGAAGTTGGAAAAATACAGCTGAAGTTGCTGCTACTGCTATTTTCGCACCTGAGGAAGAAAGAATCGCAGGTGCGAGGCCGCTGATGCGCATGGGGAGCTCGCAGGTGCGGGCAATGCTGGGCTAGGCAGGGTGTGTAGGTGCGAGTTGAAGGTCGCATCTGCGAGCCCGCAGGTGCGAAACCTGGGGCGCATATGCGGAAAGGGGGGTGGTAGGCAGGTTTCGCATATACGGAGGAAACGCGCAGGTGCGCCTTCGCAGGCGCGGGGTTTTGGGCCGCAGATGCGGAAGCTGGGCTCCTAAGTGAGTTCCGCACTTGTGATGGATTTTTCCGCAGGTGCGGTGGCGCAGAAGCGTGAAATTTTCCGCAGGTGCGAAAAACCTGGGCAGAAACCTTAAATAGAACCGTTCGCGAATTTGGTTCATTTCCACCATTTTCAAGTCAGTTTTTGGAGCTTTTAGAGTGATGTTTGAAGGGTGATTCAAGGGCTATCAGTGAGGTAAGTTGCTTGAGCCCTAATACTCGTATATATGGTGATTGTTCGTTGTTTAATCATGTAGTTAGTGAAAATAAAGGGGTTAGGGCTTGGAATTTTTGGAGAGTAATTTAAGGATTTGAAGGACCAAGCGATGTCGGATTTCGATGAATTTGGTATGGTTAGATTCGTGAGTGAATGAGCTTTCTATTTTTGTGAATTTTGTTGGATTTCGAGATGTGGGCTCGGGGGCCGGGTTTGAGACAATTTCGGGTTTTGGTCTAATTTTGTAACTTTTATTGTGGAATTCATTCCATTAGCGCGTATTGATGGTGTTGTACTAATTGTGAATAGATTCGGAGCACTTGGAGGCCGATCCTAGAGGCAAGAGCATTGCGGGTTAGAGATTTGACCGGTTCGAGGTAAGTAACAATTGTAAATCTAGTCACGAGGGTACGAAACTCCGGACTTTGTATCATTCTACTATTGTTAGTAATACACATGCTAGGTGACGGGCGTGTGGGCGTGCACTGTTGGGGATTGTGCCTTGGTCTGTCCCATAGCAACTGTAAAGTGGCATACTTTGTTGAAACTATATGATACTTATATGTTTTAGAAAGAGTTTCTGTAAATTGGGCTTTATGCCATGTTTAGGCCTTGTGCCAGTGTTGTTTGGACCCTTAGGGGCCTTTTCTTACTATCCTCTCATTGTTTTCGATTGAAAATCTATACTCAGTCATGGTTATACTTGTTTACTGTAGAACTCAGTTTTATGGCTCTATTTTGATGCATATAAATGTTGTTTTGGGCCGAATGCCCTGTTTTTACTGAAATGCCCGAGTGGCTTGAGAGGTTTACGACTGAGTGAGGCCGAGGGCCTCATTTGTGAGGATATTTATGGGATCAGGCTGCACGTCGCAGCATGTTGCATATTTATGGGATCGGGCTGCATGCCACAGCATGTTTGATATCGGTCGAGGGCCTGAGTGATTTATGCCATGATTTGGCTTGATATAGCGCTTGGGCTGAAGGAGACCCTCCGGAGTCTGTACACACCCCCAGTGAGCGCAGGTACCTACTGAGTGCGAGTGCTGAGTGACTGGGAGGCATGAGTGATTGTGAGGTATGCTCGAGTGGCACGAGTGACTGTGAGGTTTGTCGAGGGGCTGTATATGAGTGATGTTTTGCCCGAGGGGCTGTTTATGATTTCATCATTTTTGCTCACCTTTGCATTTTTTCCTGTGCTTGAAAACTGTTGAAAAATATCTTTAAATGATTTTTTTACTGGAACTGGGTTTAAACGAGATGTTTTGATTCAAATCCTGATTTTAAAAGCATGTGGTATTTTACTGAGATTTCCTGAGATGAACGTTATATGCTTTATTGCTCGTCACTACTGCTCAGTCTTTATTTATTGTTGTTACTTACTGAGTTGGCATACTCACATTTCTTCCTGCACCTTGTGTGCAGATCCAGGTATTGCTGGACATGGTAGTGGTTGTTGATTGTTCTGATTGCAGGTTTTCCCGGGGATAGCAAGGTAGCTGCCTGGCGATCGCAGCCCTGCTCTTCTCCCTCTTATCTTCCTCTATTTGTATTTAGCTATTTTCCAAGCTGAGTTAGCCTTGATATTATTAGACAGATTGTAGTAGATGCTCATGACTAGTGACACCCTGATGTCGGGCTTTTCCTTCCGCACTTTTATTTTGATTGGAACTCCTTTACGAAGGTTTTCATGTTAAATAACATTGAAATTATCTTTGAAATGAAAATATCGGTTTGTTTTGAAAATGAGTCGGCTTGCCTAGTTCCACGATAGGCGCCATCACGACAGGTGTTAGTTTGGGTCGTGACAGGTTAAGACCTAAGCAAACTTAGACAATATAAAAATCGGTGATACCCTAGGATTTGACTCAAGAAAGTTTTAAAATGGCAATGTGTGACTTAAGTAACCGATCCTAACCATGTTTTGAAGTGAGGGTTTACTGAAATTGAGCGGACACTCGTTGGGAGATGATACGATTTTGAAAGATCAATCAATTGTGACCAAAATGGTAAGACTTGACCGATTTGGACGGGGCACCGGACCAAAGATGGGTTGCCTAGGTATCTTGAATAAGGTCAAGTAGAGTGCGCGTAGTTCGTACAAGAGACAAAACTGGACTACAGGGCCTTCTTACGAAAACGGCCCTTTGGCACTTCCAAAGAAGGTTTTGGGGCAGCTCCGGAAAAATAGCCGAACATAGGGCAAAAATGGTACAAGGTAAACAAAAATGGATGAGATGACTATTTTTACGAAAACAACCTTTCGGCACTTCCAAGGAAAGTTTAAGACCGTCTTTGGCAAAAATGGCTGGACAGTAAGTCAAAGTGGTAAAAAGCGAACAGAAATGGGCAAAGTAGTTATTTTTACAAAAATGACCATTCACCATTTCCGATGAAGATTTTAAGGACAAAAACATCTGAATACGAGAGCAAAACGGTAAAAGGCGAACAAAAATAGCTTTTTTTTTTAAAAACAATTTATGCGCACGCGTAATTTTTTTTTATTTTGGAAAAATAGGGGCCGAACCCGATGGAGGTTACCTACGTATCCTAGAGGATTTGAAAGAATCAGACCCCCGTAGTTCAAACCAAGAGTCTAGAAAAGATTGACCAAATTTAAAATTTTTGATTATTACCTTTTTTTAAAAAACAAACACCTTACAACGAACCACTATGAAAATGTTAGTAAAAATTTGGTATCTGTACCGAACCGGGGGGGGGGGCGATAATTTTTTATTTTCAACTCCGCTCTAATTTTCTAAAGCCGGTCAATAATACAAACCTTCCAAATGATGTAGCAAGTAGCACATAAGTGAACATGACGGTCTCAAAAATGATACTTGTCCTATATGAGCCCGACCCCTGTATCGAGCTTCGCTAAGTCGAATGATACAACAAAACGATCCTACTAGGGATAACCAAGCATGTGACTTGTTCTTCTAGATTTTTAAATCTTGTAGGAGAAGGTATCTAGAACTGGCTTACTCGGGCGGACAACCTAAGCCGAGGAGCATTTGCGTGCCGGCCATAGAACGATTCCGGCTTTACTGGTGGTTCTCCTCTCTTAAGTATATGTGACTATCCTTCACCAGGAGCAGTTCTGCACACTTCTTTATCTCAGATCGAAAATTTTGTGGAACTGGTCAGCACACACAATACTATTACTTATTAAAAGACTCAAATGGGGTGCCAGAGAAGACAATTGATATATACAATTCAAACAATATCAAAGCATTAAATGAGCGATAATTAGCACATTAGGCTCACATACACCGTAATATCCAAAAATAATAGAAGCCAAAATTAATCTATGTACAAACTCGAATTCTTATAGATCCCCAGTCCCGCCAGAGCTGTCACACCCTTTTTACCACCCGCAAAATAATATATGTTATGGATTGTGTGGGTTAAAGAGTTTTTCCAACTTAAAGTGACAAATTTGAGTAGGGATTATTTTATTTACAGAGTCGCCACTTGAAATTAATTTTTGCATGTTCCAAGTCACCCTTTTTATTTGAATCTCTAGTCATAGGAAAGTTGACTCTATTTATTATTGGTTTGCGAAAACAAAGTTCACGTAAGGAATTCTGTTGACCGGGAAGAAGGTGTAAGGCATTCACCGAGTTTCATGGTTCTAGCACGATCGCTTTTATTGACTAAAAATGGTGTGAATTAATTTTTGGATAAAGTATGTTTTATTTGCCTTGAATTATTATTGTCTATCGTCACCTAATAATTAATAAAATTTTATTTATTTTGGCCTAGGAGCGTGTAAGCACACAAGGTCTTTATTTGTTTTAATTATGCGTTTAACCAAGGAACGGACATGAACACATGGTCAAACACAATTTATTATCAGTAAGTCAAGGAGCGAAAATACACTCATGACTGTTTATTAATTGATTTTGACCAAGTATCGTGCAAGAATACATGGTCAACATTTGAAGACGCACCTAAAATTGCCTAGCATTTTTTTATTTAAGAAAGAGAATTATGAGTGATTAAATTATTAAATTATTTTAATTATTAAGAAAATCTTATTATTATTGGAGTTGGAAAAAATAACCCGCACTCGAAAGCTTGGGTCATTTCTTGCTTATGGGCCTTTCAAGGCATTGGGCCACCTTATTTGCTTATGGGTTGCCTTGTTGGTTCACAATAACATAAGCGCAGAATTGCCTAAATTACTAATATCACACACACACATATACATACATACATATATATATAATATTTGTTTTACGCCAACATTGGACCACTTACTCTAAATTAATTATTAAAGGTGATTATTTAATTAGTGACACACTGTCATGCGAGTTTTTTCAATTTAAGTGACATTATTCGAAATGTGAATATTTATTTAATTAGAGTCGCTACTAGGGATAATTATTATGGTGTCCCAAGTCAACGGTTTATTTTAAAATCCCAAATCGAAAATTGACTTTATTTATGGTCCGCGAAATACAGAAAATCGGGTAAAAAATTATGTTAATCTGGGAGAAGGTATTAGGCATTCCCGGATTCCGTGATTTTAGTACGGTCGCTTTAATCATACCTGGCTTTAGGAGTGTTCATGGTTCGGTTTGGATCGATTTTTCCCTAAAAAAAAATCAAACCAAGTAAGTCAGTTCTTCAAATATTGGAACCAAACCAAACAAATTAAATCGATTTTTTATCGATTCGTTTTTTATTGGTTTTTCATTTTTTTGGTTATTTATCGGGTTTTTTCTTAAATATGAGACATACACTACCAAACAAATATTTTGCCTACTACATTTCAACGTAACATTAACAAACCAATTGCTCGTTGAGAAATCTATCATTTACCAAGATGTATTGATGATAATTGAATCAAATAGTGATGAATAATTTAATTACTCAATTAAAAATTGATTGTTTTTAACAAACAATAAACTCTTGTACCTAGCAAAAGAAAACTACCATTCAAACTATAATATAAAAGCAAAGAATTAGATTATTATAATAGCAAAAAACTAGACTAAAAATACAAACGATTAATTGTACCATAAATTTTTAGAAACTTTATATAAAAATATACATATATATAGTTGTAAATAATAATTTAAACAGCTACTTCTATAGTCGGTTTGGTTCGATTATTTTTTGATTTAAACCAAAGCAGACCAAATTTGATTAGCTTTTAAAATTCAGAACCAAAACCAAACCAAACCTAAAAGGTATCAGTTTTTTTGGTCGGTTTGGTTTTCGGTTTGATTCATTTTTCAGGTTTTTATGAACACCCCTACCTAGCTTAATTGTTAATTACGCGTTTTAGAACCTATGTGTGCTTTACCTTTCATTGCTTTTAAATTACTTCATTATGGCATTATGGAATTATCTTGAAACGAACCACTTGTGCGTGAATCCGTTTTACTTAGTGCGCTAAATATCATTTCATGCGTACGTGTACACAATTTATAATACTTTATTATTATTATTAAGATTGTTTCGCCCAAAGTTGCGTGAACGCATACCTTAGTTTTATGTTTGGAAGTCGTAATTATGTCACGCGAACTTATACATAATTATGATAATTTAATTAATTAAAAGCGTGCCTAAAAGCATACTAATATATTCATGAATTATTTTCCATACTTTGAGATTATTGTGGGGCCATAACTTATGGATATTATTGTAGAAAGAGGGTAGTGTTTAGTTTACATGAAAAGGCCAATGATACATCTAAGTTATGAGAGATGTTCATTGAATAAAGATAAATCAGCCTAAAGAAAATAAAACAGGCCAAATTCTTACTCCTACGACCTAAACATATAGACATGACAAAAATAATTTAAAACATTTTCTCTAAGCTAACCTTATAGAAATGGCTTGGGATAGCCAATTTTTAATATGGTATTTAATTTTTATCCAGTATTTTTAATGTTGAGCAAAAATAGCTACTAGTATATTAAAATTTATATCAAAAGATATTTTTACCCTTTCTTTATGAGTGCTGTGTAAATATTAAGGACATGATGTCCTTAACATTTACACTGCACACATGAATTTAAGGACGCCATGTCCTTAACATTTACACTGAACATATGATGTTAAGGATATGATGTCCTAAAGTTAACAACGAAAGGTGCAAATACAGGACACTTTGTCCTTATTATTTAAACAGAAAATCTTTTTGGTATATATAATTTAAAGATGCAAACTAAAATATACAAATAAAAGGTAAAAATATTTTTGGTACTTTTTAATTAAGGAATTCACACAAAAATGCACAAATAAGTTCAAAGAAAATAACTAAAATAGCTAAAACCATGCAAAAGTTAGTTTTTGTCGGAGAATTAAAGTGTGTAAAAATTAAGTATTCACAGTTGCCCCTCTTTGCTCGAGGACATAAACAGTTTTCGTAGCAAAGAAAAGTAAATGTCTTGGCTAATATTTGCTCACATAATACTCCAATAAAAGTATTTTTTGAAAAAAGGTGACGAACCTTACTTCCGAGGTTGCCTCAATATCCTTGGCTGGGGCTACTAGACACTGGAGTTAAGACTGTTTTGCATCACAGTAGACAGGAGGGGGACATATTTCGCACGAAATGCTTCACAAAGTCAACCCAAGTCAGCACCGGAGATTTTTCTTTTGCATTTGGCACGCTTACCCACCAATCATAGACATCTTTTTGTAAAAGAGAGATAACATATTTAAATTTGGCATTATTAGTACACTCTAGTTGTTCAAAGACCCTCTCTATGCACTCGAGCCATTGTTCAGCTACCGTGGGATCAGCAGTGGCTTCAAATTCAACTCCACCCATTTTTCTCATCTTCTCAAATTTCATTTCACTAAGTTCTAACATTGTCCCAGCCAAGTGACGAAAGAACTCAACCATCTGCTGAAATGGAGGAGTCATAATAGGAGTACTATGACCCATTGCTCTTGGATTATTGTCCACTTCATTTTCACTAACACGATGATGTTTTAGGTTAGGCAAGGGTACCTAATCTCCTTCTTGGAGGTGAGGTGGAGTATTATAATGGGCCTGACTTTCATTAACGGATTCAATAGCTCTATTCGAAGAAGAGGTCATATTAAAATTTCTATAAAAGATAAGATCACACTACATTAGGGACATGTACATAATGCATATGCACAAGGAATACATCAAATTACATTAAACAAGTATGCAAAAATTTATAATCTCCAAGTCATTTTCAAGAAATAAAATAACAAAAATATTAGGTATGATCACAACAAAACTCCTAGAATCACAAACCTAGATTCTGATATCAAAACTTGTAGCAACCCCTTTGGGAGGGTGCTACTTATGAAACAAATCTAATTTACTACTTACAACATTAAAAAGATATTAATTAAAAAAAAACATTCAGAATAATTTAGTAGCGGAAATAGGCTCATGCGATGAGGTCCAAAGTGCAATATTTTTATTTTTTAAAAATACTCTTCATAATTTTATTTTATTTTTTTAAAATGAAATACATTGTCAAAATATCAACATAAGGTGATATAACCCTTCTTGAACAATCAACATCACTGCAAGTTTGTATTACACATAAATTTTAAACTATCGGGTATAAAAATAAAAAGTAGTTTTCTCCTTTGTACATACTTATAAGACAAAGTGTAAATTCAACATATTACAAGACTTGAGTTATTAACACACCCTAAAATAGTAAAATAAGTTACTAAATTCAAGTTACAAGATTTTGGTCTTAAGATCCAACAAGCCTCCAAAAAACGTAGATAAGTGTGACATATATATGAGGTACATGTCCCAAAACTATACAAAACTATGGTGCATATGCAACTGTGATCTCCATAAGTGCTCCCAAAAAGACTACTTCATAAGGCCGTCTTCAAATTTTTTTCCATACATTACCTACGATAGAAAATAACTATCGCTAAGCATAAAGCTTTGTGGCATATAAACTTTGGGCTTGGAGCCATTAAATTCTCCAATTCCCCTTTTCAATCATAGGTAGCTCAAATTTAACATAATTTAAAATAAGTGACTAAATATATCAAAAGTATCAAATATTAAACCTTGAAGTGTTTTCAAATATCAATAGCAATGTTCAAGAGTCGAGAAAGTATATACTACCAATCCAAGAGAGTTTGCCAAATATCCATTTTTCACCCAATATGTACGTCATGCCATCACACTAAACATAATGAGATATCAAGATGGACCGAAGTCCCAAATCAAGTATGGTCAAAACCCAATAGTCAAGAGAATCAAGAACCATATTAAAAATGGCTTTCTAGTTCGTACTTAACATAGACAAGTTCCATAATTTAAGACGAACTACAAATCCAAAGTCAAGATGGCAAAATATCTGAATCAAGAGGCATGCCAAGATGAGTGAAAAGTTCACTGCCACAAGAAGGACAAAGTTCCAACAATAATGTAAAACGATCAAGCAATCCGTACGAGTGGGAGATTTAGCGAATATCTTACAATACTTGATATAACACGAATACAACGATACAAATTGAAGACAAGAAAAAAAATAAAATATCAGGTTATTTCAAAATATTCCAGCAAGTAAAAAAAGTACACAGTTTATACACAAACCTTGATGTTTTACCACAAAATAGTTCAACCACAACTTGAGGACGTTCGAATCGCCTATGCCATAGACAAACCAAATCCATCCACTTCCTCAAACACTCCTCCTTAGATTTTACAAGGGTATATATACCTTAAATACATAATCAAATATCTATATAAGTTCAGTGATTTAACATGTCAAACAAAATATGATATTGGTGAAACTTACCCAAAACGTTTGAAACAGAAATTCTGGACAGTATCACTGTCTTGTGTTGTGACTCGGTTTTGAAGATGAAAAAGAACAAACTAGATTATATGGTCTGCATTACAGTTGTAGATATATGTCTTAGTATTTCAGAACATCTTGAATCACCCCAATATCAGTTCCATACAAAACGTTATGCTAAAATTATTAACAATAGTACAGGGAGTATTTTTAAAACTGAAAATCTAGGCAGCACCTGCCCTGTACTTTATGATCCCTTTTCGGGTAAAAACATGCAAAACTAAATTTAGGTTCCTAAATATAAGTTATACATCTATGAAATAGCTTTCTAGAAAGTCTTAGATCACCTAAAATTGAGCTCTATACAAAAAGATATGAAGAAAACACTAATAGTTAGTAACTTACCACAAAAGAGAGGAGCAACTTGAGCTTCACCAAGAATGAGTTTTGCTGGTTGGTTTAGTGGAAATTTATGATGGTTTTTATGGATTTTTTCAGGTGATAAAAAGGAGAGAGAGAGAGAGAGAGAGAGAGAGAGAGAGAGAGAGAGAGAGATGGGGTTTTCTTTGGCATTAAGGACTGAAAATGAGATGACGTTATGAAAAAGCATGTCACCAAAGTAATATATAAACTTTGGATAAATATGAAAAATGTGGCTACTCAACCTACTAAATATCTTTAGATAAATACAAAAGGGTGGAAGCACAAAACCTTAATTATAATGTATTTAACAATAATTCATCAAAATAATATTAAGTGTTACACATAGCAACACCATGGAACTTCTTTATCAATATTAACACAACCTAAAGTAAGGAATTTCATGTATTGCCAATTTCACGTTTAGGAAGTGCGAAGTAAAAAATATCTCCTCATTATAAAGATGCTCAATCGAAAATGCAAATATTAGTAAAATTTTGGGGTGTTACAACCCTCTCCCCCTTAAATAAATTTCGTCCCGAAATTTACCTTGTACTAGTCCTTAAACAAATGTGGATATTGAACTTGCATATCCTCTTCTCGCTCCCAGGTAGCTTCTTCGCCAGAATGATTTTTCCAAAGAACTTTAACTAAGGGGATGCTCTTGTTTCTAAACTCCTTTAACTCACGCGCTAAGATTTGGATCGGTTCTTCTCTGTATGTCAAATCAGGATTAACCACAAAAGATTCAATAGGAAGAACATGAGATGGATCTGAGTGGTATCTTCTAAGCATAAAAACATGGAAGACGTTGTGGATCTTGTCTAACTCTAGTGAAAGAGCTAGGTTTTAAGCAACTGGGCCAACTCTCTCAAGCACTTCATAAAGCCCAATAAATCGTGGACTAAGTTTACCTTTTTGGCTAAATATCATAATCTTATTCCATGGAGAAACCTTTAAAAATACCTTATCACCCACTTTATACTCAATTGCACGCCTCTTAAGATCAGCATAAGACTTTTGTCTGCCTGAGGCAATTTTTAAGCGATCCTTGATAATTTTTACCTTATCTTCAGTTTGTTGAACAATCTCAGGACCCACCAATTTTCTTTCACCACCCTCGTTCCAACAAAGAGGCGTTCTGCATTTTCTCCCATACAGCTTCATAAGGAGGCATGCCTATACTTGATTGGTAGCTATTATTGTAAGCAAATTCTATCAGGGCTAAGTGTTTGTCCCAACTACCCTCACACTCAATAATGCAGGCTCGAAGCATATCCTCCAAGATTTGTATTACCCTCTCAGACTGGCCATCTATTTGTGTATGTAAAGCGATACTAAAATTTAACCTGGAACCCAAAGCTTCTTGCAAGCTAGACCAAAATCTGGATGTAAACCTTGGATCTCTATCAGACACAATAGAAACAGGGATTTCATGCAGCCTCACAATCTCATTAATGTATAATTCTGCCAAACGTTCCCGTGAGTAGTCCATTCTGATTGCCAAGAAATTAGCACTCTTAGTCTATCCACAATGACACAAATTGCATCATGATTCCTTTTGAGTGCATGGAAGTCCAGAAACAAAGTCCATAGTTATCCTTTCCCATTTCCACAGGTATTGACAAGGGTTGCAGTAGACCAGCAGGGACTTGATATTCATCTTTTATTTGTTGACATACCAAGCACTTAGAGATGAACTCTGCAATGTCTTTCTTCATACCATTCCACCAGTAGTGCTCCTTGATGGTCCGGTACATTTTAGTACCTCCACGATGCATTGCATAAGGTGAACTATGTGCTTCAATCAAGATATGCTTCCTCAATTCATCATCATTAGGAACACACAACCTATTTTTATAAAATAAGGTACCATCTTTCTTCAATGTAAAATCTGATTCTCTTCCATTTTGGACTTCTTCAATCCGTTTCACAAGCTTCTCATCTAACTGCTAAGCTTTCTGGACCTGCTCAAGTAAGATTGGCTTGACTTGCAAATTGGCAATGATATAACCATTAGAATTAAATGAAAGACAAGCATTCATGGCTCTTAATTCAAGAAACAAAGGCAAAAGACTTAGAGTTTAACTTGCAAGGGAATTGCGGCTCAACGCATCTGCAACCACATTGTCTTTACCAGGATGATAATTAATCGTGCAATCATAATCTTTGATGAGTTCAAGCCATCTACGTTGTCTCAAATTTAACTTCTTTTGTGTACGCAAGTACTTCAAACTCTTGTGATCAGTAAATATGTAACACTTCTCCCCTTACAAGTAATGCCTCCAAATTTTTAAATAAAAAACAATGGCAGCAAGTTCAAGATCGTGAGTGGGATAATTCAACTCATGCAATTTCAACTTTCGAGAGGAATAAGCAATTACTTTCCCTTCTTGCATCAAAACACAACCCAAACCACGGTGAGATGCATCACTATACATCACATAATATTTCCCTTCAGCTGGAAAAGAAAGTATTGGAGCTTGTATCAACAAGGATTTGAGCTTTTCAAAGCTCTCTTGACACTTGTCATCCCACACAAACTTGGCGTGTTTACCCAAAATTTTGGTCAAAGGAGAAGCTACAATAGAGAAGCCCTTCACAAACCTCCTATAGTATTCTGCTAAACCCAAGAAACTTCTTATCTCAGTTGGAGTTTTAGGGGATTTCCAATCAACAATAGCTTGAATCTTACTAGGATCAACCTTTACACCTTCAGCTGATACAATATGCCCTAAATAAACCACTTCACTCAGCTAAAATTCACATTTAGAAAGCTTTGCATAGAGTTGCCTCCCATTCAGAATTTGCATGACAATCCGGAGATGCCTATCATGATATTCTCTATTCTTGGAATAGACTAAAATGTCATTAATAAACACCACCACAAATTGATCAAGATAAGGCTTGATTACATGGTTCATTAGATCCATAAATGAAGCAGAAGCATTTGTCAAACCAAATGGCATTACCAAAAATTCATAATGACCATACATGGTCCTAAAAGCAGTTTTAGGAACATCTTGCTCCCTCACGTGCAACTGTTAATATCCAGACCCCATGTAAATTTTTTAGAACAAGCTGGCGCCCTTCAGTTGGTCAAACAAGTCATCGATTCTAGGCTGTGGGTATTTGTTCTTGATTGTTACCTTGTTTAGCTGTCGGTAATCAATGCAAAGCCTAAGAGTGCCATCTTTCTTTTTCACAAATAAAACAGGAGCTCCCCAAGGTGAAATACCGGGACGGATAAAACCTTTCTCAAGAAGTTCTTGCAATAGAGCCTTCAACTCTTTTAATTCAGCTAGAGCCATTCTATAAGGATCGATAGAAATAGGAGTAGTTCCAGGGACAAGCTCTATAGGAAATTCAATCTCCCTTTTTGGAGGCAACCCAGGAAGATCATCAAGAAATACATCAGGAAAGTCGCACATGATGGGTATGTCCTTAAGACTTGGACTCCCCAATCGTGTATCGACTATATGAGCAAGATATGCATCACCACCTTGACAAATCATCTTCCTTGCCAAGACCGCAGAAATAATATTAGATGTCAATGATCTTTCTCCTTGAACTATTATGTGTAAATATGCAGGATTTTCAAAAGTCACTTGCTTCAACCAACAATCAACCAATGTATGGTACTTATGGAGCGAATCCATACCAACAATAACATCATAGTATTGGAAGGGCATTTCAAGCAAGTCTGCAGGGAAGATTGAATCATGAATGGACAATCTCGGTAAATCCTGTTAACAACAGCCAGATGACCTAATGGACTCGTGACCAGCACATCAAAGTCAAGTCTCACAGATTTAGCAGTATCATAAAATGCAAGTGATGAGCAAACATAAGAGTGCGAAGATCCAGGATCAAATAATGTAACAACATATATGCCAAATAAGTGAAATTTACCAACAACCACATTCGGGCCATCTTGGTCATTCCTATGTCTTATAGCATAGACTCGTGTAGTAGATCTCAACCCACTAGCATGATTAGCTCCACTTGAACCCGCTGCTTGCACATTTCTAGGTCTTGCACTACTATTATCTTGAGAATGAGTAGTGACAAGCTTTTGAACTGAGCCCTATGTATGTGTATAAGAAAGAGGATTAGGATTATGACAATCCTTCACTTTACGATCTAGACTTTCACAATTAAAACAAGCACCAGAAGCTCTTCTGCAGGCACCATGGTGATGTTTCCCGCACTGTGCACAAGTAGGTGTATAAGTTTTGCCTTGGACATAACTTGGAGTACTAACAGTAGAGAAATTTCGCTTATTCTACTTATGATATGATGACTTATGTGCACTTTCAGTCTTGGAATAGTCAAACTTCCCTTCTTGGATGGACCGCCATAATCTGAATTACCCTTCCTAAACCTGTTTTCTCTCCTACTAGCTTCTTCCTTGTCAATTCTTTCCCAAGTAATAGCAGTTGAAATTAGCTTGGAAAAATCCTCAAGTTGCAAGATTACCACAGACTTTCAAATGTAACCATTCAAACCTTCTTTAAATCTTCTGCACTTGTCTCTTTCACCATCAATAATACCTCTAGCATAGCGAGAAAGCCAGAGAAAGTTTTGTTGATACTCTGCAATAGACATACTCCCTTGTCTTAAATTCAGAAACTCTTCTTTCTTTGCATCACAGTAGATGGGGGGACATATTTCGCACGAAATGCTTTCACAAAGTCATCCCAAGTCAGCACCGGAGGTTTTGCTTTTGCATTTGGCACACTTACCCACCAATCATAGGCATCTTTTGTAAAAGAAAGATAGCATACTTAAATTTGGCAGCATTAGTACACTCTAGTTGTTCAAAGACCCTCTTCATGCGCTCGAGCCATTGTTCAGCTACCGTGGGATCAGTAGTGCCTTCAAATTCAACTCTACCCATTTTCCTCATCTTCTCAAAATTTATTTCACTTGGTTCTAACATTGTCCAAACCAAGTGACGAAAGAACTCATCCATCTGCTGAAATGGAGGAGTCATAATAGGAGTACTATGACCCATTGCTCTTGGATTATTGTCCACTTCATTTTCACTAACACGATGATGATTTAGGTTAGGCAAGGGTACCTCATCTCCTTCTTGGAGGTGAGGTCGAGCATTATAATGGGCCTGACTTTCATCAACGGATTCAATAGCTCTATTCGAAGAAGAGGCCATATTAAAATGCCTATAAAGGATAAGATCACACTGCATTAGGGATATGTACATGATGCATATACACAAGGAATACATCAAATTATATTAAATAAGTATGCTAAAATTTATAATCTCCAAGTCATTTTCAAGAAAGAAAATAACAAAACATATTAGGTACGATCACAACAAAAATCCTAGAATCACAAACCTAGGCTCTGAAACCAAAACTTGTAGCAACCCCTTTGGGAGGGTGCTACTTACGAAATAAATCTAATTTACTACTTACAACATTAAGAAGATATTAATTAAAAAAATATTCAGAATAATTTAGTAACGGAAATAGGCCCATGCAACGAGGTCCAAAGTGCAATATTTTTATTTTTTGAAAATACTCTTCATAATTTTATTTTATTTTTTTTCAACATAAGGTGATATAATCCTTCTTGAATAATCAACATTACTGCAAGTTTGTATTGTACATAAATTTTAAACTATCGGGTATAAAAAAGAAAATTAATTTTCTCCTTTGTACATAGTTATAAGACAGTTAAATTCAACATATTATAAGACTTGAGTTATTAACACACCCTAAAACAATAAAATAAGTTACCAAATTCAAGTTACAAGATTTTGGTCTTAAGATCCAACAAGCCTCCAAATAACATATATAAGTATGACATATATATCATGTACATGTCCCAACACTATACAAAACCATGGTGCATATGCAAATGTGATCTCCATAATTGCTCCCAAAAAGACTACTTCATAAGGCTGTCTTCAAATTTCATCTCGTACATTACCTACGATAGAAAATAACTATCGCTAAGCATAAAGCTTAGTGGCATATAAAATTTGGGCTTGGAGCCATTAAATTCTCCAATTCCCCTTTTCAGTCATAGGTAGCTCAAATTTAACATAATTTAAAACAAGTAAAAAAATATATCAAAAGTATTAAATATCAAACCTTGAAGTGTTTCCAAATATCAATAACAATGTTCAAAAGTCGAGAAAGCGTATACTATCAATCCAAGAGAGTTTGCCAAATATCCATTTTTCTCCCAATATGTACGTCATGCCATCACACTAAGCATAATCAGATATCAAGATGGACCGAAACCCCAAATCAAGTAGGGTAAAAACCCAATAGTCAAGAGAATCAAGAACCATATTAAAAATGGCTTTCTAGTTCTTACTTAACACGGACAAGTTCCATAATTTAAGACGAACTATAAATCCAAAGTCAAGATTGCAAAAGATCTGAATCAAGAGGCATGCCAAGATAAGTGACAAAGTCACTGCCACAAGAAGGACAAAGTCCCAACAAGAATGAAAAACGATCAAGCAATCCGTACGGGTGGGCGATTTAGCGAATATCTTACAATACTTCATATAAAACGAATACAACGATACAAACTGAAGATAAGAAAAAAAAATATTAGGTTATTTCAAAATATTCCAGAAAGTAAAAAGAGTACAAAGTTTATTCACAAACCTTGGTATTTTACCACAAAAACAGTTCAACCACAACTTGAGGACGTTCAAATCGTCTACGCCATAGACAAACCAAATACGTCCACTTCCTCAAACACTTCCCCTTAGATTTTATAAGGATATATATACTTAAATACATAATCAAATATCTATATAAGTTCAGTGATTTAACATGTCAAACTAAACATGATATTGGTGAAAATTACCCAAACATTTGAAACAGAAATTCTGGACAGTATCACCGTGTTGTGTTGTGATTCAGTTTTGAAGATGCAAAAGAACCAACTAGACTGTATAGTCTTCATTATAGTTGTAGATATATGTCTTGGTATTTCAGAATATCTTGAATCACCCCAATATCAGTTCCGTACAAAGAGTTATGCTAAAATTACTAACAGTAGTACAGAGAGTATTTTTAAAACTGAAAATCTAGGCAGCACCTCCCTTGTACTTTATTATCCCTTTTCGGGTAAATACATGCAAAACTAAATTTTGGTTCTTGAATAAGAGTTATAGATCTACGAGATAGATTTCCGCAAAGTCTTATATCACTTAAAACGGAGCTATATACAAAAAGATATAAAGAAAATACTAATAGTTGTCTAGTGTAAAAACGGGTTTAGTAACTTACCACAAAAGAGAAGAGCAACTTGAGCTCCACCAAGAACAAGTTTTGCTGGTTGGTGCAGTAAATATTTATTATGGTTTTCATGGAGTTTTTCATGTGATAAGAAGTAGAGAGAGAGATGGAGGTTTTCTTTGGCATTAAGGACTGAAAATGAGATGAGGTTATGAAAAAGCATGTCACAAAAGTAATATAAAAACTTTGGATAAATATGAAAAATGTGGCTTCACAACCTAATAAATATCTTTAGATAAATACCAAAGGGTGTCATTCCAAAACCTTAATTATAATGTATTTAACAACAATTCATCAAAATAATATTAAGTGTTACACATAGCAATACCATGGAACTTCTTTGTCAATATTAACACAACCGAAAGTAAGGAATTTTTATGTATTGTCAATTTCATATTTAGGAAGTGCGAAGTAAAAAATATCTCCTCATTATAAAGATGCTCAATCGAAAATGTAAATATTAGTAAAAATTTTGGGTATTACAACTTCAACACCCCCTTCAATCTAGGTGGTATGAAAATAAACAATCCTAACTTGGACAACAAATAATAGTGCTGCACACTGTCAAGTCCCTTTGTCAAAATGTCTGCTTCTTGATCTTCTGTTGGCATATACTCAGGATGTACCATGCCCTGCTGCACCTTCCCCTTTATAAAATGACAATCAATCTCTATGTATTTTGTTCTTTCATAAAACACAGGATTGTTAGCTATCTGCATTGCAGCTTTACTGTGTGTGAACAGCAGTATTGGGGCAGCAATATGGATTTTCAATTCCTTGAGCAAACCTAGTAGCCATACAAGTTCAGCTACTGTTAGAGCCATGCTCCTGTATTCTGACTCTGCTGAGCTTCTTGCTACTGTGTTCTGTTTCTTTGATTTCCAAGCTATCAAGGAGTTCTATAACTTCACCAAATAGCCAGTTACTGATTTCCTTGAGTTTGGAAAACTTGCCCAGTCTGCATCACAAAATGCTATCAAGTCTGTATTCTTTTCTGCACTCATCAGTACTCCTAGACCTGGCTCATTCTTCACATATCTCACAATTCTGTAAGATGCTTCAAGGTGTGACTTCTTAAGATATTGCATGAACTGGCTGAAGGTCTGCACACTATATGCTATGTCTGGTATGGTTAAGGTCAAGTAAAGCAATTTTCCAACCAATCTTTGGTACGCTCTTACATCTTCTAATGTTGTATCATCATTGATGTCACAGTGCTCATCATATCCAGTGGTAGTAAGCTTCTTGTTCTGCTCTCCATTAGAGTTAATATAGGCTTAGAACCTGACAATCCTAATTTTGCAATAAACTCCAAAGCATATTTTCTTTGGCAAAGCAGGATTCCCTTTTGTGATCTGCACACATCTATTCCTAGGAAGTATTTCAGAGTTCTTAGATCCTTCATCTTGAAATTATTTTGCAGAGTGTTCTTGGCTTTCTGAATGAGACCAGCATCATTACCTGTAATGACAATTTCATCCACACGCACATGTATTATAACCTGTCTGTTGTGCTTCTTCAGGGTGAATAGAGAATGATCATGCTTGCTTTGTATGAAACCAACTTGTAGGAGTGCATTAGTGAGCTTAAGGTTCCACTGCCTAGATGCTTGTTTAAGGCCATATAATAATTTGAGTAGTCTACATCCTGTGTTCCCCCCTTGGCTACCAAATCCATGAGGTATTTGCATGTATACCTTTTCCTCAAGGTCACCTTGAAGAAAGGCATTGTGAACATCCATCTAAAATAATGGCCATTGATTCATAGCTGCTAATGCAATCAGAGTCCTAATGGTAACCATTTTGACCACATGAGAGAATGTCTCTTGATAATCCAGCCCTTATTGTTGGTTGTATCCTTTAGCAACCAATCTATCTTTGTACCTCTCTATTGTTCCATCAGACCTATGCGTGATTTTGTATACCCATTTGCAACCAATAGGAACTTTTCCTTTGGGAATAGGAACCATCTCCCATGTATTGTTACTCACCAGTGCATCTATCTCAGCTTGCATAGCATCTGCCCATTTCTGATCCTTCATTGCCTGATTATAGGATGCAGGTTCAATATCTGTTGACACTGCAGTAAGATAAGTCTTATAGGCAGTGCTCAATGTGTCATAGCCTAGATAGTTGGACATATGATATATGCAAGTAGAAGAAGAAGGCTTCATAGTTGGGCAGATGTAATCCTTGGTCCATACTGGTGGTTTTGATCCTCTGCTGGTTCTCCTAAGTTGCATATTTGATACTTCATCATTTTCCACCTCTGCTGCCTGTTCTGGAACTAGAATCTCCCCATCACTACTGTTGGATAAGTCATCTAGCTGAAGCATTGCATCTTCATTTTCAGCATGTGGTTGTCCCATTTCTTGAGCAGGAGCCTGCATTTCCTGAATATGAGCATGTTGTTGTTGAGATGCATGTTGTTCTGTTGTATACTGTCTAGTTGTCTCAAAACATAATGGAGGACTTCTTCCTTCTCTCATCATCATGAATGGGAATACATCCTCTCTAAATGTAACATCCCTGCTGACAAAAAACTTTTTGTCCTTGAGATTGTATAACTTGTACCATTTTTGAGATGCTGAATATCCCATATGGACTGTTGTTATTGCCCTAGGTAGACGTTTATCACTCTGGCTGATAGAGACAACCAATAAACCTTAGGTGAAGTAGTGAATGTGGTGACTTGTGAAAGACCTCATATATTGACTTGCCACCTAGTATAGAGGATGGTAGTCTATTTATTAAGTATACAGTTGCTAGTACACAATCTTCCCAGAAAATATAATGGTATACCTCCCTGAAACCTCAGTGCTCTTGCTACTTCTAAGATGTGCATGTGTCTCCTCTCCACCACTCCATTTTGTTGTGGAGTGTGTGGTAAACTACTCTGATGTAGTATGCCATTGTCTGATAAAAAGGTTGCACATTCAGAGCTAAAGAACTCATCTCCATTATCAGTTCTAAAGCATTTAACATTATGGTTAAATTGCACATTCACCATCTTAATAAAAGACTTTAGAAGCACAAGTGTATCACTTTTCAACTTCATTAAGAACACCCAAATCATTTTTGAATGATCATCTACAAGCATCAAAAAGTATTTATTTCTATTAGAAGTAGTCACCTTAGAGGGTCTCCAGATATCTACAAAACTAATTGAAAGATCACTCCTTCTCTAGTTGTACTAAGGGGAAAAGGCTTTCTAGTTTGTCTTGCTAATGGACATACATTGCATTTATTGAAATTGCAATCTATAGCCATCTTGTTCTTCATAAAAGCCAGCTGCCTCATTACTCTGGTTGGTACATATCTAAGCCTTCTATGCCACACATTATTGTCTGTAGTAGTGTATTCTGCCAAACAACTTTTAATATGTTGCCTGCGCTTATTTGCACTTGATCCATCTGGTAATAGCAGATAAAGACCACCATTTTCTTTACCAATCCCCTTTACTTTCCCAGTGCATAGGTCCTGGAATACACAGAATGATGGAAAGAAAAGTACTGAGCAAAATAATTTATTAGCCAATTTTGAAATTGACAGTAAGTTGTATTTGAAGTCAGGTACACATAGAACATTGTGAATCGATTCACCACCTGTGATGCTACACTTTTCTTGGTACATAACTGGTACTGACTTTCCATTTGGCATATGAACATTACCTCATTTGGAGTTAGGAAATTTAGTTATATTAGTCAGCAAGTTAATATTTGAAGTCATATGATTTGTTGCCCCTGTATCAATAATCCAAGGAATATCACAGGTTTGAGTCAATTGTGAATCAATGTTACCTGCCATGTTTGCTGCAAACTCTTCTCCTTTGTCCTAATTGAATAGCTTCATTATCTGGTTATACTGCTCATCAGTGAAAGAGTTGTGCATTCCTTGCCTTGCTACATTAGAATCTGCAGTTGTGGCTACCTGAAATATGTCATCCTTTGCATGAAATCCATCACCCATGGCTGCATTGGCTTGTCGATACTCTTGCTTCCTCTTTCCTTTGAAACCAGGTGGGTAGCCCACTAACTTATAACAAGTATCCTTAGTGTGGCCTTTGATTTTATAGTACTCACAATAAAGATTTCCATATCTTTTAAACTTTTGTGTGCTATCTCTAGAACTCATTAAGGCAGTGGAATCATTCACCTCATTCATAGGTGTATTGGTCATACAAACTTTTCTTTGGCTCTCCTCATGAATTAGCAGAGCATATGCACGACTCACACTTGGTGATGGGGACGAAAGTAGCATCTGACTTCTAATGGCACTATAGCTATCATTTAATCCCATTAAAAACTGAAAAAGCTTTTGTTGTTCTAGGTGTGTTATGAACTCTCTTGTTTCAGGAGTTACATACAGAGTTAGAATTAACTATACTCATCCCACAACAGTTTAAGTCTAGAATGATAAGCAGAAATACTGGAGGTACCTTGAGAAACTGTAGCAATTTTGTGATGAAGATTGTAGATCCTCGATCCATTGATTTTGTCAAAATGATCCTGTAAATCAGTCCACACCTCATGAGCATTACTGGCATAGACTATCCCATTCACTAATTTCGGCAACACAGTGTTCATAATACAAGTTAAGACTGTAGCATTGACATGTTCCCAATCCTCGCCTAGATCATCAGTGAATTGATCCTTAGTGCATGTACCGGTTATGAACCCTAATTTTCGCTTAGCTCGCAACGCGATCTTCATTGCTCAGCTCCAGACTGAATAATTCTCACTGCCGGTTAATCAGACTAAAATTATTACATTTCCTGGCGCATCTGAAGGTTGTAAGTACAACGGATGTCGCGGATTATCAATGTCTAAAGCAGTCATTACATGTTTACTCAGAAAATTGGGGATTTGAGAATAAGCAAAAATCGATTGAAAATTCTCTCAGAAATTTCACAGAACAACTCTCAAACCAGAGTCTCAGCATCGATCGATTCACTCTAGCTCTGATACCATGTGAAAACCACCATTGTTGAGTGAATGTGAAGATGGGCTAAGAGAATGAAAAGAAGCCTAGGGAGAGAAGCCTCTGGACAGTTGTATCTTGCTGTTGTATAGGTCAAAATCTGTCTCAATGGGATTTAGCATAGAGTGGTATTATGGAAAGTGATGTGGCCGAGGCCGACTAGTGAAAAGCAGGGCTCGTAGCGGGGCAGTCAATAACGGCCAAGGTCAAGTATCAAGGATGGTACTAAAGGCTAGTTTTTGTAATTGGATATTCAAGGGAACATTCCACTGAATATTCTATGTACTGGTACTTTTAGGATTGACTGGGGATGTGTCTCATATATATAGAAAAAGAGATAAGGGGAAAGGGTATATAATATTTCTTTCGGATAAGAGAACTTTTTGAGAAGAAGACTCTCTCTAGAAAATATACAAACACTACCTTTCTAATAAGATTCTACCATCCATTATTCTAGACTTTTCTATCAGATCTGAGAATAGTTCTAATATTCTAGGATTTGTCTATTACTCATCACTGTCAGAAAGAAGAATCATCTACCTCATTCAATATTGGGTGAATCATTCTCCTTATTTATGTTAATGCTATTTATTGTTTATTATTGCTTGATATTCTTTCATAATTACTCCTCTTAAAACATTAAATGCATATTGCATTTAATCCCCCACCAACGCTATCCTGCATTATTTGTGTTAGCTAGTTACAAATACAGGGATATTATTATCAACTAGGCTTAATCCCTCATTACATAAAATTAATTAGTTTAATCGAAGATTTATACTTTTTGGTCGAATAATTTGGCGCCGTCTGTGGGGATTTCCTAGTTAAATTTTTAGTTTCTCCTAGATCTATAACTAGCACAGTTTACAGGGGGAAAAAAGAGCAAAACTCCTTTTTCCTTGTACATACGGATCTGACATGGCAGGTAATGGAGAAGAAAGGAAGAAGGTGGTGGCCGATCTCACCACCAACCTCTTGAACACCATCAATGAGGTTTCTGAAACAGAAGGCGAGGATATAATGCCCAACGCCTCCCCCAGGCGAGTTGGGTTGCCCCTGCCTCACGGCAGTATCACAACATCCTGCGGTAAAGGAGCATTCACATCCACGACGGAAGAGGCGCCACCAGAAGTGAAAAAACTACTCGAGGCTTGGCTAACAAACACACTAACCAACATCCTCGACAAGCCCGCCTAGGAGCAGCTAGAGAAAACGTAAGGACTAGCATTACACTGATAACGGCCGAGCAGCACAACCCTCTCCCTCCAGTAATAGGTATCACTCACAATGTTAATAATGCAGGTGACGACACCCTCACAGCTATTCTGAGGAAGATGGAAGAAATGGAAAATGAGAACAAAATGCTTCGGGACCAAATGAGAGAGCACCAAGAAAGAGTCGACAAAATACCGAGTGCCCAAAAAGTCTTGCCAAAAAGAGATGCTGGTCGGTTCGTTGAGCAACCCTACAGTGATGAAACCGCCCCACATGCCATACCCAAGACCTTCAAGATGCCGCCTTATCTGAAAATATATGATAGTACGACCGACCCCGAAGATCATGTGAGTCACTATGTCACTGCGGTAAAAGGAAATGATCTCACCAAAGAACAAGTATACTCCATCTTGTTGAAAAAGTTCGGCGAGACCCTCACTGGAGGAGCATTAACTTGGTATTCACAACTGCTTGCACATTCCATCGAAACGTTTGAAGAGATGGCCGACAAATTCGTAACGGTCCATGCTGGGGCCAAAAAGGCGGAGGCAAGAGTGAACAATATATTTTCCATCAAACAATCATCCGGAGAGGGATTGAGGGACTTCCTCGCTCGATTCAACCGAGTACGGATAATCTTACTGAATGGATCAGAAAGTATGGTTGTAGTAGCTTTCCAAAACGGGCTGAACATGAATGGCTCAAGGGCGACCAAAAAATTATTAAGTCGTCTTATGAAATATCCTCCAACAACTTAGGATGAAATACACAATGCCTACTGTGCCAAGGTCCGTGCAGACGAAGCTGACCTGAATGGGCCAACTCATCGGTTGACCTCGGTGCAGGCCAAATCCAGGTAGGATCGAACAAATGATGCCAGGAGGGATCTTGCATCTCCAAAACCCAATCGAGAAAGGCATCAACCATATATCAAAATCGCCATCATACCCCCCTCCCGCCACGAAGAGGGCCCATCTAGACCAAGGACAGGGACTCACTGGAACGAGAGAGGTATGCCCCATTTATTATCCGCTCCCAATTTTTGTGTGTCACCCTCAGAAAAAGTCTACGCATTGGAGAAGATTGAACCAAAATTAAAGTGGCCACAAAAGATGAGGTCAGGCCCAAGCACCAGAAAGTCAAACGCCCTCTGCGAGTTCCACCAAGAGCGAGGTCACAAAACTGAGGATTGCATCGACCTAAGGCAGGAGGTCGTAAATATGCTTTACCAAGGACGCCTCAAAGAATTGCTGAGTGATCGAGGAATGACCAACTTTTCCCGAGGACGTGAACAGCACCAGGGACCACAGAAACTACCCTCACCGACTTGCACCATTCAAATGATCATTGGAGGAGGCGACGACACTTTGATCAATAGCCTAAAGTTCACCCCAACCCATAAGCTCAAATGGTCGATCACTCACAAACGATGTGACGAACTCGAAGAAAGTATCATCTTCGATAAGTCAGATATCCACAGTTTGGTTTTCCCTCACTATGATTCCTTTGTTATCACTTTACGAATATTAGATACAGATGTAAGACGCATTATGGTGGACGATTGGAGCGGCGCGTGCATTATCCACCCTCGAGTACTTGCACAAATGAAACTCGAGGATACTACATCACGCTAACAGGTTTTAACAATGCAGTTTAACGAACGTCTAGAGAAATCACACTCCCCATCCTAGCTGGCGGCATCACTCTGAAAACCACATTCCACATTATGGACAAGGATACGGTGTACAACTCCATAATAGGCCAACCTTGGATACACGCCAGGAGGGCCATCCCCTCCAGCTTGTACCACGTTATCAAATTTGTAACCCCATGGGGAATATTCAGCATACGAGGAGAACAACACACATCTAGACAATGCTACTGCATCGCCATGGATTATATGACCACCCAACAAATGAAGGGTAAAACAAAAGAGGCATAGCAATTAACAAGGTCGAGGTCGAGCTGTGATGAAAGAGAGGACGTCATCAGAGATCCCGAAATAGTAGAGGCTACGGGATCAACCATAGAAGACCTCAATCCCATTCAACTTGATGATAACGACCACAACAAGAAATCCTACATCGGTTGCAAGCTTCAAGAACCAGGTAAATTCCATCAATTCTTAACTGCTAACGCATGTTTGCTTTTTCCCATGTAGATATGTCAGGTATCCCGAAGGAGATCGCCATATACAAGTTGAACATAGAACCATTCGACCCCCCCCCCCCCGGTGAGGTAGGTTAGGCGAAAGTTCAATACTACAATAAACGATCCAGTCCGCGAATAGGTCAAAAATCCACTGAAAAATGGCTCTATCGGGAAGTCAAAATACCCCCAATGGGTCGCCAATGTGGTCATGTTGAAAAAGAAAAACGGGAAGTAGCGAAAGTGCATAGACTTTATAGATTTGAATAAAGCATTCCCCGAAGACTTATTCCCGTTACCCCATATCGACCAGCTCATTAACGCAACTGCCGGGCATGAATTGTTAAGCTTCTTAGACGTCTACTCAGGCTATAATCATATCCTCATGGAAGAGGAGGATCAGGAGAAGACCACCTTCATCATCCATCAAGGGACGTACTGCTACAAAGTTATACGTTTCGGACTGAAAAACACAGGGGCGACATACCAAAGGTTGGTTACCAAAATATTCAAAGATCAACTCAGCAAGACTATGGAAGTCTACATAGACAATATGTTGGTCAAGTCCAAAAGGAAATAAGATCACATCGGCCACTTGAAAGAAGCCTTCGATATACTCTGGCGATACGAGATGAAACTAAATCCTGAAAAGTGTGCATTCGGCGTGACCTCAGGAAAATTCCTGGGTTTCCTAGTATCACAACGAGGTATCGAGGTCAACCCCAACCAAATCAAAGCCATAGAAGGAATACCAGAGCACTTAACTACCAAAAAACAGGTTCAGAGGCTGACTGGCCATATCGCCGCCCTGTCAAGATTCATTTCGCAATCATCCGACATATGCCACACATTTTTCGGCATACTCAGAAAGGAAAATGGCCTCCAGTGGACCGCCGAGTGTGCTCAAGCCCTGAAAGAGTTAAAGGCTTACCTGTCATCATTACCGTTGCTTTCCAAAGCGGAGCCTGGGGAGTGTCTCCTCGCCGTATCTGAAGTGGCGATGAGTGCAGTCCACGTCCAAGAAGATAAAGGTACACAATCTCCCATCTATTACATTAGCAAAACCTTAGTCGACGCCGAGACGAGGTACCCCCACCTCAAAAAAATAGCCATGGCCTTGGTCTTAGCTTCACGAAAGCTTAGACCCTACTTCCAGTGCCACCCCATCTCAGTCGTCACAACTTTCCCTTTGAGAAGTATTTTGCATAAACCCGAGCTATCGTGCAGGTTAGCCAAATGGGCCATAGAATTAAGCGAGCATGATATCACATATCAACCGTGAACAGCGATAAAATCACAAGTCCTCACCGACTTCAGCGCAAAAATAATGCCCGAAGTCGAAAAAGAACAGGCCCATGCTTCTCCACAAACACAAAATCTATGGATTTTGTACATCGCCGGTGCTTCTAATGCGTCAGGGTTCGGAGTGGGACTTGTACTCGAAGTCCCAACAAGAGAAGTAATTCACCAGTCCATAAGGTGACAAGACATGACTAATAACGAGGCCAAGTGTGAGTCCATGATTGCAGGATTAAGTCTAGCACTCAAGTAGGGGGCGAGACGGGTCATACTACGATGTGACTCTTAACTCGTCATTAACCAAGTCGCAGGGACTTTCCATATCAAAGAGCAAAGGTTACAAAAATACCAGGCCGAGATCTGCAAACTACTGTCCGAGTTCGACGAATACCAGCTCGATCGAATTCCTCGAGCACAAAACATCGAAGCAGACAGCCTCGCCAAATTAGCAGCAGACACTAAAAGCATAACCAGAGAAAGAAACATGATCACCCTCCTCCACTCATTAATAGATCAAATCGAGGTAAGGACCATAAATCTAACTTGGGACTGGCGCAACCGTATTGTTACATACTTGCAGGATGGAGTACTCCCAGATGATAAAAAGGAAGCCAAGAAGATTCGGATGCAAGCAGCCATGTATAACATCATTCATTACGACCTATACAAGAGGACGTATGGCGTCCTAGAAGAAGTCCATGAAGGCCACTGCGGAGCTCATTCCGGCAGTTGAGCTCTAGTCAAATGTCTCATACGAGCAGGTTACTACTGGCCCACTATGAAAAAAGAGGCCGCGAACTTCGTGAAAAAATGCGAGCAATGCCAAAAATACTCCCCAATGATCCAGCAAGCGAGCGAGCACCTCCACTCGGTCACATCCCCTTGGTCGTTTATCAAGTGGGGAATGGATAACGTCGGGCCCCTCCCTGCGGGGCGAGGTAACGTACGATTTCTTTTAATTTTAACTGACTATTTTTCTAAATGGGTAGAAGCAGGAGCATTCGCCCAGATACGCGAACAGGAAGTGATCGCCTTCATATGGAAAAACATCGTGTGCCGCTTCGGCCTCCCTAAAGAGATCAATTGCGACAACGGACCCCAATTTACTGGAAAAAAAGGTCGCCAAATTTTGTGAGAAATGGCATATCAAAAGAATACTCTCAACACTGTACCACCCCGCGGGCAACGGGCAAGAGGAATCCTCCAATAAATAAATACTAAACATCATGAAGAAAAGGCTTGAGGACGCCAAAGGACTATGGCCGGAGTTATTACCAGAAGTGCATTGGGCCTACCGTACAACGCCGAAAACGAGCACATGAGAGACGGCCTACTCATTAGTCTATGGGACTGATGCGGTAATAATAGTCGAAGACGGAGAGCCCAATTTGAGATAGTCCCACGAGAGCGGGCCGAGGAACGATAAAAGAAGAAGGCAAGATCTCAACGAAGCCGAAGAACGGAGAGATATGGCCTACATAAGGATGATCGCCCAACAAAAATAGGAAGAACACTACTATGACAAAAAGGCCAAGATTAGACCACTCAAAGTTGGGGACTACGTGCTCAAAGCCAAAACACAAGCAAGCAAAGACCCGCAGGAAGTCAAACTGGGAACAAATTGAGACGGTCCATACAAAATCACGGCAACAACAAAAAAAGGGGTTTTCCAATTAGAAACAATGGAAGAAAAACTACTACCAAACAACTGGAACATCACACACCTCAAGTATTTCAAATTTTAAGAAAAAGCATTCTCCAAGTCGTACTCTTTTTTCCCTTACTTGAGTTTTGTCCTAGTTGGGTTTTCTCTAAGAGGTTTTTAATGAGGAAAAAAGGGGGACGCTTCAAGTTGAAATGCAAACGGAAGAAAGCAGCGGACGGTCGTCAGTTAATTGCCCAACCTCTCAACATGTCTCCAGGTCGCCCAATGAAGGGACTAGATAGACTGGGACTGGAATGCCAACCCGAAAAACATGTAAATTTGTCCAAGTATATGAGCAAAAACAAATGTATGAAGTCCGCCCATACTATCGCCAAAGCAAAATTGCCTCAATATCTACTCGGGCCCCGGCCATAATTAAGTATGGGTTACATTCGACCTCATTCGAATCAACACCCACTCGGCCTCCGACCATAATTAAGTAAGTTACATTCGATCTTGCTTGAATTAACTCACATTCGACGTTGCTCGAATTAACTAGGTATGGGTTACATTCGACCTCGTTCGAATCAACACCCGCTCGGCCCCTGGCCACAATTAAGTACGGATTACATTTGACCTTGTTCGAATCAACACCCACTCGGCCCTCGGCCACAATTAAATAAAAGTTACATTTGATCTCACTCGAATTAACTCACAATCGACCTTGCTCGAATTAACTAAGTACGGGTTACATTCGACCTTGTTCGAATCAACACCCGCTCGGCCATCAACCACAATTAAATAAAACTTACATTCGATCTCACTCGAATTAACTCACACTCGACCTTGTTCGAATTAAGTAAGTATAGGTTATATTCGACCACGTTCGGATTAATTAAGTTACATTCGACCTCGTTTCAAACTAACTAAATATATGTTACATTCGACCTCGTTCAAATTAACATATACCGGCCCCCGGCCGCGACCGAAACTTAGTTCTGTTTCGACCTCGTTCAACACACATAAACCAAGTTCTTACGACTAAAGCGACCAAACGGCAAAACAAAAAAAAGAGGCATACAAGCCCGAACAGAAGGAAAAGAGTCAGGTATGAGCAGCGAAAATGGTATTTCATAAAATATATTTTTTACAAAGGCTAGAACAGATGCCCACAAAAATATGTACAAAACTTACAAGAAAAAAGAAAGAAAAATAACTACTTGCCACCTAACCTAGCAACGTCATCTATCTGACTGCCTAGGTCATCTCCACCCGCCTCTCCGCCAGTACCATCGCCACAGCCTTCAGAATACTCATCCTCATACCAGGCATCTTGTTCAATCCCGTCCACGCCTGTGTCCTCCTCGCCATCACCAGCCTCCGGTGTAGCAGGATCATAGCCACAAACAGTCCAAACTATGTGTGCCTTAGAGCGAACATCCTCGAAGTCGGCCTCAGAAACTTTCCCTACCGCCATCAAGTCCCTCAATATATCCCGTTGGGCCTCGGTGTGGATCCAGATCTCATATAGATCTCGCGGAATGTCAGGAAAGGCATAAGTGCGAGAAGAGGAAGGCTGAGCCAGTAACTGGGACTTCTCGGCTTCAAGGGCGATAACTCGTTCATCAAGGCCCAAATGTTCTTTCTCCAACTCCCCTATGCGCTCATAGAGTCGCTCCTCTCTGAGACTCTCCATCTCCAAATCACTTGCCCAATCTGAACAAAGAATGCAAATTATGGCCTCCGATGTCTCTACTTGCCTCAAAGCCCCCAACCAATCCGATTCCGACTTCTCTAAGTCCGTTATCCTCTCGGTGAGCTCACCACCCAGAGCATTCGCCTTGATTAGACTTTCTTTGAGCTCGGCTGCAACGAGCTCACTTGGGCTTGAAGGTCGGCGCAATGGGCCTCGACTCCCCTGCTCACCTCGAGATCCTCTTCCTTGTCCCTCAATGCTCCCTCGAGCTCACTACATTGTCCGATGACCTTTACTAATTCGTCATCCTTCTCCTTTAGCTCATCTTGGAGAGCCCGAAAGTTACTACTCCCACCAAGACGCATGCAAAGCTCGCGGTGCTTATCACGATACTCGCGATATTTCCGCTCTATCTTTTGGAAAATGGCCTTCCGCCTCTCCTCTCGGAGGGAGCTTTCGATCTCCATAATTACGGTCTGAAAAGAAAACCAGAGCGAGTTAGAATAAAATCAGATTCAACATGAACGAACATACAAATGAAATACCCAACTTACCCTAAGAGCAAGGCCGACTATGCTCCTCGACAATGTGGAATCCTTCAGTTCCTCAAGGGTCTTACCCTCCACGTCGGAACAGAGGAGACCAAGAGAAGGGACCATGTCCTCCGTATGAACTAGCAGATCCCGGTAATGGTCCATGCGGTTCCCTTCAATCTCACCTCGAGCCGGGTGAGTCCTTCTCCCATCATCCTAAACTCTTCAGGGTCCATATCGGAGGTCGTCTCGTAACCATCCTCAGCAACCCCCTTACCTCTCTCATCGGTAAACGAGGTGGGAATATCAACGGGCCGCGAGGATGATGGCACATCTCGCCACACAGTACCCAGAACCTTCACGGACACTCCACCAGTTCCAACGTTGGCATCAAGAAGGGGCATGCTCTCTGCGGTTTCCGCTGATGGCAGGACCTCGGACGGAAAATTTGCATTGTCTTCAGGCACAACGGAGGCCGGTTTGCGTTCGTTCCTTGTAGAATCTATGGCTCGGATTGTCCCATCACCGACGTCCACCGACCTCCTTTTACGAGGGACCAAATCCTCCTTGATCGGTGAAGACTCTTCAACTATTAAATGAAGCAAGGGAGAGGCCGGAGTCTCTGGTATTGAAACCGTCGACGATCGAGCCGATCTAGGCGAAACCGGAGGCCGAATAGAAGTGGATGGATGGGCAATCTTGGCCACAGTCACATCAGGGGAGGACCCCGTTGTAGTGTTCATCTGGAAAAACGTAGGAGTAGAGGCTTCAACCTTCTCGAGGATCCCCGGGCTAAAAACAAAAGAGAAGAAAAAGAAGATTAAGAGGTCGATCCCCACAAAACAATAAGAAGCAAGCGACCAGAAGGCCACGACAATAAAGATTCAAAATAGGTAAACTCACCGGTCGCTGAAAGCTTGGTTACGAACTTCTTGATAAAGGCCGACCATTCGTGAATCCTCACTGTGTGAGGCAAGACCTGGCTAACCCAGTCATGAATATCCGCAACCAAAGGAGGGGCGAAGTCTCAGCTGAACGAGAAAAAGGCAGAGTGTTAGGCTACAATCGCAATGAGCAAAATAAATGCTTAGTAAAAAAATACTTACGAGCATAATTCCATGCCTCAGGAAAGCCATTCGCATTTGTCACCACGTCCTCGGTCTTGACGTAGAAGTAGCTAAGCCAGAACCGAAAATTTGATTTATCGTCCATCTTCACTACCAAACGCTTACTTCCTCGGTGACGAAGATGCAACATCGTTCCCCTATAGAAACTGGGAGCGAAGAGGTGAATCAGGTGGCAAAGAGAGATCCCGCGGCCGGCCAATTTCACGTACTTCATCAATATGCAGATGAGTTTGTAGATGTAAGGTGAAAATTGGGTCGGGCAGGTGCCGTAGTAGCGGAAAGATTCCTCCGCCAATGGCAGAAGAGGAAATGAGTAGCCCACATAGAACGGATACGCGTAGAATACGCAATATCCATGGCGATGAATCTGCACCACGTCACGACCAGCCGGGACCAAATCAATGTGGGCCGGAATTTTGAATTTTTCCCTGAAATTAACAAGAGCAACCACGTCCATCACCGATTCCGTGGCCTCAGGGTCATCCTCGGGCAGTTTTGAAAAGTCATATCTACCCTTCTCGTTACGGGAAATTATTTCCTCCACCATAGGAAAGCTTTCATCCTCAGCAACAATGGCATCCCCATCGTCATGGGGAGGCATGCACACTGCCAAGGGAACAGGGTCAGGTACCCCCCCTCGAACCGGAAGACACGTTAACCATCTTTGTTTATGAATAAAAAAGGTTGTAAACACAGAAGAGTCAAGAGTAGCATGAGCCGCCAGAATCAGTGAAAGCAAGAATATGGAAGTAAGATCAAAAGAGCAAGGATTCTGAATGAGGAAGGAAGAAGAAGGTATTAAGGTCCAATATTTAGATTGCAAAGAGTAAGGCAAAGGATTTTGTATCCCTATTTATAAAAGTTCAGGCATCAATACCGAGAACGCAAACAGTCGTTACCCAGCTCAGGAATCAAAGCGGTAGAGGCACGGGAAATGATGCAAGGTATCGGGAAAACTCGTAATAATGATGTATGATGACATGACGTCACTCTGAAACGACGTGACCCTGGGTTGCGGCTCACGGAAGGCCACGTTTCCACCCCGTCTGAAACGCTACTACTCGACCTGCTCATCTAAACTTCTCAACCATAACTAATATAGTTCGCTCATCGAGGTCGCCTAGGGTCGACATCAATAAGCGGAGGGACTAATTGTATAGGTCAAAATCTGCCTCAATGGGATTTATCATGGAGTGGTATTATGAAAAGTGATGTGGTCGAGGCCGACTAGTGGACAGCGGGGCTCGTAGCCGGACGGTCAATAACGGCCAAGGTCAAGTATCAAGGACGGTACTAACGGATAGTTTTTGTAATATGATATTCAAGGGAGTATTCCACTGAATATTCTATGTACTGGTACTTTTAGGATTGACTGGGGATGTGTCCTGTATAAATAGAAAAAGAGATAAGGAGAAAAGGTATATAATATTTCTTTCGGATAAGAGCACTTATTGAGAAGAAGACTCTCTCTAGAAAAGATACAAACACTACCTTTCTAATAAGATTCTACCATCCATTATTCCAGACTTTTCCATCAGATCTGAGAATAGTTCCAATATTTTAGAATTTGTCTATCACTCATCACTATCAGAAAGAAGAATCATCCACCTCATTCAATATTGGGTGAATCATTATCCTTATTTACGTTAATGTCGTTTATTATTATTTATTGTTTGATATTCTTCCATCATTACTCCTCTTGAAACATTAAATGCACACCGCATTTAATCCCCCACCAACACTATCCTGTGTTATTTGTGTTAGCTAGTTATAAATCTAGGGATATTATTATCAACTAGGCTTAATCCCTCATTACATAAAATTAATTAGTTTAATCGAAGATTTACTCTTTTTGGTCGAACAACGGTGTATTGAGAGAAAAGAAAATCAATTACAATGAGTTGCCTCTACTGCTATTTACACGTGTATATATAAACATGAACCAGCTCTCTTAATTAACTCTAAATCTATATCTAAATCTGTTATAACAAACTCCTAATACCCAACTAACACTATGCTAAAGTAACAGCCTATCACTCAGTCTTTTGCCCTAGTTTCTCAGCGTCCCACAATGCACAACTGTCATCCTAGCACTTCAACACAGCCATTATATTCATGGCTATTGTTCAGTATTATTTTCTTTGCTTGTATTGAACTCATAAGCTATCGGTTTTATTGAGGAAAACAATGCTCAGACTTATTATATATAATAGATCCCTTGATTTAGTTTTTCGGCTTTAATGGTTAAAGATTTGATTAGCTTTTATTTAAACGTTAAGTTTACTTGAGACGTTCAGTCCGCTAATACAGGGTTCACTCAACGATCATACAGGTTTGGATGTGAATCATGGCTCACCCCAATTTGGGAGCGTAACACACAAGTGCCTCAGTGAACTTGTTAAAAGAAAATTTCTTTTCTCAATAGAATGACCTGCTAATATTGTTAATTAAATTAATTAGTCTACTGTATCAAGATTTAATTGATCGAAGAAATTAATGTGTAGATCTAATTCATGACATTTTTAACCTATGTGTTCAATTAAGTATGAGATCCTTTCAAGTAAGATATTTTTGGTGGGAATTAGGAATGATTCCTTTAGCTTGACTAAATAAACATACTTTATTTTGATATAATTCGTAGGCAATGGAATTAATTAATACTCCATATTAAGAAACAAAAAGATACCTGCCAGTGTCAATATGATGAAATGGAAGACTCCAGTTGCTTAGTTCTGAAAAGTTAATATACCTAACATGTAATGAATCATTTGTGGCCTAATCACAATCATTAACTTAATGAATACCAGAAGTTAGTTCTTCGCTGCTATATCAATTGTCTGTATTTCTTCTTATATATGTTAATATAATGACATGATTTAACTAATTAGAGATACGTACGTCTTAGTGAAACCTAAATAAACCACCAGAATATGCAACTGCAATATTATGTATGGTTCGCAAATCAATAATTAAAGAACGAAAAAGGGTCATATTTACCCCTTTACTCTTTAAAAGGGGTTATATTTGTCCTTCGTTATATTTTTTAATATATTTATCCTTATCATTATGCTTGAGGATCATATTTGCCTCTATACTCTTCACAAAGGGTAACATTTTTCCTTCGTTATACTTTTTTGACATATTTATCCTTACAATTTATTTTAGGATCATATTTGTCCCTCGTCCGTTAAATCGCTATGTCCCACCTTTGTTTTCCTACATGGCGCCTTTGTGGATTTCTTTTTCTTCCATTTTAAATATGGTCAGGTCACCTATTTAAGCTAATTTAACCCGCCCACCCAATTTAAATAAGACATACTAACTAAAATAAATGAAAATCCTAATTCTCCCCCCCCCCCCCACACACACACACTCGTCCATCTCTCTTCTCCGGGTCAACTCCATATTTTTCGGAGAGCGAGAAAATTTTAGACAGTGAGTGAATGAAACTATAGTGTTATCTCTAATTGATTTATTTAATTATTTTACCTTTGTCTATGTTAATTTGTTTCTCTTTAATACTTAGGAGTTAGGAGACATGAATCACTCAATGATATTTTGAAGTGTTTGTAGAGATACAACTCTGTAAAGTCTAAACTTGGTCAATTGACCATGATTGATCCACGAAAGCAATTTTTTGATACGACATTTACGAAGATTGTGCGAAATATAATAGCGATATAGCAGCGACAACATATTGGCAAACAATAACTTTGAACTCAAAATCACTAATCTAATACGGCTCACAATTATTGCAGTAAACAAAGTAAATTACGAGAAGTTGCACAACAATGGAGTTAATGAAATCTTATTTAAATTGGGTGAGCGGGTTAAATTATCTTAAATAGGTGACAATATTTAAATTGGAAGAAAAAGAAATTCACATAGGCGCTATGTAGGAAAACAAAAGTGGGACATGGCGATCTAACGGATGAGGGACAAATATGATCCTAGAGTATAACGATAAGGATAAATATATCAAAAAAATATAACGAATGGCAAATATAACCTTTTTTAAAGAGTACATAGGTAAATATGACCCATAACCGATTAAAGAAATTCCAATTATGACATAGTTAAATATTTTGTCGTTTTTGTTTTTCCTTTTTGTGATGAGAAATTAAAGGAGGAGAGTTGCATGCAAGAACAAACAATTAGCAATAATCAAGACTAAAATTAAATTCAAGGGTAAAAGGATCTAGGGCTATTGATTTTCCCAATTGCCGGATTAATTCTGAACTCTTTAGCTATAATTTTGGCATAATACTCTATGAGGATTATGAGTTCTGGGCTACCGTAATTATCTCTAGATTAATTACGATAATTTACTATAAGCATTCTCTCGAACTACTCTAGTTAACAATTTATGCAACTCAGAATTATCCCACCAAAGCTTCGTTATTTCTAAATTCACTTTTAAATTCAAGTAATTAATCTCTTAACTTACCCAAAAGTGGTGTTGTTCAACAACAATCTAACCAAGTATTCTTTCTCAAGCAACACAAGGTAACTAGACACGATTAATCGAGGGCCCTTTCAATTAACCACAATACAATACGTAATTGAACAATCATAGAACAAACACGGCTCAATTATGATAAAATAGAGTCAAGACTTCATCCAACAATTGGTTCCATCAACCTTAGATAATAGATTTAGCTACTCATATTAATGGAAAATAAATTACTAAAATAATTCATAATCAACAAATAGAAGTATGAAGAAAAAGATGAAAACTCTTAGGAAATTATCCGTCTTCTCTCCCTTGTTCTTGCCTCTAAAATCTTCTAAAACTAGCTATATCTGACTTCTGGGCGAGTTTAGGCTTCATATAGGTTTAGGTTAGTCGCATAGAAAATTTACATAATTAACCATGCGTGTTTGACTTTCGTCCACCCGTCCGCGGCCGCGGATCCGGACGCGAATTTCCACTGCCTCACTGCCTTGAGTTCGCGGGGCTATTCGCGGCCCACTTAGCGGCCGTGCACCTGTAGGGGTCGTCTCGCTTGCTTTTATCGCTCCTTTTCGACCGGGCTAACCTTCGATTGGCCTTCCACACCCCATGTTAACTCTAAAACAGTCGTTAGCTCCCTCCTAGCTCGGAGTAGCTCCTGCAAAGCATCAAATTCTTAATTAGAGCATTTAGTTATCTTTTAGCATTCAAATATCAATAAGGTGCGGCTAAATTAGAGTATAAATAGTGTCTAAATTGCATAAATATAGCCTACTATCAACACCCTACACTTAAACCATTGCTCGTCCCTGAGCAATCAAACCACACTCTAAGAGGCTTAACTTCACTGAGCGACTTCCATACTCGTCACACCAAGAATATTTCACATAAATTGAGGACATTAATGCAACATCCACACCTTAAGAGTTGACTCCCTCTAGACACGTAATGTTCCTAACCGACTTACTTACTCTAATTCATATGTCCAGACTTACCTCTACTTCATGAATCAAGTGTCTGCTCACAACAAAAGAGACTCATTTCACAATCAGTAAAATTCATACGCACTAAGGAACTTTAAAAGGAACAGAATTCACTCACACTCAGAAATGACATTCTTGTGTCACAGAAAATGTACCATAGGCTTGCTCGTAGTGTACGACTCTACTAATTGAGCTCACTCGGTCTAGGATCAAGTAGGACTTTATTTGGATGTAATGTAGACTGCAGGTTGGGTAGGATATATTTAGATATAATAGTGACTACACCTCCCTAAGCACTTTAATATATTTATTTTACAATCAAGTCCACACCTAAGTTAAACCAATATTTTCATCTTTAACACCACATATACCACCCCCACACTTCTTCTTTTAGCACAATCACCTTAAAATCCACCAAAGAACTATTACCAATCAACATGATATACTATTAATAATGTTCTTCTTTTTTTCTCTTTTTTTTTTCACAAGTGGCTTTTTCCAACAAGATATACCTTTCTCCTTATTTCCCTAGTTTCACTCAAAAGCTCCACCAACTACCCCACACTTTATCCTTTGTAAATTCATAGTATTTCAAGTGCTTACGAGAGGTAAAGGGTTCAAAAAGATGGTCAATTCAAACAAGGGATAGGGCTTGTAATGTGGTTGCCAAGGAAACAGGATTACAGGCTCAACGGGGTTAACTATGGTACATAGCAAATAGGTGGATGGAGTATGTATATCTATCGTTCAACAAAGAAATGCCTATATCACTTTCCAGACTAAACAAGACTACCATTTCGCTTTGCAGACATATGGGACAAGTTCTAGGCGTTAAATGTTGTGCACAGAATATAACAAGCCTCACACACACATTGCACATGACTCATTCCAGATTAGATCATCAAACACTCAGATCAGGGTACTTAAGCCAAATTAAGAACATACATTTTAAGGCCTTCTTATAAGAGTCAACAAATGAGCCTAAGCGTCACACTAAAGTAACCGCTATATTCAAGGCATTACGAAATTACAGGATCCTATTCTAATTCTGCCCATAGCCCATAAGTTCCTAACTAAAAATAAAAATCTAACTACACCTGGTTCAAACAAAACCCTTGGAAAAGAACCGTGGTTTAAAGAAAAACCAAGGGGGAATTGATACACTACTACAAAAGAAAATCTTTTTGTTTTTTTTTTCTTTCGACTTTAGTCACTCAAGAAACCCGTGGAATGATATCCATCGTCAGGCTAAGTCAAAATGGATTTATACAAATAAACTACGAAACTATATAGATACAACATACAACAAAGTATCCCCCACCCCACACTTAAAAATATGGCATGTCCCCATGTCATACAAAGTAAAGTAATGTGAGGTAAAGGAACTTCCCTATTGGATCAGTCTTGATCGGAGACAGTGCCAAGGTCGAGATGATATGCTCTCCCCAGCACACGCAGCCAGCCCATGATTTTCTTTTCTGACTTCGCATTTTGGGTGGCCAAAGCATCAACTCTAGTCCCCAATTTCGTGACGGGAGTGCGCAGTCCTGCCATGTCTTGTTCTAGGGCTGTCATTTGCGGGCTCCGTCTGCACCTGGGATGGTCCATCAGCCACTGCAGCTTGTTCCTGTAGGGGTGAGGTAAGTTCAACCTCCTCCTGCCCTTCATCTCCCTCTTCCGACGCATTAGAATCGTCACTATGAGTTGCCCCTGGTGCCATCGGGTCTTTCCGGATGGTCACTTTGTCTGCCCGTAACTTTGCTTCTTTCTTTACCATGCCATCCGCATTTGGGTTCTCAGGCACCCTTGATGCCCGGCATAATCTAGTGATCAGAGAGGGGAAAAAGAACCTATACCTCTTCTGTGTTGAACGGACGAACATCTCAGACTGAATAACCTTGGCCACATCAAAGTCGTGGCCATTCACGAAGCACCAAATCAAGGTAGCTCTCGGACCATTTACTTCTGTAGTGTTGTGGGATGGCAGCAAGCGATTATTGATGATGTACAACCAGCACTTTCCTTCAAAAGTGAGTGAGGCATAGTGTATCTTCGATCCCGGCACAACCCACACTACCTCTTTATCTGGTGCACAGATAGTTCTGAAAAACCTGTTCCATGTGATGCGTTCTCTCCTGTAACTATCATAGAAATCCTCCTCCCCACTTAATTCAGGCAATCGATACACTCTCCTGATGGCTTCTATCGAGGCATCCACCCTCGTGTGTCGTACAGTGCATATTCTATCCTCATGTTCAAGATAGTTGGCATAGAACTCCCGAACAAGCATCAAGTTACCCTCCTCCGTCTCTTCAAAAAAGCTGTCCAATCCGTGCCTGATCAACTCCCGATACATATTAGGGCACTCATCCTGGAGGGACGCCCTATCAATACCCCTTTCCGGTACAGGTGTTTTAGTGGCCTTCAAACTGAAATGGTCTTGGGCAGATCTGGAGACAAACCTGGTATGATCAAACTGAGCTGCACTAGCCGGTGCCCGTCCCCGAGATGAGCCTCCATGACCACTTGATGAGGCCCCGGTAGCGCGTCTCTTCCTTGAAGGTTGCGTGTTACCTGGACACACCCCAAATATGCTCCCCAATCCGCGGTCCAATCCACGGTCATGGATTCTGGGCAGAATGGGGCCAAAAATCCGCGGCTGCGGATGGGGGACACAACACAGGCCAAAATCTGTGGCCATATCCGCGGTCCAATCCGCGGCCGCGGATCTCTATCTCCAACCAATTTTTGTCTTTGCCATATTTTTACCTATTCTCGGGTTAATTTCGACCCCTGAATCCTTCCGATGCACATAATATTTGCCCTGCACACTAGTAGATTGGTCAAATTCATTCAAAATCAATTATAACAACCAAAGAAAGAAGATAATGGGTTGCCTCCCAAAGAGCGCCTAAGTTAATGTCGCGGCACGACGATTTACAATAAACCATGGGTTGCCTCCCAAGAAGCGCCTGATTTAATGTCGCGGCATGACGCTGGCTTTCATTATCACTCCTCGCTCACGTACTGGGGCTCTTCATAAGTTATCACCACTCTATCCCCTTTCTCTTCGACCATTCCAAGGTAATATTTCAACCTTTGCCCATTTACCGTGAACTTGTTTGTCCGATATTCGGATTCAATCTCTACAGCACCACTTGAGAACACTTGCACCACTCTGAAGGGTCCTGACCATCGGGACTTCGACTTACCCGAAAACAATCTCAATCTCAAGTTATATAACAACACTAGATCTCCGGGCTTGAAGTTCCGATCTAAGATGTGCTTATCATGGATCATTTTCATCTTTTCTTTGTATAATCTAGCATTCTCAAATACATGGAACCTGAATTCCTCGAGCTCATGTAACTCAGTGACTCTGCTGGTGCCTGTGATCTCTATATCCAGATTCAACTATCGCAGTGCCTAAAGTGCTTTATGTTCGAGCTCTACCGGAAGGTGGCATGCCTTTCCAAACACCAACTTGTACGGTGACATACCATTTGGAGTTTTGAATGTTGTGCGGTACGCCCATAATGTATCATCCAGCTTCTGCGCCCAATCAGTCCTTGTTGCACTGTCTTTGTCAGGACACTTTTAATTTCTTTATTGGACACTTCAACTTGCCCGCTCGTCTGTGGGTGGTACGATGTGGCTACTTTGTGGCGAACTCCATACTTTTCCAACAGATGTACGAACGCTCTATTGCAAAAATGGGTTCCACCATCACTGATTATGGCTCTCGGGGTGCCAAAACGTGTGAAGATGTTTTTCTTTTGGAAACTTGTTACCCCTTTTGCATCATTGGTTGGGAGAGCTACCGCTTCGACCCACTTGGAGACATAGTCAACCGCTACCAATATATATTTGTAACCATACGAGCTGACGAACGGCCCCATAAAGTCGATCCCCCATATGTCAAAAACCTCTACCTCTTGAATTGTGGTCACTGGCATCTCGTGACGGAGAGATTTGTTGCCTGTCCTTTGGCATTCATCGCAACTTTTGACCCAAGCATGGGCATCCTTGAACAGGGTAGGCCAATACAATCTCGATTCCAACACTTTTGCTGCTATCTGGATTCCTCCAAAGTGTCCACCATATGGTGAAGCATGGCAAGCCTGCAAAACAGAAGGTTGATCTTTCTCGGGGATATACCTCCGGATCATGTTATCTACACATATTTTAAACAATAGAGGTTCATCCCAATAAAAGGCTCGACAATCAAGGAAGAACATTTTCTTTTGAATTGAGGAGAGTTCATAAGGTACAATACTGCTTGCTAAATAGTTAGCAATATCAGCATACCATGGCGTCTCCTCCATTGTCACATCAAGTAATTGTTCATCCGGGAATGTCTCTGTTATGTCTTCAACCTCCATTCTCTTTTCATCTCCTTCCAATCTTGAGAGGTGGTCTGCCACTTGATTGTCCGTCCCCTTTCTGTCACGGATTTCCAGATCAAATTCTTGTAGCAAAAGAACCCAGTGAATCAAGCGTGGCTTTGACTCCTTCCTTGCTATCAAGTACCTAATTGCTACATGGTCAGTATAAATAATAACTTTTGAACCAATTAAGTACGACCTGAATTTGTTGAAGGCAAACACTACATCCAACATTTCCTTTTCGCTGCCCCAAGACTGCTCCTATAGCATAATCACTAGTGTCGCACATGAGCTCGAATGGTTGCTCCCAGTTGGGTGTAACAATGATGGGTGCAGTTATCAGTCTCTTCTTCAGATCCTCAAATGCCAACCTGCAATCATTAGAAAACACAAAGGGCTGATCCTTTTCAAGAAGTTTACATAAAGGGTTAGCAATCTTGGAAAAATCTTTTATGAATCGCCTGTAGAACCCGGCGTGCCCAAGGAAACTTCTCGCTGCCTTGACCGAAGTGGGCGGTGGCAATTTCTCAATCACATCAACCTTAGCATGGTCGACCTCAATTCCCTTACTGGACACTCGATGCCCCAAAACTATTCCTTCTTGTACCATAAAATGGCACTTTTCCCAATTCAGCACCAAATTTGTCTCCACACATCTTTTGAGCACTCTTCTTAAATTGTGAAGACAATCTTCGAATGAATCCCCCATCACGGAGAAATCATCCATAAACACCTCCATAGTATCCTCTACCATGTCAGTGAAAATGGCTAACATGCACCGCTAGAATGTAGCCGGTGCATTGCAAAGTCCAAAGGGCATTCTTCGAAAGGCAAAGATTCCATATGGACAAGTGAAGGATGTTTTCTCTCTGTCTTCCGGGGCTATTGAGATCTGGTTATACCCCGAGTATCCATCCAAGAAACGGAAGTGGGACCGCCCAGCTAACCTGTCCAATATTTGGTCAATAAAAGGCAACGGGAAATGGTCCTTTCGAGTGGCTGTATTCAGTTTCCGATAGTCCATGCAAATCCCCCACCCCGTGACTGTACGAGTCGAGATCAACTCGTTATTCTCATTTTGTACGACTGTCATTCCTCCCTTTTTCAGCACACATTGGACAGGACTGACCCAGTTGTTGTTAGAGATGGGAAAGATGATACCCGCATCCAGCCACTTGATAACTTCTTTCTTTACTACTTCCTTCATATTCGGGTTCAGCCGTCGTTGATGTTCCCTGGAAGGTTTGTGCCCCTCTTCCAGAAGAATCTTGTGCATGCAAACGGCTGGGCTAATACCCTTTATGTCTGCCATGGTCCAACCAATGGTAGTCTTACATTCTTGTAATAGTTTCTCTAAATGCACAACTAGCAAACCAGATGATATAATAACATGCAAAATAGAATTAGGCCCCAAGAAAGCGTACCTGAGGTGGGCTGGAAGCGGTTTCAAGTCCAGCTGTGGTGGCTCCTCTATTGATGGTTTTGCAGGTGGTGTTGCTCTCTCTTTTAAGCGTAGGGGCTCGAACTGAGGTTCTCTTTTCCAGAATCCTTGACCTTTGAGAGCCATGACCCACTCTGCCAACCCTTCACCATACATCTCTACCAAATTCATCAAGCAGGCTTCTAGTGGATCCTTGACATTAAGGGTCTCATCCTCTTCTTGCAGTATCACATCCACGGCCTCCACTAGTGAGCAGTTTGCAAATTCACTAGGTCTCCTCATGGATTGTTGAACGTTGAATATTATTTCTTCATTGTTCAACCTCATTTTTAACTCTCCAGTCTCGCAATCAATTAGTGCTCTCCCAGTGGCTAAGAATGGCCTTCCCAGAATGATGGGTATATCTTCATTCACCTGATAGTCAAGAATAACAAAGTCTGCAGGAATTACAAATTTCCCCACTTGCACAAGCACATCATCAAGAATTCATGTTGGTCTTTTGACTGTGCGATTAACCAGTTGCAACAATATTGAGGTCGGTCTAGCTCTGCCAATGCCCAGTTTTGTATAGATTGCCAAGAGCATCAAGTTTATGTTGGCTCCCAAGTCACACAATACTTTAGCAAAAGCATAACTCCCAATAGTACATGGGATAGTGAAGCTACCTAGATCAGACACCTTTTGGGCCATAGGTCTTGTCACTACCGCGCTACAGGTCTGTGTCAGAGTTACAGTGGACAGGTCCTGAAAGTCAAATTTTTGCGACATCAGGTCCTTCATCATTTTTGCATACCCTGGCATTTCCCTCAAAGCATCCATCAGTGGAATATTCAATTGAATCTGTCGAAGCATTTCCATGAATTTCCTGTATTGATCATCTTTCTTTTGTTTTGCCAATCTCTGAGGGAATGGTGTAGGAGTCAACATCTGTCCACTATTTGATGTATTTTCTTTGTTGGAAGCTTCTGGCACAAGAGGTGCCACCTGTTCTGAGACTTGTTCACCGTCTTTCTCCTTATCCTTGTCAACCTGTGCTTGTTCAATTACAACCTCGGTGAGCTCTGCTGACTCATCTACCTCTAATGTAACTGGAGTAGTTGGCGTAGTCTCTCTCCTATGAGCAACTTCTTGCTCTCTGTCTAAATCTCTTCCATTCCTGAGACTCACTGCCATTAGTTGATTTGGGTTCTGTTCCTTTGGGTTAATATTTGTATCTGCATGCAATGTTCCTTGTGGGCGATTGTTCAAGGCCATAGATAGTTGTCCCAATTAAATTTCAATGCCTTTGATTGCTGAATCATGTGCTGCTAACTTTTCTTGCATCTTACCATTTGTTCCAATGAGTTGTTGCAGCATACCCCTGATTTCTACCGTGTTGTTGTCCTGTTGTTGATGAGGTGGTTGGTAGGCCAACTGTTGGTGGGGGTGCTGCTGCTGATTATAGCCCTGCTGCCTTTGATAATGCATAACTTGACCTTGTGGTCGTGCGCCTCTAGAATTGGGGTTGTGTTGTGGCAGGTTGGGTCTATACTGCTGGTTTGGTGCTGGTCCCCATTGTTGCCCACCTTGCCTCTGACCTCCAAAATTATTGACATAATTCATGTCTTCTCTGAATCCCTAGTTGTCATTCTCTCCACTCCACGAGCACACATATGATTGGTTTATGCAAGGAGTGCACAATCCTCCATTTGTTGTATCAACAATGTGCACTTGCTTTGTACCTATCTCATCAATTTTCTTTGTCAGTATGCTCATCTCAGTCATGAGAGTGGCTATGTTCTCTGCATGGGAATTGTTTGGGTCAAGAGCAACATAATGCTGCGCTCTGTGAATGTCTTGCTCAAAAATGCACAAACAGATGAAGCATCTGCATTGGCCTTCAAACTGTCTGCTAAACCCATGTAGAATCTCTGTCCCAGAATCTGATCTGGAATGCTATGGTGTGGACACTTCACTAGCATACCCTTGAACCTCTCCCAGGTTTCTTGCAAGGTCTCAGTTGGTTTCTGCCTGAACTGCAATATCTCATCAATCTGCCTTGCAGTCTTGTTGGGAGGATAAAACTTGTTTAAGAACTGTTTGACTAATTCTTCCCAAGTGGCAATGGAGTTTATTGGGAGCGAATTCAACCAAGTTTGAGCCTCTCCAGTCACAGAGAATGGAAACAGTAATAGTTTGATGGCTTCAGGAGTCACATTCGGTTGTCTTTAGGTCACACATATTGATAGGAAATTCTTCAGATGTTGTTATGGGTCTTCAATGTATGACCCGGAGAACAGTCCCTTATTTTGAAACAGATGCAGCATGTTGTTGGTGATTTGGAATGTCTCCGCTTGTATCTGAGGTACAGCAATGTCGGTGGCTAGGTTATCAGCAGTTGATTTTGCCCAATCATAAAGAGCAGCTTCTGGCACAAGAGGTGCCACCACTCCATTGTTCGGGTCAACCCGATTATTCCGATTGTTTTCATTGACATCGTCCATGTTGTCCAATTCAATTTCGAGTGTGTGTTTTTGTTGTAACTGTTTGTTCTTCTTGTTGGCTCAATTTAATGCCCTAAATGCTTTCTCGGGGTCTGAGAGTCCTTCAAAATGTTCACCAGTCCTCGAAGAGCTTCTAGGCATACACCTGAGTCACAGGAGAATTCAAACGTGAGAATTTCAATGGAAAAGTTTAAACACCGTAAGAAATTGATCTAAACTAAGAATCCTAGCAATTCTTCTAAGTTGTAATAAATAACACCGTTAGTTCCCTGGCAACGATGCCAAAATTTGATCCCACCCAACTATGCCTTGTAAAAAGGATTAAGTAGTCGCTGTAAATATAACCCGGTTCAAGTCCGGAGTCGAATCCCACAGGGAACTAACCTATTTACTATAACTTTAAATAATGCTAATGATAAGATCAGACAACTTTCGGATACAAGAGTTTTATGAATAATCAGTGAAATTTATTTAGCTAAGAAAAAATGACAATAAAATTAGCAATAATCAAGACTAAAATTGAATTCAAGGGTAAAAGGATCTAGGGCTATTGATTTTTTCAATTGCCAAATTAATTCTGAACTCTTTAGCTATAATTTTGGCATAATACTCTATGTGGATTATGAGTTCCGGGCTACCGTAATTATCTCTAGATTAATTACGATAATTTACTAGAAGCATTCTCTCGAACTACTCTAGTTAACAATTTATGCAACTCAGAATTATCCCAACAAAGCTTTGTTATTTCTAAATCCACTTTTAAATTCAAGTAATTAATCTCTTAACTTACCCAAAAATGGTGTTGTTCAACAACAATCTAACCAAGTGTTCTTTCTCAAGCAACACAAGGTAACTAGACATGATTAATCGAGGGCCCTTTCAGCTAACCACAATACAATACGTAATTGAACAATCATAGAACAAATACGGCTCAATTATGACAAAATAGAGTCAAGACTTCATCCAACAATTGGTTCCATCAACCCTAGATAATAGATTTAGCTACTCATGTTAATGAAAAATAAATCACTAAAATAATTTATAATCAACAAATAGAAGTATGAAGAAGAAGAAGATGAAAACTCTTAGGAAATTATCCATCTTCTCTCCCTTGTTCTTGCCTCTAAAATCTTCTAAAACTAGCTATATCTGACTTCTGGACGAGTTTAGGCTTCATATAGGTTTAGGTTAGTCGCATAGGAAATTTACATAATTAACCCTGCGTGTTTGACTTTCGTCCGCCCGTCCGCGGCCGCGGATTCGACCGCGGATCCGGCCGCGGATTTCCACTGCCTCACTGCCTTGAGTTCGCGGGCCAATTCGCGGCCCACTTCGCGGCCGCGTACCTGGAGGGGTCGTCTCGCTTGCTTTTCTCGCTCCTTTTTGACCGGGCTAACCTTCGATTGGCCTTCCACACTCCATATTGACTCCAAAATACTCGTTAGCTCCCTCCTAGCTCGGAGTAACTCTTGCAAAGCATCAAATTCTTAATTAGAGTATTTTGTTATCTTTTAGCATTCAAATATCAATAAAGTGCGGCTAAATTAGAGTGTAAATAGTATCTAAATTGCATAAATATAGCATACTATCAGTTTCCATCTAAATGTTCCACGTACCATATTTGTCTCATGCAACATTTTAGGATCTGTCTCTACTGATCAATGGTTTCTTTTTGGCATTTGAAAAAGAAAAAATTAGAAGTTGAAACAACTAGCTATTACCTAACTTAAGCCTACTGATGAATTAATTACATCAAATCTAACTCCTATGAGTTGTCTTAATTAAGATCTTGTGCTCGTGATTCCAGATTCAATGTTGAAGTTCAAGCATAAAATAAGATAGTTGTAGAAAACAGAGATTAAAGTGCGAGCGAAAATCGCCATTGATATGGCGGTCGAAGCTTCGCAGAGAGCAAACGAGAAAGGAGAAAAGAAAATGGTGGAAACTTTTGGAGAGAGAGAAAAGGGAGAAAACGAAACTTTGATAAAATGAAAAGTAAAAGTTAGTGTATCTGTATTGTACAGTACATATACACATACTATATTATTGGCTAATTACAAAAATACCCCTCAACTACATAAATACAGATACAGATATAATACACAATACTCTCAATACCCCCCTTCAAGTTGGAGGCGAGGAACTCACTGCCAACTTGCCAAGAATAGAAGTATGTTTGATCCCTGTTAAGGCCTTCGTAAATATGTCTGCTAGCTGAGCGTCTATTAGGGGTGGCAAGTGGGTCGGGCCCGGTCCTAAGTGGGCTTCGCGGGCCCGGTCCTAAGTGGGCCGGTCCTATGCGGTCCGGTCCTAAACGGTCTTGGGCCTCGCGGGTTAATTGCTGGAACAGGTTCGGGACCGGGACCACGAACTAACGGGCCCGGGTTTAGTGGGCCGGTCCCGGTCCGGTTCCGGGCCCAAACGAGCCCAACAGAAACTTTCTATTTTTAATTTTTTTTTATAGAAGTTAGAGAAAAAAATAGTAATAAAGATATATAAGCTATATTCGATTTATATACTATATATACATCTTAAAATATATATATACTATATTATATATACATAGTATACATCTTAAAATATACTATATATATATCTTAAGATATACTATATATATATAGTATAGTATAGTAGATCTTAATATATATATATATATATAGTATAGTATAGTAGATCTTAATATATATATACATCTTAAGATATATAAGCTATATATATATATATAGTAAGATGTATATATAGTATATCTTAAGATGTATACTATCGAATATGACTTATAAACTATGTATATATATTATAGTGTATATATACATTTTAAGATATATATATATATATATACTATACTATACTATATATACATCTTAAGATATATAAGCTATATTCGATTTATATACTATATATACATCTTAAGATATATATATATATATATATATATATATATATATATATATATATATAAGCTTATATGTATACTAAACTATACTATAATATATATACATTTTACTATATATAAGCTATATTCGATTTATATACTATATGTATAGCTTAAGATATACTATATATACATGTATATCTACTATATATATCTAGTATATCTAGTATACTATGTATATATAGTATATCTTAAGATGTATATGTAGTATAGTATATATAGTATATCTTAAGATGTATATATAGTATAGTATATATAGTATATCTTAAGATGTATATATAGTATATCGAATATAGTTTATATATCTTATGAGATGTATATATAGTATAGACTATAGTATAGTATAAATATAAGCTTATATGTATACTATACTATACTATAATATATATACATCTTACTATATATAAGCTATATTCGATTTATATACTATATATACATCTTAAGATATACTATATATACATGTATATCTACTATATATATCTAGTATATCTAGTATACTATGTATATATAGTTTATCTTAAGATGTATATGTAGTATAGTATATATAGTATATCTTAAGATGTATATATAGTATAGTATATATAGTATATCTTAAGATGTATATATAGTATATCGAATATAGTTTATATATCTTATGAGATGTATATATAGTATAGACTATAGTATAGTATAAATATAAGCTTATATATATATATATATATATATATATATATATATATATATATATATATATATATATATATATATATATATATATATATATATGTATGTATACTATACTATATTATACTATATGTATAGCTTAAGATATACTATATATACATGTATATCTACTATATATATCTAGTATACTATGTATATATAGTATATCTTAAGATGTATATATAGTAAGATGTATATATAGTATATCTTAAGATGTATATATAGTATAGTATATATAGTATATCTTAAGATGTATATATAGTATATCGAATATAGTTTATATATCTTATGAGATGTATATATAGTATAGACTATAGTATAATATAAATATAAGCTTATATGTATACTATACTATATATACATCTTACTATATATAAGCTATATTCGATTTATATACTATATATACATCTTAAGATATACTATATATACATGTATATCTACTATATATATCTAGTATACTATGTATATATAGTATATCTTAAGATGTATTTGACAGCCCAACGACTATTTTTGACAGTCCAACGTTTTTTTTAAAAAAAAAAAAAAATTTAAAAACAAATAGCCGTTGGGCCCGCTAGGCCCGCTAAGGGGACCGGGCAAGGGGACCGGGCCGGTCCCGGGCCCTGGCGGGCCTGACGGGTCCAATCATAGGACCGGCCCACGAGACCGGACCAGGCCCGCTAAAACTGGACCAAACGGTCCTGGCCCGTTTAGCCGTTTGGCCCGTCTGGCCCGCGGTCCTGGGCCGGTCCCGGGCCTGGACCGGCCCACTTGCCAGGCCTAGCGTCTGTGGGAATGTGATGCAAAGAGATGAGGCCATCATGTAACTTGTCTCGTACAAAATGACAATCCACCTCTATGTGCTTGGTACGCTCATGAAACACTGGGTTTCTTGCCATGTGTATCGCAGCTTGACTATCACAAAAAATCGAGATAGGATGCAAGCAAGGAACTGTCAGTTCTTCTAGCAATCTTTTAAGCCAAATTAGTTCTCCAACTACTTTTCTTACTGATCTATATTCTGCTTCTGCAGAGGAGAGGGAGACTGTTTCCTGCTTCTTCGATTTCCAGCTGATAGGACTATCACCTAATAAGACAATGTATCCACTCACTGATCGTCGAGAATCAGGGCATGCAGCCCAGTCTGAGTCACAGAAAGCCTTCATAGTGCAATCTGGGTTGTTGGAAAAGAAAATGCCCAAAGTTGGATCATTCTTAAGATAACTTAAGACATGAAGGGCAGCTTTAAGATGAGGTTCTCTGGGTGTTTGCATGAATTGACTTAAGTGCTGAACACTATAGGCAATATCTAACCTTGTGTTGGTGAGGAAGTTAAGTTTTCCAACTAACTTTCTATAGTGAGTGGGATCTGCCAGTAGGGTTCCCTCTTCTGCCTTCAACTTGACAGTACAGTCAAGAGGAGAAGAGACTGTAGTATACTGATTGTCATATTCTCTCAACAGATCTGCAGTGAACTTCCTCTGTGAAATGAGAACTCCATCATCCTTGTAGAGCACTTCCAGTCCCAGGAAATAGTGCAGCTTTCCTAAATCCTTGATTTTGAACTGATCATGGAGGAAAACCTTTAGTGCCTTAATTTCTTCTACATCTGTACCTGTAAGAATCACTTCATCAACATAGACAGCCACAAATACTATTGAAAAACCTTCCTTCTTACAGAATAGTGAGTGGTCATTTTCTGAATGTTTGAAACCCCTGGTGCACAGTGCCTCAGTCAGCTTAGCATACCACTGTATGCTTGCTTGTTTCAGTCCATACAAGGACTTGTTTAACTTGCAAACTAGACTAGGGACCTCAGTCTGCAGTCCCTGTGGTACCTCCATATACACCTCTTCATGTAGATCTCCATGTAAGAATGTGTTGTTCACATCTAGTTGGAAAAGGTTCCAGCCCCTTTTAACTGCTATGCTGATAAGGGCCCTAACAGTTGTCATCTTGACAACTGGAGAGAATGTCTCAGTATAATCTATTCCTGCCTGTTGTGTGTATCCTTTTACCACCAGTCTTGCCTTGAATCTCTCAACAGTCCCATTTGCTCTGTGTTTGATTTTATATACCCATCTGCATCCTATGGCTTTCTTACCTGCAGGCAATGTCACTAAATCCCATGTATGGTTAGCATGCAAAGCCTCAAATTCTTGTGTCATGGCTGCTTGCCATGCAGGGTTTAAGGCTGCTTCCTCATAAGAGCATGGCTCAGATTCATGAGAAATGTTTCTCATCATATGCTGACTGTCCTTATTTAGAGCAGTAAAACAAATGTGTTGATGGTCTGAAAGGGGAAAATTGAGCAAGACAGTGTGTGATGTATTGTTCTTTAGATTTGGAAGGGAATACACATATTCACTTAGGTAGTTTGGTGTTTTTACTATTCTGGATGGTCTTGTAGGACTTGGGAATGAGTAAGTATTAGTGGTATATTGGTCTGAGGTATTTGAAATAATAGGTGAGTTTTCAGAAACACCTGCATCAACAGGTGAATGGTTTCTTTGATCAACAAGTGGGGAAATATCTTGATTATCTAGTAAAGAAAGGTTGGTGACAGAACTTGGTGAAGTCCCAGTTTGTGACTGACTATTACTCAAGGCAGCATCTCTATGACCTTCACATACAAGATCATAATGAAAAGATGGCAAAACACAAGGAAGAGAAGTGTGATCAGAAGACACTACAAAAGGGAAAACATGTTCATGGAATTGTACATCTCTGGAAATGTGTATTCTTTTAGTGGCTAAGTTCAGTACCTTGTAACTTTTTGTGCCAAAGGGGTAACCTACAAAAACATGAGGCTCAGTTCTGGGTTCAAATTTGTCTTTATGAGTTTTAAGAGTGGTAGGATAACATAGGCATCCAAAGCTTTTAAGGTGTGAATAATTGGGTTTGTTTTTATAAAGTATTTCAAAAGGTGATTTGTTATTCAGGATTGTAGAGGGTAGTCTATTAATCAAGTATGTGGCTGTAAGAATGCATTCTCCCCAATATTTGATAGGTAACTTGGACTGATACAGTAAGGCTCTTGCAGTTTCCAACAAATATCTGTGTTTTCTTTCCACCACACCATTTTGTTGAGGTGTGTATGGACAGATTTTCTGATGTATAATTCCCTTGGAATGAAAAAATGATGAAGTTTCATTGTTGACAAACTCCAGTCCATTGTCAGACCTCATGGACTTAATGGAAGAATTAAACTGGTTCTCTATCATAGACACAAAGATTCTTAGAATTTGAAGTGTATTACTTTTACAACTCATAAGATATGTCCAGGTTGACCTACTGAAGTCATCAACTATGGTAAGAAAATATTTGTAGTTGTCATGTGTGACTGTGTGGTATGGCCCCCAGAGGTCTATGTGTAATAGTTCAAAAATATTGGTAGATGATGTATTTTTCTGTGGGAATGGTAATCTTGTTTGTATGGCCATAGGGCAAATTGAACATAAGAATGGTTGTTTGGGTGCAAAATTTACATTATAGATGATATTCCCCTCATTTTCACAAAAGGTACATGGCCCAATATGTTGTGCCACAAATAGTCAACACAATTTCCATAAGATGAAGAATTAGAAAAGGATCCACACACATTAGTAGGATAACAAGAGGTGCAAGAACCTTTCCTATTGCTTGAGAGTGGAACATTTACAGATGATGATGAAAGACAATTAGCAGGACAAGTTTCTAAGTTGTCATTATTTATAGTGAGTGATTTATATGGATTGTCAGTAGAAGCAGAACATGAATTTGAAACGAGAGAAGTGGGAACAGTAGCTGAACTAAGGAACTGACATTTTGAGCAGAGGAAGTACAAGCCATTCCTTGCTCTACCAATCTCCAAAGGCCTCTTCATTGAAGGGGCCTGTAAAATGCATGAAGTATCAGAAAATTGGACAATTGTCTTAAGGTATGATGTTAAATAATGAACTGAGATCAAATTGAACATAAAACTGGGAACAAACAACACTTTGTGTAAAGTCAGCTTAGGGCTACGGACTGCATCACCAATTTCTGTCACTCTAACGTTGTATCCATTTGGTAAGGTTACTAGGAAAGGATAAGGTAGAAATCTAATGTTGGTTAATAGGGCTTTGTTATAGGACATGTGATTAGAAGCTCCGGAGTCTAAAATCCAATATTCAGCAGATGATTTGAAGCATTTACATGAAAGATTACCAATGATTTCTTTATGAGTAGAGCAAGCCAATATACCTGCAAAGTTTGCTGCCCCCACTAGTGATGTTATTTGAGACTTCAATTGTACTTCCACCATGGAAGTTCTCCAACAGATGCAGCAGCTGATTATATTGCTCCTTTGTCAGGTTTTGAATCCCCATGCTTTGATTTCTAGCACCAACTTCACTGCATCCTCCGGGAACTATCCCTTCAGGTCCTCCATGCACACTTGCAGCGGAAGCCACACTTTTTCCTTTAGTGAATTTGAAGTCCTGGGGAAATCCGTATAGTTTGTAGCATTTATCTTTAGTGTGTCCTTGCTTCTTGCAGTAGTCACAAAACAGGCGTGACCTGTTGGATGGATAACTGCCTCTGTATGAGCTGTTGTTCCTCTGTTGAACATAATTTGTCCTAAAAGCTAGATTTGCAAGACCACTGACATTCATTGAAGCAGACTCCATCATCAGATGGTTACTTGGCCTAACTTCCCTTTGTTTTTCTTCCTGGATCAGGATAGAAAAGGCTTATGCAATACTGGGCAACGGATTCATCATCAAAATGCTTCCTCTCACAACTGTGTAGACCTCGTTTAGACCCATTAGAAACCTGATTAGCCTTCTGTTTTGTTCAGCCTTGTGCATATTTGCCTTGGCACCATAAGTACGCTGGCACTTACATTGTGCATGTGCATTCAATGTGTTTAACTCTTCCCAAAGCTTCTTCATTTTTGTATAATATCCTGTAATGTCTAGGGTTCCCTGACTTAGATCGTTAATTTCCCTCTCGAGCTGGTACAATTTCGCTCCATTTGTCTGATCGTACCTATCCTCCAGTTCCTGCCACAATTCCTTGGCATCGACCACATACTGTAAGCTATCTGCCAAATCTTTGGAAAGTGAGTTGAGAATCCACGATGTGACCATGTCGTCGCATCTCTCCCACTGCTCAAATGTCGGATGGCCGGAATCTGGCTTCTTACATTTTTCGGTGATGAAACCGACCTTATTCTTCACTGAGAGACCCCTGAGGACGCCTCTTCTCCAGGATCTATAACCAGTTCCGTCAAACACCACCGGCACTAGTATCGATCCGGCACTCTCTGAAGGATGCATGTACAAGGGATTGATCGAATCTAATGTATCTTTGTTTGTATTAGTTGAATCCGAAGTATCGTCATCCATCGCCATGATACAAGATGAATTAATCGACAAATCTGAAAAACTATGGGTGAAAAATTAGGGTTTCCCAATTTTCCTTACAACTTCAAAAAAAAAAAAAACGAACAGAGATTAGTGATGAAGGAGATGACCCTGCTCTGATACCATGTAGAAAACAGAGATTAAAGTGCGAGCGAAAATCACCATTGATATGGCGGTCGAAGCTTCGCAGAGAGCAAACGAGAAAGGAGAAAAGAAAATGGTGGAAACTTCTGGAGAGAGAGAAAAGGGAGAAAACGAAACTTTGATAAAATGAAAAGTAAAAGTTAGTGTATCTGTATTGTACAGTACATATACACATACTATATTATTGGCTAATTACAAAAATACCCCTCAACTACATAAATACAGATATAATACACAATACTCTCAATAATAGTAACCTATATAACTTAGAATTATTAATGCAAAAATAGAGCTATTTCTATTATAAATGAATAGATTCAACTTGAGGTTAATTTTGGAGTCGCACAATGAACAATTGAAATCAAATTAACATTGACTGTGCACATACAAACTAAAGCATGACACTACTTGATAAACACAAAAATGTGACAGAATATTTATAACGGGCAAGTTTGTCACAAAATTGAGACAAATTTCTGACGGAATTCTTTAGTGTAAACAAATTTTGTGACGGATATGACGATCTGTCACAATTCAATTACAAATTTATGACAAAAATGATAATCTAATACAATTCTATCACAAATTATGATGCAAAGTTGGATAACTAAAAACAGATTGTGTCCGTCACAAATTTGTGACGGACCTATCTGTCTTTAGTCCATCACAAATTTGTGGTCTATAATTGAGACAGATATTGCAAATCACAAATTCATCACAAAAAATAGTTGTGACGGAGTTACTATTCCGTCACAAAAGTTTTACGACGTGCAAAATTGGGATGGCTCAAAATTTGTCACAAATTCGTTACCATGTCAATTTTGTGACGGAATTGTGACAATTTTTTCCTTCACAAATATCGTTTTTTCTTGTAGATATATATGAAACTGTCTGGTTAGAAAAGGCCAAAATAACACTTGTAAGAAGAGGAAAACCTTAAAAGGGGAAAATTGCAACGTGGAGGTTCAGAAATAACATGAGTGTTACGGTAGTAGTAGATTATGTATGAATATGAGATACTTTATATACCAATATTATCTTATAAAAAAATGGATGGGGGCAGAGAATGTAGTTGTGATGGAGATCATGAACAAAAGATATGGTTGAGGATAAAACTTATCGGCCACACATGTTAATTTGTGCCAAATATAAGAAGGCAAGTATTACTAAACAACCGTATAAGCATTTCGGTGCATAAAGTATCTCGTATTCATATATGATTCAGGAAAGAATTATACCCAAGAAATAATAATATAGCCTGCCCTAATACGCAAACATTAATGGCTGCTTCACGGGTCGAAATTGTGACCTATAAATCACACGAAAATAATTTTCGTTACTCCGAGACTCCCTTTGTTCTACTTAATAATAGTATGGTAATGTGATTCATACTAGTTACTTTTCGATATGGACTTTCAATTATATGATTTTGATTTTTAATTTATAATTCTTTTTCACTTTTTACATCCATATCCTTGTTAGGAGTATTCATTCATGTCGCACGCTGAACGTTGATTTTTAATTTTTAATTTTTAATTTCATTCATGTCTCACGTTGAACGTTAATGTCTAGAGAAATTTTCAACACAAGTCGTCAATTTCTTGTCGTACGTCGATTAATGTCTGGACTCCAGTAGAAGAGATAAGGATGGTGTGTAGTCACTTTCACTTTCAATCTTTCAATTGTGGCTGGTATGACATGCATGTAGGCATTTATGTTAGTGCAGAAGTCTATATATCTCAGAACTAGAAGGTTAATGTTTACAGGAAAATTAAGACATTCCACGTTGAAGGATCTGATTATAGCTGTAATTATTATTGGAAAATTATCCATGAGACGTTCTTTACTTTATCTGTTTGCAAATAATAATGATGCTTAACGAGGAGTGTACAAGTAATAGATCATTGTGGTCCGATCTTTTTTCGAATCCCGCACATAACAAAAATTTAGTGCACCAGGGTACCCTTGTTAAGACTCATTACTAGACTTGTGGATATCCAGGCGTTTGCTTTAAAAAAAAGTTGATTTTTCTTTTTGTTTTTGCAAGATCTGAAAAAGAATCAGAAATCTTTTTTCAACCAGAGCCCATTAATAACTATAGAAAAGTTTTTCAGCACAGAAGATTTGAATAGTTATTTTTGTAGAATAATGTATTTTCAAACATTTTTTAAATAATTTTATTGCAAAGATTGTGATTACTGATTATTAGTACAATATGCAAGTTTATATTTTTAAAATTAAGAAATCGAGTCCGAGTTTATATCTGATATTTGATGCGTCGACATTTCTATTTATTGGAACAGAGAGAGTAATAGGGAAAACAAGGAACAAAAAAGAAAGAAAAAAAAAAGAAAGAGAACGAGGGTTATGATAATGCCACAACAAAAATGAAGAATTTCATTAGAATTGTGATCCATAAGAGTTGTAAAAATACAAATACTCTTGTTGTGGAGATACTTTTTAGATAGCAATTTTATCAAATTATTACAAAAAACACTATTAAGCATCTCGCCCTCTTATTATTTTTTCCCTTTTTAGTTTTTTCTTGTTCGTGCAACATTCAAGCTATATATTTGTATAATCTCGTTTGACGCGTGTATTATATTTCTAGAAAAGATGAGATTATTATATTTCTGTTATATAATATAAAATTCACAAGAAAATTGAGTTAAATGATGGGTAATTTGCCCGATAAAAACTCATTAAAAATTTTACAAAAGAATATCCATAACTTAATTAGCATATACGTGACATTAAAGTTATAAAAACCACATATCTACTCGATTATGCATCAAATATTTAATATCTTATCAAGCTGAAATTAAACTAGTTGATCATTAATTATGTGCATTTAGTGCTAGCATGTGCAATCAGAATTGGTCAATCATATATATTTTCATTTCTCAGCAAAAATGTAGAAAGAGCCAGCAACTATAAGCAGCAAATACTATAAGGAAACAGTTAATATTAGTGGAAGTGTTTATACAAAAAAACAAGTCGAGTATGACGAGAGATGAAGTTTAACGTGTGCCTCGGTGCATCATAGGAGTCGAAAACTCTGTTTACTCTTCTGCCTACAACCTCATATTTTAAAGAGTTAATTTTATCCATGGTCATTGAACTTTTGTATTTGTTATCCAAAAGTTATATTTTCTTTTTTTGTTATGTAAAAATTATTTAACTTTGTGTTCATTACTCAAAAGTCACTATTCTTTTTTTTGTTACACAAAAATTATTTTACTTTGCTCTAATTATCACAAAAGTCACATTTGCCAGATTTTGTAATATTTTTACTTAAAAAGTCTATTATGCCCTTGATATTATATAAATCTTCATATTTATATAATACCATATATATTATATACTATATAATATATTTTTACCTAGGTATTTTATTTATAATTAAAATAAATTAATATTATTTTATTTATTATTTTTATAATATATTCATACATTTAATTTTTTCTTAACTGAATTTATTTTTAATTTTTACCTGTATTTTATAAAATCTTGTCAAAGTGACTATCTTGTCAAAGTGATTATCGTGTCAAAGTAAAATCTTTCTTTATTTTGTTACACAAAAATTATTTTACTATGGTCTAGTTATCACGATAATCACTTTGACAAGATTTTATAAAACTTTCACCTGAAAAGTCTATTATGCCCTTTACATTATAAATCCTCCAATTTATGTAATACATTCTAGATTATATATTTTATAATATATTTTTACCAAGAAATTTTACTTATAATTAAAATAATTTTATATTATTTTATTTAATATTTTTATAATATATTAGTACGTTTAATTTTTCCATGATACTGAATTTGTTTAATCATATTCAAGCATGAACATATTTTCAAAAATGAAAATGACAAAAAAATATTTATTTGAAATAACAAAAACATATTTGTTTAACAAATTATAGTTTTTTATAGTCAGTAAAACTTTTAATTTTTTTAAAAATATATTTGAGTTTAATATTAAATTTTAAGCTGTATCCGTCGATATTATTTATTTGAAACTGTTAATCTGATGTGTGAGCTTACTAAATGTTGGTATTTTATTTATTGGATTAACGAATATAGCTTGATTGATAAATCTGTGAGCTTTGATTTTATAATTCTTATTAAAAATATTTCATTATGAGTGGTTAAGAACGTTGACGTGAGATTTGTTCATAGTAAAGTTACTGACAAATTTAATAACGCTACCAATATATCTTGAAAATTAACGTTAAGGAAAAATTAAATATACGAATATATTATAAAAATAATAAATAAAATAATATTAAGTTATTTTAATTATAAATAAAATACCTAGGTAAAAATATATTATATATAATATAGAAGGTATTACATAAATATGAAGATTTATATAATACCAAGGGCATAATAGACTTTTCAAGTAAAAATATTATAAAATCTGGCAGATGTGACTTTTTGTGATAACTAGAGCAAAGTAAAATGATTTTTGCGTAACAAAAGAAAGAAAAGTGACTTTTGAGTTATGAACACAAAGTTAAATAATTTTTACGTAACAAAAAAAGAAAAGTGACTTTTGGGTAACAAATACAAAAGTTCAATGACCATCGATAAAATAAACTCTATTTTAAATATAAACTTTTTCGTAAACAGTAGTTTAATTTTACATATTTATTAGAATTGCATTGAGTTGGCTAATAGAAACCAGAACCCAATTTGATATGTTTTTAAACAGGACAAGCACCTAATCTATGAAAATATTTTTAAGAATCCGTGAATCGGAGTTCTTCGTTATGTCAAAACTTGTGGCCAAATTCAAAGCTAAGCTGGAAGTAAACCGTGGCGATCCGCAACCGCGACGATGATTTCCAACATTTGCAAGTACATAGCCATCTGGTAAATTTATGGAGTTTCCTATATTTGAAGTTTCATATTGCCAGCACTTTACCACGTTAGATGAAATATATGGTGAAAGTGATTGACTATTACTAATTATCAGTTATCCCATAGTTTAGGATCCCTCAACTAGACAACTTTTAATTTGTTTAGTTTTCTCTTAAATTTTTCGTGATTTTTAATACCTCTCTCAACTTGACATTTTGATAGTTTCAACCCTGCTGAACGCTGAAAGTATGACACACGCACTGCCACATAAATTTTTTTGTCTATGTGATATTTTTTTAAAACAAAGTACATATATTTTTACTTTTTTAAGTCCACTAATGATTTACATTATTTTTTCGTGCCAATATATACACTTTGCATCTAAAGAAGAAAAAAAAAACGTTATTGAAACTTCATATTTTGGCTAAAAAAAAATATTTTAGCTAAAAATAATTATATTTCAATCAAATATTTTACGAATTTAACCCAAAAAGAAATAATGCATAGTTTAAATAAATAGTCATTGCATGAAAAGAAAAATACACAGTACTTTTTTCTTTTTGTCGAAAAGATGCCATTTAAACTTCATTACTTTGGCTAAATCTTTTTTTCATTTGACTAAAAGAAATAGAGTTTCAAGTAACCTTTGTAGATTTAACCGAAAAAATAAATAGTTAAAACATATATTAATTGTATAAAAAAAAAGCACAATTGAGATAACATATGCAATGTATATTAAGAAGAAACAATGACACAATTAGAACAAACAAATCATTATATTTGGTTACGTGGCAATTAGCATTTGAAAAATGCTCACCTCGAAGTTTATTTTTCAATTTTTCATTCCTCCCACGCATCTAAAAGACAATGTATTCACTCTCTTTGTCGCACCAACGTCCAGAGGAGTCGAGACTATCAATTTTATAAGTTCCATGGAGCATTAAAGACGACGAAAAATTTAAAGGGAAACTAAATAAAAGTTGGAATTTGGTGGTGGAAATAGAAAATATAATTTTTGGGTTTCCCACCTAGTGTCTGTTACCCGTAGTAGAGCCCGATTATATTCGGAGTCGCGTCGGATAAGGCCCCATTCGGAGAGAAACGCTCCCTATCAAAGATATTTTCATATCAAAAGCTCGAATCCAAGACTTCTGATTAAGGAAGGATCAGTCTCATCCGTTGCACCACATCCTTTAATGGTAATTGAAAACATAATTAATTGAATATTAAGAGACTGAGTCGAGAGTGACTCAGACCAAATAATTGAAGAGGAAAATTCCCAAAATGCCATGAGCACATTCATATGGATTTTCTTATCAATCCAAAATGCTGATATTCGTCCACATTAATTCATTCGGTGATAACAAAAACCATTGGCGGGATGCCGCGTATTCGCAAGCGATCCTCCTCCGTCAAATGTTGATCAATCATTTGTTGTTAGGTGGGTGGGTACGCTGGACCCCACTTCATCCGATAAACATCAGTTTCATTATCGCAATGTCGTCGACGCCTACTGACTTCTAACACTAGCACTAGCTTCCAGTCAACAATTGAAGTCCTCTAATTTATCTGACATTAATTTAAAAATCACTACTGGGTAAATTCGGTTTGCTATGGTTTATTAGCTCCGTTGATTATTAATTTTTCAACCAACAGTTATTCAACACCTTCTTGCACCTAAAATGGACGCATAAATAAATCCACTTATATATAGTTCACTATTATTACCAAAAAGAGCATCTGCATTTAACATAAATTTTTTAACTTATAAGTAGTGAGGCATAATATATAGCTGTAAATATTGTTATCTTACACAATTAAGGATATTCTATTGCATAAACCATATTATTGACCAACATCTCGATAAACATTAAAACATCATGGGTCCTCATGTTAGTGGGCCAGCAATCCCCGAGATTAGGATAGGATATCCGAATATAATGCTATTTTTCTTTAAATATAAATATGCATGAAATACAATACCAGAATATTCGAGTATATCCATAACAAAATAGGGGTAAACTTGAGAAATAATTGACGATATATAACTGACGTGGATCCATGCTGTATCGGTGTACTCTGATAAATGAAGGCTCCACTCCTCATGTGCATGAGCCTTCCACGTAAGACTTGCGGGTCCCATATTTTTGGGCATGGTCGTTGTATATAAAGCCAGTTCCTAAGATTGGTCATAATACAAATAATTTAAGAGAGCTTTTCTTTTATTTATCACATTTAAAAGAATTTGGAGACCATGGTAGGAATAATGGCTAGGAGACCTCTAAGTCACCGGATTTTGACGTGGGATAACCGGGAAACTGATTTTTCCGGCGAGCCTGCAATTAATAATTCAGACACCGTTTTCAGCTTTCTTGATGAGGAGGCTCAAAGTTCGTCGCCGGAAAGTGTTAATGATGATGTTTATGTTAGAGACCAAGATGAAGATGAAGAGAAAGAAACCAATGAAAATGTTGAAAACAATAAATTCTGGGAAACTCAACATCAACTTTTACAAGTAAGTTTCAGCTCCTCATTTTCTTTCTTAAATATTCAGAAAAAAAAAAAACCAAAAAAACTCAAATGCATAACGCCTTTGTCTTCTTTCTTTTCAATCGCTTTATGTTTCGTTATTTTTTGTCTCTTTTTAGAAAGGAATGTAATAGAGGTCTTAAGGGGTCTTTTGGATTTCCTAATTTAGCTCTCTTTGTAAAAATCTTAAGGAACATTTCTTATTTAGATCTTCTCCTCTAAGAACTCCATTTTTTTTTCGCGAACCATGCATAATTAGCGTACTTAAATTCTTTTTTGTTGCAGGCTGTACTATGCCGGACAACATCATTAGAAACACAAATTCGAAGAATTACTAAAGAAACTGTAAAAGAAACAAAGCAGTCGGAGAGTGGCTGCTCTTGCCGAAAAATGAGCAACAACGGCTGCCGGAACTGTGTCATGCAAGAGTTATGTAGTCGTCTGCAAAATGCAGGTTTCAACTCTGCAATTTGCAAGTCTAAGTGGAGGAGCTCACCAGATATTCCTTCAGGTAATAATCTTGCAGAAATTTACTCACAATTAGTCGTTATTTACATTTAAATAGAGTATGTTATTTGTAAAGATAAAGTAAAAATATGCGTGACAACTATAAATATTATAGACGAACAGCTAGCTCCATCACCATTCATCATTCTAAAAGGATCTTTATTTTTGTATGGCAACGACATATTGTTGATATTTTAATTCTTCGAACAGCTGGAAAAGAAAATGTTACTACCAAACGATATGTAGAATATCAAATTAAAGCATCACTTTCCCCTAAACCTTTCATTGTTCCTTTGTGGCCGGCACCTCTATGCCTAACTTGTCAAATTTTCTTTATCAAAGCCATGCACGTGAAGTACAACATGATTTTTATACATCTAATAATAAAACAAAAGTTGTGATCTCATGCTAGGGTATTATTTTATATATGTACCACTAGCATAATGCTAATTAATTACTCCAATAGATAATCTTGAACTAACTTGTTCTGTATACCGTGTTACAGGTGAACACACATTCATAGACGTGGTGGACAATTCCAACCCTAAAAAGGGGGAAGTGAGGATTATTATTGAATTAAATTTGCGAGCGGAGTTTGAAATAGCCAAAGCAAGCGAAGAGTACAATCAACTAGTTAAATGCCTACCAGAAGTATTTGTTGGAAAAATTGAGAGATTAATGTCACTAATCAAGATTTTGTGCAACGCTGCTAAGAAATGTATGAAGGAGAAGAAAATGCATATGGCACCATGGCGGAAACAAAGATACATGCAAGCTAAATGGCTTAAAACATTTGAACGTATGAGTAGTACTACTACTGCTAAATTCCCATTATCGTCTGATCAAGAATATTCATCAAGCCGATTGCCAAGGCCAAGGGCATCTATGCTTACCATGGATTTCTTGGAAATTTTGCCAAATTTACGTTATACTGCAGTCCAAGTGGCGTGAAGGGATAGGAACATCAGTTTGTTTCGATCACTGTACATAACTGAATATTCATCATCTGGGGTGCCGGGGGGAGGGTGGGGGTTATTTTCATTTTATTTTCCTTAGGATTTAGAGTTGTATTCGAGGTGAAAAAAGTGTAACACGTGAAAGGTGAAAGCTAGTTCACCCACAATGTCCACTTTCTTAATTTTGAGTTGTTTCTTTTAGATCCTTAACGGATTGAAGCAATAAAATGGATCAAATATAAATGAATTTTTATCTTGCTATACACTATTTTAATCTTTATTACTTCCCTACTCAAGTTTTAATATAATTACATATTATATATTCAATTATCAATTATGTATATTTTTAGGCATTTAATAATAATAATTAGTGTCTTAAAATCACTCTAACGTATTTTTCACTCTTCCCACGTTTCTCTCTCCACAATTCCCTCCCCACATATCTTGAACCCACCCACGTTTCTCTCTCCATAAACTTCAGTATCCCTCCATTAACGCTTATTTTCACTCTTCTTCTAAAATCAGTCTATATTTTTTCACTCTTTTTCAATAATCCCTCTCAATTTTTATAGATTCAAATTCTAAATACTCTACCACACACCTCCATTAACGTCTATTGCTTGCTTAACTTTTAATGAAGAAGAAAACACTTTCAAAGACCAACCCTAATTCCAGTAAGAGAGCAGCAATTCCACCATTGACAGCCATTAAAAAGCTTTGAAACTTTAAATTCGAATTTGGGTTTTTAAAAATCATTATTTGTTTGGATTGGGTGTTATTGCAAACAATTGGGAATATTGTTTAGAGTTTATATTTCATTTTTAGGGTGTTTTGGTGAAGACTAGACTTGATTTTGGATGAATTTCAGATTGAAAGAAGAAGAAGAAGAAGAAGAAGAAGAAGAAGAGGAGGAGGAAGAAGACATGACATACATTATACTTATGAAATTGTAGTAAAGTTGTAGTAAAATTGTAGAAAAATTGTATTCTGTTGTTTATGTATATTTTTTTATTTAAATATTGTATAAAGTTGAACAATATTGTGTAAAAATTGTATTTAAGGTGTATGATATTATAGTTGTATATAATTGGGTAGAAATAGCGTATGAAAGTTGTAAATAAGTTGTAGATAAGTTGTATAATATATAATTAGTTGTATGAAATTTATTTTTACTATGTATAAATTAGATAAAAATATACAAAAGACATATTGTATAAAATTTGTATAAAAATTATATTTTAGTTTGTATGATATTGTAGTTGTATTTAACTATGTAGAAATAATGTATGAAAGTTGTAGATAAGTTGTAGATTAGTTATACTTTTACATTGTGCTTTTAAGCTCTTTGCCTAAACGTGTTAAAACTGTTTAAAACATTACTTAATTTCATGAAATACCTTGCAACTTAATTCAGATCGACTTTTCATAAAAGGTAAACTTACCTATCTTCAGCATTACATGCCAGAAGGATTCCATCTTATTTTGCAGGAAAAAGTATAACCATTATTGAGTATGATTTGTAAAATAATGCCCTCTAGATATATTCTATCCAACTAGGGTTGTCCTATTAATTATTACTCCTACCTAAAGAAAGTAAAAAACATAGGATATAATTCTTTGAAAATGAATGCTCTTCTGATTTTGTATTTTGAATAGCAACTTCAACAAGTTCTTAATTGGATAATAATTACACAGACTTGATGGACAGGGAATAGAGTCTAATTCCCTTTTAAGGATTTAAATTAGAATTTTGGTTTTATCCTGAATCTTGATAAAAAGAACTTGTAAAAAGTTATCCCCAAATATTTACCTAATCTTCCTGTTAATTATAGAGGAATTCTTACTAAATTCCGACATAAACCTGAAGGGTTAAAAAGAGGAAGAAAAGGGATTAGAAAAAAAATACAAAATTGTAAGTACTATTAAGACATGGTTACGTGATCAACCAGATGAAAGAGTTGTCCACTGACTTGATCACTAAATTGCTACAAGGGTGGAAGACCTGGAGAGAAAAGGGGAAAGAGGAGGGAATAAAGAAAAAATGTATAACTAAGTCCCTTGATTGAAGGCACTAATAATGGATTGGGAGTCTTTTAAGGTGAAATGTATATATTTTGTAAACAAAACTTGTTTAGATCGGATAATTAATTAAATGTGGATATTTTTGCTAATAAAGTTTCAAATAGTGTATAGGAAAGTAAAAAATCAAAATATAAAAAGTAGAGAAATGTGGGAGTATATCCACGTAAGCCTTTTACCACTTACGATACATGTATATATGGTTTAATCACAAGTCAACAAGTTTAAGAGATGGACTCCAAATTATTAGCTCTTTTAGGTTTTTTTTTTTTTGATTTTTTTTTCCTCTTCCTCTAGTGGGGAGAATGGAGACATATAATAAATTTAAAACATGAAAGGAATTAACACAAGCATATTGCTCCTTGTTGTCTCGAAGAAGGCAGTTTTCCGCATTCTTATCCAAGCACGGTTCTACTTCCTACGCCTGTGGAAAATAGTCAGCAAAGCCTATCATTCTTGATTTTGCTTTCTTTTTTGGTTTTCCGATTAGTCTGATACTGATACTGGCGTTTGGCCCGATTAAATTTAAATTCGGATCAAATTTTTATATTGAATATAAATTAAAGTGCTTCCTAACAAATACGACTTAATAATAAAGGCTCGGGATCTCTTACACTCCACCACAATGCTCTTTCGTATTCTTGATTTGCTTAAATTCAATGGTACAATTATTTAAATTTATCATTGTTTCTCCCCTACCTTCCATGAGTTGGTTTCCCATTAAATCTTCCACGTGCCATGTCTTCTGTTAGGTTTTCAGCTTTTCCTTTAATTTACCGTTTGCTAAGGATAGTTTTGGGTTGGGGTTTGGAAATGATTATAGAAGATCTCAAAGATGGAATAATTAAAACTATAAAGATTAATTATTACTAGTAAATAAAGATTAATTACAAGTATTAAATTGAGACCAAAATTTATTTTGACCTTCATTCTTTGGAAACGGAAGGAATAGTGAAATATATATATACTGAAGCTTCACAATAAAGGTTTACTGTATCAATAAAGCCAAAAAAACACATGAAAAAAGAGAAGAACGTAACCTTGAAAAGTAAATGGCAAGCTACGTGTAGTTATAGAAGTAGTAATTAGTGGGGCAGTAACTCATTATGTCTTTATCTGATAAGACTGAATTGAATGGAGCTTTATAGTAGTTGTGGATAGAGCTGAGTGACTAAAGCCTGTGGTGAATTGATCAGGATATGTTTGTCTCATTTCCAGGGTAATCAAAAGCTGGAATGTATTTCTTCAATTTCCTCTACCTCTCAACTACTTATTATTTAGTTTAATGTACGTCCAGGATAAGACATTATCGCATTGCAAGTCCAAATTTACAAAACCATAAAAAATAAGTAAAAATAAAGAAAAGATATCTAATCTTACACTTTGTTGGAGCTGGTTATTCAACGTCTACTATGGAGATTTAACATGATAAAGAAGAGAACAAGAGAGAGAATTTAGGGTTTGGTCTGAACGAGAATGACTTTGGTCAATGTGACCAAAGTTTTTTATCCTCTCACGATTTAAGAGATCTGAGCTGTCCAATACAGAGGAAGACTTTTAATCTCAAACGTTCATCACATATGCATTCAATTAATCTTAACCGTTGATTTGGCACAACTCTCAACTTAGGATACCGATTCTAAATTATTCTTTGTGCATGTGAGCACGTGACAGTACATAGATATTTGCTTTTATATTCTTGCACACTAGAAGGTTAGTTAGGACTAGACAAATAGAAATAGTACACATGTACAGGTGCTTAACAACTTTTGATTCTATTTATCTGTATAAATACATGTAAAGTTGATAAAGGAAATACACAGAAAATTCTCCACTGCTTTCTCTACAGTATTCTTTCATGGTATCAGAGCAGTAAAGCTCGATCCATCATCTCCTTCATTGCTCTATGTGAATCTTGAACCATGCCTGATAATACTGAAGCAACAGTCACTCAAACAACCACTGCTGGGATATCAACTATCGATTCCTATCATGCTTACTTTCTTCATTTCTCTGATACACCAGGGATGTCTCTTGTCAACACTGCCTTTGATGGTAGAGGATTTCAAGGTTGGAGAAGGTCAGTGCTCATAGCTCTATCAACCAAGAACAAGATAGGCTTCATCATTGGTGCTTGCCCTGCACAAGCTGCTGGTTTGAAGGATTTCTAGCCCTGGAGCAGATGCAATGGCATGGTAACATCTTGGTTGCTCAACTCACTATCCAAGGGCATATGGGATAATGTCATCTACTCAAAATCTGGTAGGACCCCTGGACCAGCTTGGAGCACAGGTTTGGCCAGTCGAATGGAGCTAAGCTTTATCACCTGAGGAAAGAATTGTTAGGATTAGTTCAGGGAACAAGTGACATAGCAAGCTATTTCACAAAACTCAAACGACTATGGGATGAGTTGGATTTACTAAAATTTGATGTGAAGTGAAATTGTTTGTGTGTGTGTGTGAAGGAAACAATGATTATAAAAGTCACTAAATGATGAAAGACTCATTCAATTTCTTATGGGTTTGAATGACAGTTATGGACAGGCAAGAGGAAACATCCTCATGATGAATCCTTTGCCAAGCATCAATCATGCATACTCTCTTATCCTACAAGATGAAAGCCAGAAAGAGATCTTTGCCAATCCATTCATTTGTCCTAATTCCTCAGCTTTCATGTCACAAACCAAAATAGTTTTGCACAAAGAGGAGGAAGGTAGACTCAAAAAAGGGAATACACAATATCCAAAGTTTGAAAACAGCATGCGGAAAGGAACTAACAATTCCATTCAGAGGAATTCAACTTTCAAAGGAAAGAAAACCAACTTTAATCCTAATGTATCTTGCAGTTATTGCAAGAAAGTTGGACACACTGTCAATGATTGCTACAAAATAATAGGATTTCCAGAAGATTTTGAGTTTACAAAGGGAAATCAGATGCAAGTCAGAGGGAATGGAGCATTTCAAATGGAACAAACAGAACAAAACAACACTAGTCAGGGTGAAGTGCTGAATCAACACCTATCACAGGATCAATTTTCTCAACTGGTACAACTGATTAAGCAGACTAAGTTTGAAGATTTTGTAAATTCAGGTGCAGAAATCAATGCCAATGCTGTTGCTGGTACTATTGCAAGATATTCTGGAACTTGTTTTTCAGTTTTTAATTCTAGCACATGGATTATTGATTCTGGAGCCTCTGAACACATATGTTTTGACTCCAATGTCTTTATTTCTTTAACACTCATGTCAGTTCCCTTAAGTATATGCTTGCCTAGTTCTTTCAAAGTCACAGTCACTCATGTAAGAAGGATATCTATTCTACATGATTTCATTCTGGAAAATGTATTACATGTACCTAGTTTCAGATATAATCTATTATCTGTTAACAGGTTCTGTTTACAATTTCAGTCAATTATCTTTTTCACTTCTAGTTACTATTTCTTACAGGTCCCTTCAATGAAGAGGGCACAGGTTTTTGGTAAAGCTAGGGAAGGACTTTACCTCTTAGATCCAAGTCAATTTAGAAATAACACAGAAGTAGAGCCAAGTTCATTTTCAAATCAAAATGATTTTAGTCAATTATCAGTTTCTTTTCCTTTCTCGGCAAATGCAGTTTCAGATGTAAGCCTTTAGCATGTTAGATGGGGGCATTTTCCTTTTTCATCAATGAAACATCTTAGTTTTATCTCTTTACCTTCTAAATCTGATTGTTTTTGTGACATCTGTCCTAAAGCTAGGCAAACCAGAATTCCCTTTACTTTAAGTTAAATTAAAACAAAAAGGGGTTTTGAGTTAATTTATGTTGATGTTTGGGGCCCCTTCAAAGTGGCTACTTATAATGGTTTTAAGTATTTCTTAACTATTGTGGATGATTACAGTAGAGGAGCTTGGAATTTTCTTATGAGTACCAAAAGCAATGCTTTTGGTCTTCTCAAAAACTTATTCACAGTGGTGGAAAGAAAATTTGGAGTGAAAGTGCAGAAACTAAGAACAGACAATACCTTTGAGCTTGGGAAGGGTTCTCAAGAGGCAGCTTTTCTTACTTCATAGGGAATACTACACCAAACATCATGTGTGGCAACACCTCAACAAAATGGGGTGGTTGCGAGGAAGCATAAACACCTTTTGAAAATTGCAAGGACTCTACTATTGCAGTCTAAGCTTCCTCTGATTTAATAGGGAGAATGTGTGCTAACTGCTACCTATTTGATCAACAGGCTGCCTTCTAAGGTACTCAAAGGAAACTCACCATACTCTGTGTTATTCAAGCAACAACCTTCCTATAATTCCCTCAAGTGTTTTGGTTATCTTTTCTATGTATCTACTTTGTCTGATGGGAGAGGGAAATTTGACCCAAGGGCAAAGCCTTGTGTGTTTCTGGGATATCCCTTGGGGCAGAAAGGGTATAAGATTCTAGACCTAGATACAAAAAGAGAGACAGTATCCAGGTTTGTTCAATTCTATGAAGATCAATACCCCTTTGCCTCCACTAATCTAATTCCAGCCTCTATTTTTCCTATTCCATCAACCACGGACTATTGTTTTGTATCAGACCATGACCAACATAACCCTATGACATCTAGGGAAAACTTCCACTCACCATCCCAATTCATCAACCAAAGCATCTCCAGCACACCTCATTCAACCTCTAATTCTCATTAAAGATCATTTCCTCATTCCCCTTTGCCCATAACACTTCCAGAAATTAGGAAATCTACCAGAACACACAACACACCTGCATACCTACAAGACTATATTTGCAACTCAGCCTTTCTTGCTGATTTAACTAACTCTTGTTTCATGGCACCAATTCAACCTAATGTGTTACCCTTTACAGATTGCCAACCAATCCTTCATTAACTCCACTTCTTACCTCACAGAACCTACTTCCTATTTTCAGGCTATGTTGCATCCAGGTTGGCAAGAGGCTATGGCTAAGGAATTGGAAGCTCTTGAATTGAATAAAACTTTGGAAGTAGTCCCTTTACCTACTGGAAAAATATCTCTTCCCTGCAAGTGGGTCTACAGAGTAAAATATAAATCAGATGGTTCTTTGGAAAAGTTTAAGGCACATTTGGTTATCAGGAGTGACACATAAAGAGAAGGCATAAACTTCACGGAAACCTTCTCTCCAGTTGTCAAGATGACAACAATCAGATGTCTACTTGCTATTGTAGTAAAGAAAGGATGGCAAGTATTACAAATAGATGTGAATAATGCCTTCCTACATGAGATTTGCAGGAAGAGGTGTTCATAAAATTACCCGCAGGAATGTCACCACCTTCACCCAACCATGTTTGCCTTTTGAAAAAGTCTCTGTAAAGACAGTGACAAGCCTCAAAACAATGGTATGACAGGCTCACTGCAGCCTTCAATTTCAAAAGGTATTCACATTCCTTAAATGACTATTCTTTATTTTTTAAGAAATTAGCAGGCAAAACTACTATAGTTATTGTCTACATTGATGATATCCTAATCATATGGGATGACTTTAATGAGCAGGCAGAACTTAAATTCTTTCTTAACTTTGAGTTTAAAATCAAGGATCTAGGGGATGCACATTATTTTTTGGGGTTTGAAATTATCAGAGAAATATAAGAAATCATTCTGACTTAGAAGCGTTATACCTTAGACCTCTTGTCTAAGTTTGATTGTATGCAAATGAGACCAGTTTCTTCGCATTTGGATCTCACTCAGAAGCTTCGACCAGAGCAAGGCACTTTGCTTCAAGACCCCACTTTTTAACGTTGATTGTTCGGGAAATTAAATTTCCTGACACATACTCGACCGGACCTCTCCTTTGATGTGCAACACCTCACTGCCTCAAATATCTCCTCAAAGGCCTTGGTTTAGGACTTTTTCTAAACTCCGGGTCTGATTATCAACTGCTCGCCTTCTATGATTCCGATTGGGGATCTTGTTCTTAATCTCGCAAATCCATTAGTGAATTCTTCATCAGCCTGGGAGGGACCTCCGTTTGAAGCAAACTTTAGTTTTTATTTCCTTTATTGAAGCAGAGTATCGCTAAATGAGAAGAGTTACAACGAAAAGTACCTGGTTGGTCCGTTTATTAGATGATCTATCCATTTTCCCTTCCTTGCCGGTAAATCTCTTCTCCGATAGTCAAGCAGCTATTCACATCGCAAAAAATTCGGTCTTCCACGAGCGTACCAAGCACGGGGAGTTGGATTGCCACCTTATGCGGCAGCAATTTTTGGCAGGAATCATCTCACTCTCTTACATCCCGTCCAAATCTCAGATAGCAGACATCTTCACCAAACCCTTAGCTGGGCCGGCACACAGATCCATTATTGGCAAGTTGGGTGTGGTTAATCCCCCCTCCAACTTTAGGGGAGGGGGTGTTGGAGTTGGTTATTCAACGTCTACTATGGAGGTTTTAGATGATAAAGAAGAGAACAAGAGAGAGGATTTAGGGTTTGGTCTGAACGAGAATGACTTTGGTCGGTGTGACCAAAGTCTTTTATCCTCTCATAATTTAAGATATCTGAGGCGTCCAATATAGAGGAAGACTTTTAATCTCAAACGTTCATCGCATATGGATTCATTTAATAATCACCGTTGATTTGGCACAATTGTCAACTTAGGATACCGATTCTAAATTATTCGTTGTGCATGTGAGCACGTGACAATACATAGATTTTTACTTTTATATATTTGTGCATTATAAGGTTAGTTAGGACTAGACAAATAGAAATAGTACACCTGTACAGTAACTTAACAGCTTTTGATTCTTTTTATCTGTATAAATACATGTAAAGTTGATAAAGGAAATACACAGAAAATTCTCCATTGCTTTCTCTACAGTATTCTTTCACACTTTGGAGATCATTTTTACGGTTTTCATGCATAGGAATAGCACATTCAACCCAAATAATATTAGGGGCCTAACTCTTTGACATCGGGTGTGGCACGGCTGTGGCAAGGATTAGGCGTGATGGCATTGCCATTGGCCTATGCGTGGGCGAAATGATTATGCTGGTAATAGGAAAGACATTGTCATGTGGGCTATTGTGGGCAAGTATTTGCCAAGGTCTTGGGGTAGGCAAGACATGCCTAGAAAATGATTGATAAGGCTGTGTGGGCAATTGGAGCCGCATGGCATGGCATGCGTGCCAATGTCAGTGGCACATGCACTTTGGATTGTGGCAATGCCAAGTGCGGGCTAAGCTAAGGAAGGGCAGCGCGCGATGATGGCTAAGGCTTTAGATAGCTAAGGCAAGGCTATGTGAAGAAAAATACAAGAAATGGCACGGATGAAACTAGGGTTGACATGAACAAGGCAGAAACTTGGCCAAGGCATGTGCCGGCGGTAGTGGCGTCGGGCGTGTGCGGCAAAGTCATGGGCGAAAAGTTGCGGGCAAGGCATTAGTGCGGAGCAATATCAAAAGACCCAAGGTTGAGCGCAATGCCAGACTTGGGCGTGCAACAGCTGGTCAGCAAACGCGCACATGCAGTGCACATGCCAAAGTAGTTGGCGGTTACTTTTTTGTGACTACTTGTACCCATGTCTGCTTTATGCTTGTATCCACTATCATTTCATATAGATCATGGCGTATGTAGTTGGGATGTCAGCTACAAGTTAGGAACATATTTAGCATTAGACCGCCAAGTGGCAAAGGCTGTAGACAACAAGTGTCAATATGTTGTCAAGTGCCAAAGGATGCCTATGTGCTATAAATAGGTGCCTTTGGACTTTGTCAGATTTATGTGGGGAATTTCGTGTGAAATTCAAAAGGGAAACAAGAGTGAAACGTGACGGTTTTTAAGTGTTTCAAAAGGGACTAAGGCTAGGCTTTAGGTAGGTCTTAGTGTTGGCTAAAGAACGATTTGTGTTCTTTATCAAAGTGGGGTTGTGATCAACTTGTGATCATAGTCAAGTGAGGGTTTCCTTTGTATATTTTTAAATTAATACAAAGGTTGGAAGTTTTCCGTACTTGATTGTGTTCTATTTACGTTTGCTGCCTAAAATTATCTAAATACAAACTTGTTAAAAATTTGGCTAAATATTGGGAAGGCTTAGTCAAGTGCTCAACTTGACTGCTGCGTGGCTTGACTTTTGGGGTGACAAAATCTTCCCCTTGACACTAATCATAGTGGTAAGTTGTCTCTCTTTGAAGATGGTAAACAAACTTATTTTTAAATGCTTTTAGTACAAATTAAATTGATATTGTTGAAGATTTTTGTAGAGAGAAAGTCATTATATAGTCAAAAATGAGCAAGTAGGTCGAATGGTAGCCATCTTACTAATATATTTATTTCATTATTAATATTATAAACATTCGTTAATTTAAAACAAAGATTGCCTAAAAGTGTGTTTAAGAAAGTTGTATCTATTCTAACAATGAGTTTCTAAGTATTTTATTATATAAAATACATGTTGTACACCTCTTAAATGTAATGGTAATTAAAGTTGCCTAACACCTTAATTTACTTCTCTTCACCCCGCAAATATTCATATGGTATTGGGGTAAGTTTTTTGATGAACTTGAATCTCGTTTAACTTTTGTAGCAATATTTTTAAAGACAATGATTACATTATCAAAGTTCATCTAGCTAGTAACATAGAAACAACGAAAAATGATCATATTTACTCATGTAATTTTAAAAATAAGCTATAATAGTGTTTGTTTAAATAGAAAAAGAAGTGTTTTAAAACGCTTTTAGTATTGACTAACTTTCTTTTTACTATTGTGATGTCGTCTGAACTGTGTATGCGTTTCAACAGTGTGTATGGGCTTCGGAATCTCTTCGCTAGCCATTCTCTTTCCTTGGCAAAAATCAGACCACATTTTCAACAAGTTTATTGTTTATTTTCAGTAAACTTGCACATTGAGGTTGCTACAATTTCTAGATCATAAACTAAACCTAAATCAATTTGAAGTGTTCCGAAACATGGGCACAGCACCTATTAATGCACTGAAAAGATATCTTTCAGGTATGGAAAGAAAACGAAGTTACTTAACACTTTCAAATAGAATACGTATAAAAAACTGTTTAGGATGTCAACTTGAAAACTTGTTTATTCAGATATATACGTGGAGAAATGTTCATTACTATTATATAAAACTTTCGGCCAGCTAGAAGCCTAGAATGAGCTGGAAACTGTGGTGACCCATAACCTACGACGAGGGTTAATGGTTTGACGAATTTTGTCGGAATATACAACAATAACAGTAATAATAGCGTACGTGATCCCTCAAATAGGATGAATGGGGTATGAGTAGATCTTAATCTTACCTTGTATGAGGTAAAGAGGATGATTTCGATAGATTCTCGACATATGTTGTGATTGTTGCCGGAATATAACCATCTGGATAGTTTCTGGAGTTCAACTATTTTTGAAGTTTCAAATTTGCCAGCATTATCGCAAATCAGAAAGAGTTTACCCGAAAGATGAAAAGAAGCTAGGTGATTCCTCTAGAATCGTATTATTGGGCGCATTTTACACGCATATTCTGATCAAATTTGTTATAGAAGAATTAAACCACATTGTAGGAGGGACAGAAAGAAAATACACCTAACACCATCGCTTGTTTTGCGTGCCCAACTTTGTCAGTATCAATAATTTAAATCAATCTGAATAAGACTCGACCTAAATTGCAGATAATAATTGTAAACTTTAGATTGATTTGGTGAACTTTGTCTGTATCAACTATTTGGAGTAGTTTGGTCATATAATTGATTAAAATGCCGAAAAGGTCCCGAACACACTACTAGATTTCTTTTTTATCCATAGGCGATTTCATCCACTATCCAGATTACAAAACCATAGGCAGGACGCCGCGTATGTGTAAAGATTCTACCGTGCTGTTTTATATTTCAATACCACACAGGAGAGGTAATTTGTATGGTGCCCAATTTTTACGTGGAGCACTGGATGTTGGATTGCATATAGTGTTGGGAGATATACTATTACCCATGAGTTTGATTTAGATATAGTATTTATTATGAAATAATTATTTATTCAATTTTAATAAAGTTTTAAATAGATCATATATTAGTCGGTGTCCTTTGCTTATATAATAGATGATTTAGTGTATAGAGTTTAGCTTATACACGGAAGATTAAATCATCGGTTCTTATAAGTATAAAGTTTGAGTTCACAATCTAATGATGGAATTGGACAAACCATCAGGAATGATTGTACCATAAGATTAAATATAATTTATCTTGATTATGGGAATTGTTTAATTCCAACTTCTTGTGCAAGTACATTTTGTATGTATTGAACGGACCAAGTAGAGATAAATATTTTATACTGACTTAATAAAATAAACTCTCTAGCCATTAAATGTACTTATACTCTTAATCATGATATAATTATTATTAGCTGTGTATATTATTATTGTTTTGATTTATTAAAAGGCGAGATTCTTTCGTGGGTCAATATGCCTGGTAATTGGATAATAATAATGTACATTGGCGAAGTAATAATTAGTTGATGGAATCCATGTCTCGATTTAGAGATTGATGATACACCTTTATGAAAGCTTATAAGTTTTCATGTGTAAATCCGGCCGGTGGATTTTGTATCCAACACATGAAATAAGTTAAGCGAAAGTCTAAAGGATATCAATAAATTAACTCGTCAGTAATTTAATTTAATTGATTAGTATCTGAATCTTAATATGGGGAGTTAAATAAGATTTAATGGATGAATTTCGAAATTGAATAAGGAGTGCAATTACGAATTTTTAGTGGAATAACTCATAATTAATTATGGTTGATATTAATTTCGAAAATTAAAAATTAATTCCATAATTGGAAGCCTTGTTTTAATTAAATTTTGTGGTCCCTGTTGTGCCTAAATAATAGGAAATAAAGGAATCCTTTTTCTGGTGGAAAAGAAAACCCAACAAGTTTTGAAAAAGGGTTTTAACCCTTAAAACTTGTGCTATAAATACATAAGGTTTTCCACCTTGAGAAGTAGCTATGGTTATAACCCTTAAAAATTGCTGTTTTCGGATATTATTTGGGTAACACAGTAGAAGACCGTGGAACGTTCGAGGATTATGATTGTGCGGGTGGTGGAGATTCCATTGAGAAGTTATGGAACTGAAGGCTCACGTCTAGAAGAGATATGTTCACACTTCAAGAGGTAACTCGTGAAACCCCGTATATTCTAGTTGTTTAGATTATATGTGATTTTGATACTGAGATTGCTTCCGCTGCTTATTATTATCCATCAATTGGTATCAGAGCTCACTCACATCTAATTAGATAACTAGTTTTTTCGTGAAACAAGAATATCGTTTTTATGTGCGTTTTTGAATTACATGTATATGTTGTTTTCTGGAAAACTGCACTGCTGTTTTGTGAATTAACTGTGCATAAAATTTTGAATTATTCTTGTAATCATGAGATATCTGTTTTATTGATATTTGATTGGGATGATCTGAATGTTTTTTGGTAAACCCTAGAAAAACGCAAAATCTGATTTTGACCGAATTGCCGGTTTTTTCGGAGGTCAGCGAACTTGACAGATTCCGATTGAGTCGAAATTTGGTGGGTCCATCGGAAATGACGTGGTGAGAAAAACTCACTGATTTAGGAGTGAATCATGGTGTTTTTCGGCGTTTTGAGGTCGTTTGGACTGTGTTATGGACGTTTTTCTATTTTTCCCCATGGTCTCCATGATTAAATACTGGTGATACGATGCGTTTACACATTAGATATTAGTAAATAGACGTGTTGTATTAAATTTAATAATAGAAGTGTAGGATTTTATTGATCATGTCTTAAAAGGTATACTTGATATTGTATGATGATATAATTATTTTGTAAGAAAGTGAAATCCTCTGTTTGATATCCTGGATGACTAATGATTGGTGCGTTTGGCATATTTGTGCATAAAATATTTCTCAAATTTTAGTTTATATTTTCATGCCCTACGTGATTACTAGTCTTGAATTTTTGATGAAAAAAACAAAATGTTCTCTGGTTGGAGGTTGTAATTAAGTGAAATATGATGGTATTTTGTATGAGTTTTATATTATTGGTATGACTTTTAAGCTATGGTCAATATTCTGCCATAAAATAATTTTATAAGCTACATGTATATTCACTTGAAAATTGAGAATTTTCTGAGTAATAAATAGTTACCACTAAAGTGGTTTGTTTATTTGAACTCATGAAAAATTCTTAATAAATTTGTACATGTGAAATTATGTCTATTCATGGATTGAGCATTATGATTAATAAGTAGGATCCACAAAATGGTCTATTTATTTGAGTCATTAAAATCTACTTAATGTACCATGTGAAAATTATCCTTGATAAATTTACATTAGTGGTGGAGGCTCTTAACTAGAAAAGGAGTTTTATCTTTGGGTAGTAGTGAGACCAACTCCACCCATGAGAAGAGATATTAGGGTTTTCACCGAACGAGAGAAAATATAATATCGTAGGTTCTTGTGTATTTAATAAAATAATAATTTATTGAAAAAGGAGATATTATGTGTCCCAGAAATAGGAAGAACATAATATATATGCCTTGAGCTCATAGCATAATTATAAGGAGAATGGAAATCAATATCATATTTATTTTAATTCATGAAACTACTTAAAACGGTTATTCTCCGAGTTTGGTTACAGGTTGGTGGTCATGAATTTGACGAACTCCGATTGACCCGCAACTTGGTAGGTTCATCGAAAATGATCTAGTGAGAAAATCTCCCTGCTATGCAGTGAATCATGCTGTTTTCGGCATTTTGAGGTCGTTTAGATGGGTTTTCAAGCAGTTTATTAAATTGAATTTGTTATAAATATGAAAAATTATTCTTTATATATCAGATATATTTGTGTTAAATCTGAAACATGATGATTTAACTAGATATGATATATAGCAAGAATGCAAATCACATGGATTTAATCGTAAATACGCCAAAAATAATTTATTCGAATTTGGTCTAGTTTTTGACGATCGTGAATTTCACGATTTACGAATGACCTGAAATTCGGTATGATCATCGAAAATGATCAGTTAAGAAGAACTCACTGCTATGCAATGAATCACATCGTATTTTGGCGATTCGAGATCGTTTAGATGAGTTTTTTGGAGGTTTGGCAGATTAAAATGTGATTTACATACGAAAAGTCATTCTTTATATCATTTTATTTATGTCTAATCTGGAACATGATAACACATGTTGATTTGACATGAATTGGTGTATGATAAGAATGTAGGTCATATTTTAAATTCTTAAAAAATGCTTAAAATGGTAATTTTCCAAATTTGGTCGCAATTTTTGGAGATTGTGATTTTAACGATCTTCAATTGATCTGAAATTTGGTAGGTTTATCAGAAATAGCCCAGTGATCAATTCCCAGTGCTATGCAGTGAAAACCATTAATTTTAGCATTTTAAAACTGTTTAAATGGGGTTTTTAGTATTTTTTAAATTCTGGAACTTAATCCTCAGAGAAATGTTCGTGGTTGTGATAAAGTGGTGATAGGAATTAACCCCTATGTTCTCCATTTTTTTAATTTATAGTGAGATAATAAATTTACGCGTTGACATTAGGTCTTCCTCCATATCGGATAAATTTATTATGAACTCACTGAGTATAGTTACTAATTAATGATAACCTGTATTAACTCTCTATCTGAGTTTAATGGTTGAATCAATTTTGTAACTAAAATACAATCATGATTAAGTGGTGATAGAAATATATTTCTATAGTCTTCCACTATTAATTTCAAGTGAGTAATACATTTACGTGTTGACTTTAGGTCTTCCTCTATATCAGATAAATTTATTGTAAGCTCACTAAGTGAAATACTAGTAATTGATATCATGTACTTACTCTGCATCTGAGTATACATGTTGGATCAATGGAACTAGAGCTATTAATAATGATGTTCACTTGACTTAAATTAACAGTATACTCTCCATCTGAGTTGGGTCTGTTTTAATTATTGGAGTGAATAATCTGGCATTACATATGTATGTTGCAGGAGTAATTCTTTTCTCATCGAAATTGCTATTCGAGATGCATGAATACATATATGTGTAGTGTGTTTAAAATTTTCGTATTAAAAGGTTATATACAATTGACTGAAAATAATAGTATACTCTCCATCTGAGTTGGTTCTATTTATTTTTGGATTGTATAATTCTTGCGTTATATAATATACTTTGCATGAATGATTCTTTTCCCATCAAAATTTATTATTCGAGATGCATGTATGTATATAAATATTGAATGCAATCTGAATTTTATTATTCAGTGTTTTGACTTATTATGATCTATTTAATATTTTTATCTCAACTCCACAATGACTTTAAGCGATTTGTCGTATTGCTTGTTAAAATTTTCTTTTAGTGATAAGACATTAATCTAAATGATGCAATATATGTACCTTTTGTTAGAAAGAATTTAATTCCGGTTTCTGGGCAAAATAAGTGATGGATATTTATCTTATTTTTCGAATAACTCTTGAGTTATTGAGCTTGATAAACATTTTATCTCTTGTGGTACATGAATGCATGACCTTGTTATTGTATATTAATGTCTCTCCTGAACAGAACAATATTAGTCTACCTCATAAGAGAATATGTTCTTCAAAATTAAGTAAAACTTATCTGTGCACTTTTGTCTAAGTTATATTAATCTGGATAGGATTTTAAATTGGTCAAGGTATCACGACCCTAAATCCTAACCTGTCATGATGGTGCCTATCTCGATACTAGGCAAGCCGATAATCTCGATAAACCACAATTTCTCTTAAATTTGAAAATACAATAATTTAATACAATACAAAATCCCATAAATACTGACACGAACACTCCCCAAAACCTGGTGTCACTGAGTACATGAGCATCTAATATGGATACAAATCTGGAACATAAGGTCTATAATAGTCTAAGACCAAAATACAGTAAACAAGGAGATAGGGAAAGAGAGACAAGGTATGCGAAACACGGCAGCTACCTCTGAATTTCCTGAAAATCAACTGCGCGAAATGATCAATACCCGCTATATCCGGAAATACCTGGATCTGCACACGAAGTGCAGGGTGTAGTATGAGTACAACCAATTCAGCAAGTAACAATAATAACTAAGGAACTGAAGATAATGACAAGCTACACAGTTACAGTTCACTTTCAGTAATTCCAGCAAAAAATAGACATACTTTCAAATCCGGCAGTTTAAGTCAAATCAATTTTATACAGTTCAATTTTATGTAATCCGGATATATAATCTTTCAGATATTTGACAACAATGACAGATAGCAATCAAGTGCAATACAAATGCAAAGCAAGTACATCCTCTTAGGCAACAATCACTCAACTCATCACTCGGCTCTCAGCCCTCAGCATTCACACTCAATGCGTACCCGCGCTCACTGGGGTGTGCAGACTCCGGAGGGGCTTCTACATCCCAAGTGCCATAATCTGCACGGATAACTCATGTGCTGCACGGACAACTCACTTGCTATAATATCCTGCACGGATAACTCACGTGCCATAATATCCTTACCTTACTGACAGGCCCTCGGCCTTACTCAGTCCTCAACCTCTCTAGTCTCTCGGGCTCTCAGAAATCACAAAGATCAGCCCAAACAAAGATAACATAGTGTATCAACAAATATCCAGAAAAGACTGAGGTATAATACGCAAGAAAAATCATGACTGAATACAAGACAATAATTAGCAAATAATTCAACATGATTTATAGTCAAATTTCTTCAACACATAGAGAGCATATAGCTAACAATAAATTATACAACTTTACAATTTCACCGGACGGACCAAGTAACAATCCACTCGGTGCACGCTCACACGTCCGTCACCTAGCATGTGCGTCACCTCCAAAATAATCACACGGCACAAAATTCCGGGGTTTCATACCCTCAGGACCAGAGCGTGAAATTCTTTACTCTGCTATGCCTTTGCCTCGCAAATCGGCCTCCGAATGCCTCGAATCTAGTCACAAAAAATTAGTTTGAGTCAATAAAATTTATTGGAATTAATTCCATAAGAAAATGCTAATTTTCCATAAAAATCCGAATTTTAGCTTAAAAATTACCTGTGGGGCCCACATCTCGGAACTCGATAAAAGTTACAAAAATTCGGAAACCCATTCAACCACGAGTCTAACCATACCAACTTTATCAAAATTCGACCCCAACTCGACCCTCAAATCTTCAATTTAAAGTAAGAGGGTTTTCAAACTTTTTCAACTTAATTCACCAATTAAATGATAAAAACAACCATGGATTCGGGTAATTTAACCATTATTGAGTTAAGAACACTTACCCCGTTATTTTCCTTGAAAAACTCCCAAAAATCGCCTCTTCCCGAGCTCAAATCCATCAAAAACTGAAAATGGGACGAAGTCCCATTTTCAGAACTTAAACTCTCTGCCCAGACATTTGCTCTACGCGATCGCGAAGAACAATTTTCCATCGCCCAGATTTTACTCTACGCGATCGTGGTCTTTCCCACGCGATTGCGAAGCACAACATCACAGACCTACGTGATTGCGGACTCCTCCACATGATCGCGAAGCACAAAATGCGTGACTTCTATTTCTGCTCCACTTACTCTATGCGAACGCGACCTTCTTCACGCGTTCGCGAGTCACAAAATCCCAGAGCTACGCGATTGCGTCCCGCTTCACGCGATCGCGAAGCACAAAATGCCACTGCCTCACATTAACCTACGCGATCGCAGATATCCCCATGCGATCGTGTAGAACAAAAATCCCCACTGACCAACTAAGCCTACGTGATCGCAGACGCATTCACGCGATCGCATAGAAGGAAAACATCATCAGATATTAGAAAATTCCAGCAGCTGTTCAAGTCCAAATTTTTGATCCGTTAACCATCCAAAACTCACCCGAGCCCCTCGAACCTCAACCAAATATACCAACAAGTCCAAAAATATCATACGGACTTAGTCGAACCCTTAAATTACCTCAAACAACGCTAAAACCATGAATTACACCCCAATTAAAGCCTAATGAACTTTAAAATTTCTAATTTCTAAAAACAACTTCGGAACCTATCAAATCAAGGCTGATTACCTCGAATTTTGTGCACAAGTCATAAATGACATAACAGAGGTATAAAATTTTCAGAATCGGATTTCGACACCGATATCAAAAAGTCAACACCCCGGTCAAACTTTTCAAAAATTCAACTGTCGGCATTTCAAGCCTAATTCCACTACGGACCTCCAAATAATATTCCGGACATGCTCTTAAGCCCAAAATCACCATACGGAGTTATTGAAATCATCAAAATTTAAATCCGAGGTTGTTTACAAATAGGTCCATATCTGATAAACTTTTCTAACTTAAATTTTTAATTATGAGACTAAGTGTCTCATTTCACTCCGAATTTCTTCCGGACCCGAACCCACTAACCCGGTAAGTCATAAAACAACTATAAAGCATAAATTGAGAAGTAAATGGGGGAACGAGGTTATAATACTCAAAACGACCGGCCGGGTCGTTACATTTTCCCCATCTTAAACAAACGTTCGTCCTCGAACGGGTTTAGAACAATACCTGGAGTCTCAAATAAGTGTGGATATTTGCTCCGCATCTCCTGCTCAATCTCCCAAGTAGCTTCTCCGGCTGGCTGGCCTCTCCAATGTACCTTCACTGATGCTGTGCTCTTTCACCTCAGCTTTCTAACATGCCGGTCTAAAATAGCCACCGGTTCTATATCATAAGTCAAATTACCGTCCAACTATACTGTACTGAAATCTAGAATTTGAGACGGATCCATGACATACTTCCGGAGCATGGATACATGGAACACTGGATGAACACCTAATAGACTAGGTGGAAAAGCAAGTTCATAAGCCACCTCTCCAATTTTCTTAAGTATCTCAAAAGGCCCAATATACTGTGGGCTCAACTTGCCCTTCTTCTCGAACCTCAGCACACCCTTCATGGGTGAAATCTTGAGCAGAACCTTCTCCCCCTTCATGTGAACAACATCACAAACCTTTCTGTCGGAAAAACTCTTCTTCTAGACTGTGCCGTGCGAAGCCGTTCCTAAATCACTTTGACCTTCTCTAAAGCATCCTGAACCAAGTCAGTACCCAATAGCCTAACCTCACCCGGATCAAACTAACCCATCGGAGATCGGCACTGTCTCCCATACAAAGCTTCATACGGAGCCATCTGAATGCTTGGCTGGTAGCTATTATTGTAAGCAAATTCCACGAGTGGAAGAAATTGATCCCACGAACCCCCAAAATGAATGACACAAGCGCGTAGCATATCCTCCAATATCTGAATAGTGCGCTCAGACTATCCGTCCGTCTGAGGGTGAAATGATGCACTCAACTGAACCTGTGTGCCCAATTCTCACTGCACTGCCCTCCAAAACTATGAGGTAAACTGCGTACCCTGATCTGAAATAATGGACACCGGCACACCGTATAGGAGAACAATCTCACGAATATAAATCCCAGCCAACCGCTCTGAAGAATAATTAGTACCGACTGGAATAAAATGCGCAGATTTGGTCAACCGATCTACTATCACCCAAACAGCATCAAACTTTCTCAAAGTCTGTGGGAATCCAACTACGAAGTCCATGGTAATACGCTCCCACTTGCACTCCGAAATTTAAAGTCTCTGTAGCGATCCGCCTGGTCTCTGATGCTCGTACTTTACCTGTTGACAATTTAAACACCGGGACAAACCCAACTATATCTTTCTTCATCTGCCTCCACCAATAGTGTTGTCTCAAATCCTGATACATCTTCGCGGCGCCTGGATGAATAGAGTACCGCGAACTGTGGGCTTCCTGGAGAATAAGCTCATGCAAACCATCTACATTAGGCACACATAGCCTGCCCTACATCCGTAATACACCATCATCTCCAATAGTGACTTCCTTGGCATCACCGTGCTGAATCGTGTCCTTAAGGACAAGCAGATGTGGATCATCATACTAGCGCTCTCTGATGCGATCATATAAAGAAGACCGAGAAACCACATAGGCCAAAACTCGATTCGGCTCGGAAACATCCAATCTAACAAATGATTAGCCAAGGCCTGAATATCCAAGGCTAAAGATCTCTCTGCTACCGGTAAGTATGCTAAGCTGCCCAAACTCTCCGCCTTACGACTCAAGGCATTGGCCACCACATTGGCCTTTCCGGGATGATAGAGAATGGTGATATCATAATCCTTAAGCAACTCCAACCACCCTCGCTGCCGCAAGTTAAGATCCTTCTGTTTAAACAAATGTTGTAGACTCCGATGATCGGTATATACCTCACACTGGACACCGTACAAGTAATGCTGCCAAATTTTCAAGGCATGAACAATAGCTGCTAACTCAAGATCGTAGACTGGATAATTCTTCTCATGTACCTTTAACTGTCTGAATGCATAGGCAATCACCCTACCATCTTGCATCAGCACTGCGCCGAGACCAATACGCGACGCGTCATAATATACAGTATAAGACTCTAAAACTGTAGGCAACACCAATACTAGAGCTGTAGTCAAAGCTGTCTTGAGCTTCTGAAAGCTCTCTTCACATTCATCCGACCACCTGAACGGAGCACCTTTCCGGTGTCAATTTAGTCATAGGTGATGCAATAGACGAGAAACCCTCCACGAAACGACGATAATAACAGGCCAAGCCGAGAAAACTCCGAATCTCAGTAACTGAGGATGGTCTGGGCCAATTTTGAACTACCTCTATTTTCTTCGGATCCACCTTAATTCCTTCACTGGACACTATATGTCCCAAGAATGCCACCGAACTAAGCCAGAACTCACACTTAGAGAATTTGGCATAAAGTTTCTCATCTATCTGCCTCTGTAATACAATACCTAAGTGTTGTGCATGCTCCTCCTGGCTACGTGAGTACACCAGAATATCATCAATAAATACTATGAAAAATAAATCAAGATATGGCTGAAATACACTATTCATCAAATGCATAAATGCTGCTGGGGCATTGGTTAGCCCAAAAGACATCACAAGAAATTCATAGTGGCTATAACGAGTTCTGAATGCCGTCTTTAGAATATCTGAATCCCGAATTTTCAACTAGTGATACCCAGATCTCAAATCAATTTTTGAGAACACCCTCGCTCCCTGAAGCTGGTCAAATAAGTCATCAATATGCGGCAAAGGATATTTATTCTTGATCACCACTTTGTTCAACTGCCTATAGTCAATGCACATCCGCATAGTACCATCTTTCTTTTTTACAAACAGAACCGGTGCACCCCAAGGTGACACACTAGGCCTAATAAACCCCTTTTTAAGGAGTTCCTGAAGTTGCTCTTTCAAGTCTTTTAACTCAGCTGGTGCCATACGATAAGAGGAATAGAAATAGACTGAGTGCCCTGCACCAAGTCAATACCGAAATTAATATCCCTGTCGGGTGGCATACCTGGTAGGTCTGCAGGAAATATATCCGGAAAGTATCGCGCGACCGGTACTGAATCAATAATAGGAGTATTAATATCAACATCTCTCACAAAGGCCAAGTATGACAGACATCCCTTTTCAACCATACGTTGGGCCTTCAAATAAGAAATTACCCTGCTAGGAACAAAATCTAGAGAACCTCTTCATTCAACCTTTGGCAAACCCAGCATCGTCAATGTCACAATTTTTGCGTGACAATCCATAATAGCATGACATGGAGACAACCAATCCATACCCAGGATTACATCGAAATCAACCATACCAAGTAATAAGAGATCAACTTTAGTCTCCAATTTCCCAATAGTCACCATACACAACCGATACACACAGTCCACAGTAATATTATCGCCCACCGGTGTAGATACACAAACATGTGAAACTAAGGACTCACAGGGCATATCAAGGTAATGGGCAAAATACGATGATACATATGAATAAGTGGAACCAGGGTCAAATAATATAGAAGCCTCCCTGTGGCACACTGAAACAATACCTGTGATCACTGCGTCTGAGGCAACAACATCTGGCCTGGCAGGAAAAGCATAGAATCTAGCCTGCCCGCCACCTGATCGGCCTCCCCCTCTTAGGTGACCCCTAGCTGCCTGACCCCCACCCCGAGCTGGGTGGGTGGGTGGTGTAACTGCTGGAGCTAGAGCCGTTGGTCGAGAACTCTGCTGTGGAGCCCCACTCAACAACGTAGGACAATCTCTCTTGAAATGACCCAATTATCCGCACTCGAAACAACCCCTCCTCTAACGGAACTGCTGCTCCTGATAACCCGAAGAAATAACCTGTAAAAGCCTGAGCAGACGAGGCATGATGAGAACTCTGCACTGGTAGTGCACTGAATGAAGACTGGCCTAAGTGAGCACTGTAAGAACCGTGGCTAGCTTATGCACCACAATGAGCTGGACAACCCGCCTGAGCGTGTATGTAAGAACGGCCCCTACCGTGGTAAAACTGACCCCCCTGAAGGAACACTGCTGAAATCACCAGAACCACGAGGCCTCTTAGACTCCCTCTCAACCCGCTCCTGGCTACAAACCATCTCAATCTGATGAGCAATGTCGACAACCTCATCGAAAGTAGCACCAGACACTCTCTCTCTAGTCGTGATTAATCACAGCTGAAAAGTGAGGCCATCTATGAATCTCCTGATCCTTTCCCTGTCTGTGAGAATCAACCAGATAGTATGACAGGCTAATTCTGAATATCTCATCTCATATTGTGTCACAGACATATCACCCTGACGAAACTGCTCAAACTGCCTGCGCAGCTCTTCTCTGTGGCAGTGAGGCACGAACTTCTCCAGGAATAGACCGGAGAACTGCTGCTAGGTAAGGGTTGTTGCACCGACTGACCTACACCTCTCGTAAGACTCCCACCATCTGAAGGCAGCACTAGAAAACTGAAAAGTAGTGAATGAGACCCCACTGGTCTCTAGAATGCCCGCTGTCCGAAGCATCCGCTGACACTTATCCAAAAAACCCTGGGCATCCTCTGACTCAGTACCGCTAAATGGTGGAGGTCTAAGCCTCTCAAATCTCTCAAGTCTCCTCTGCTCATCATCTGCCATAACAGGAACTACCGGGGCCTGAGCAGCTACAACCGACTGGGCTGGTAGTGCTCTCGGTATTTGAAATCCCTGTACTACCTGGTCTAGAGTACGGGCAACGGGGGTATGGGTACCTCCCCCCGGCCTGAGAAGCGGTAGGTGCAGCCTGAGCCGAAACCATCTGAGCAAGACCAGTGCAAGCTGCCAATATCTGGGCCAAAGTCTCCTGAAGGCCTGAAATCTCAATGGGCACAACTGGTGCCTGAGCTAATCCTATCGGCTCAGCTATATCCGAAATATGCTCCTGAGATGGAGCAACTGGTGGTACTACAGGTGCTGGTCCAACTGTGGTACGAGTTACACCTTGGCCCCGGCCTCTCGCGGCCCTAACAGGTGGCACTGGTGGCTGACCGTTCGATCCAGTAGTACGTGTCCTCACCATCTGTGAGAGAATAGAATAGCAGAAATTTAGTTTCCAGAATCAACAAATTCGCACGACAGAATACAAGAAAGTGAAATTTTCCTAAGGGTTCCGCAGCCTCTCGAAGATAAGTATAGACGTCTCCGTACCAATCCTCAAGACTCTACTAAACCTACTCATGACTCATGAGACCTATGTAACCTAGGCTCTAATACCAACTTGTCACGACCTAAAATCCCAACCTGTCGTGATGGCGCCTATCTCGATACTAGGAAAGCCGATAATCTCGATAAACCACAATTTCTCTTAAGTTTGAAAATACAATAATTTAATACAATACAAAATCCCATAAATACTGACATAAACACTCCCCAAAACCTGGTGTCACTGAGTACATGAGCATCTAATATGGATACAAATTTGGAACATAAGTTCTATAATAGTCTAAGACCAAAATACAGTAAACAAGGAGATAGGGAAAGAGAGACAAGGTCTGCGAAACACGGCAGCTACCTCTGAATCTCCTGAAAATCAACTGCGCGAAATGAGCAATACCCGCTATATCCGGGAACACCTGGATCTGCACACGTAGTGCAGGGTGTAGTATGAGTACAACCAACTCAGCAAGTAACAATAATAACTAAGGAACTGAAGATAATGACGAGCTACACAGTTACAGTTCACTTTCAGTAATTCCAGCAAAGAATAGACATTCTTTCAAAGATTTCACAACAATGACAGATAGCAAACAAGTGAAATAACAAATGCAAAGCAAGTACAGCCTCTCAGGCAACAGTCACTCAATTCATCACTCGGCTCTCGGCTCTCAGCCCTTAGCACTCACACTCAATGGGTACCCGCGCTCACTGGGGGTGTGCAGACTCCGGAGGGGCTTCTACAGCCCAAGCACCATAATCTGCACGGACAACTCACGTGCTATAATATCCTGCATGGACAACTCACGTGCCATAATATCCTTACCTCACCGACAGGCCCTCGGCCTTACTCAGTCCTCAATCTCTCTAGTCTCTTGGGCTCTCAGAAATCACAAATATCAACCCAAACAAAGATAACATAGTGTATCAACAAATATCCAGAAAAGACTGAGGTATAATATGCAAGAAAAATCATGACTACATACAAGACAATAATTACCAAATAATTCAACAAGTACGCGACCTCGGTGGGTCCCAATAGTACTATCACATAGCCTAACCTTGATTTTTAACATGATTTATAGTCAAATTTCTTCAACACATAGAGAGCATATAGCTAACAATAAATTATTCAACTTTACAGTTTCACGGGACAGACCAAGTCACAATCCCCTCGGTGCACGTTCACAGGTTCGTCACCTAACATGTGCGTCACATGACACAAAATTTCGGGGTTTCATACCCTCATGACCAGCTTTAAAACTGTTACTTACCTCAGAGCGTGAAATCTTTACTCTGGTATGCCTTTGCCTCGCACATCGGCCTCCGAATGCCTCGAATATAGTCACAAATAATTCGTTTCAGTCAATAAAATTTATTGAAATTAATTCCATAAGAAAGTGCTAATTTTCCATAAAAATATGAATTTTAGCTCAAAAAGCGCCTGTGGGGCCCACATCTCGGAACTCGACAAAAGTTATAAAATTCGGAAGCCCATTCAACCACGAGTCTAACCATACCAACTTTATCAAAATCCGACCCCAACTCGACCTTCAAATCTTCAATTTAAACTAAGAGGTTTTCAAACTTTTCCAACTTAATTCACCAATTAAATGATAAAAACAAGCATCGATTTGGGTAATTTAACCAATATTGAATTAAGAACACTTACCCCGTTGTTTTCCTTGAAAAACTCCCGAAAATCGCCTCTTCCCGAGCTCAAATCCGTCAAAAACTGAAAATCTCTGCTCAGACATTTGCTCCGCGATCGCGAAGAACAATTTTCCATCGCCCAGATTTTACTCTACGCGATCGCGGACTTTCCCACGCGATTGTGAAGCACAACATTACAGACCTATGCGATTGCGGACTCCTTCGCGCGATCGCGAAGCACAAAACGCGTGACTTCTATTTCTGCTCCACTTACTCTACGCAAATGCGACCTTCTTCACGCGTTCGCGAGTCACAAAATCTGAGAGCTACGCGATCGCGTCCTGCTTCACGCAATCGCGAAGCACAAAATGCCACTGCCTCACATTAACCCTACGTGATAGCAGATATCCCCACGCGATCGCGTAGAACACAAACCCCCACAGACCAACCAAGCCTACGCGATCGTAGACGCATTCATGCGATCGCGTAGAAGGAAAACATCATTAGATATCAGAAAATTCCAGCAGCTGTTCAAGTCCAAATTTTTGATCCGTTAACCATCCAAAACTCACCCGAGCCCCTCGGGACCTCAACCAAATATACCAACAAGTCCTAAAATATCATACGTACTTAGTCGAATCCTCAAATCATCTCAAACAATGCTAAAACCATGAATTACACCCCAATTCAAGCTTAATGAACTTTGAAATTTCTAATTTCTACAAACGACTACGAAATCTATCAAATCACGTCCGATTTACCTCAAATTTTGCGCACAAGTCATAAATGACATAACGGAGGTACTCAAATTTTCAGAATCATATTTTGACCCCGATATCAAAAAGTCAACCCCCGGTCAAACTTCCCAAAAATTTAACTTTCGGCATTTCAAACCTAATTCCACTACGGACCTCCAAATAATATTCCGGACACGCTACTAAGCCTAAAATATCATACGGAGCTATTGGAATCATAAAAATTCAAATCCGAGGTCGTTTACATATAGGTCCATATCCGGTCCACTTTTCTAACTTAAATTTTCAATTATGAGACTAAGTGTCTCATTTCGCTCTGAATTCCTTCCGGACCCGAACCCACTAATCTGGTAAGTCATAAAACAACTATAAAGCATAAATTGAGTAGTAAATGGGGGAACGAGGTTATAATACTCAAAACGACCGCCCTGGTCATTACACAAGGATGGACTTTAAGGTTCATTGAAAGTAGAGGCACTACCAACTTGTGGATCCTATTTGGAAAGAAATTTGACTAAAGGATATTTCCCTTCAAAAGAAAATAAAGTTAGTGATAAGCTAGAATAAATCCCTTCTGATTTGTATGGTTAAATGAACATACTCGTAAGAGATAGTTTTGAGTATTTTGTGACGTTCATAAATGATTACTCAAAATATTAATATATTTATTTGATGCACCGTAAGTTTTAATGATTTAAGTAATTCAAGGTTTTTAAGACTTGAAACGGAGAAGCACCAAGGAAATATATTAAGTTACTACAATTTGATTGTAGTGGCGAGCACCTCTCTAAAGAGTTCTTTTGTTACTTATCAGAATAAGGGATTACATCTCAATTGTCTATACTGTAAACTTCATAATAGAGTGGTGTGGTAGAAAGAAGAAATAAGTCTCTTTTGGACATGGATAGATTAATGAAGTGTTATTCAGATTTGCCTTATTCGTTTTTGGATTATTTCCTAGAAATTGCAAATTACATTTTGAATTTAGTTTCTTCTAAGTTAGTACTTGTGACATCTATAGAACTGTGGACTGAATGTAAGCTCAGTTTGTGGCATGTTCAGATATAGAATTGTCCCGCATATGTGCTGAAAGGGAAAGCAAATATGTAATTTGGAACTAAGAATGGATAGGTGCATGTTTATTGAATATCCAAGAAAACGAATGGAGTTTTATTTTATTGTCCTAAAGAAAATAAGGCAATTGTTAAAACAACTGCATTTTTCTAGATAAGGACTAATTAATAAACCATGTTCCTAGAAGTAAACTATTTTTATAGGAACTGGGCAAAGAAATAACTAGATGTTCAAGAACATCAAAACTCATACGTCGGAATTGACGTTCCATTGCATTTAAGTAGTGGGAGAATGTTAATAGACATAATATGCCTTTATCGAGTGGGAGTGAAGTTTGAACAGTGAACACTATAGTAAGAAGTAGCTAATATTTCAAAACCGTAAGGTAATGAAGGTGATATTAGTAGTACTTCGTCGTAGTGGGAGAATACTAAGGAAAATCATAGTTCGGTGTACACTCTTGGGATATGATGTTTTAACTTCAATACCACACAAGAGGGGGGGGGATGATTTGTGTGGTGTCCAATGTTTCTCGTGCACAGATTATAGAAGGACCTGGTTCTTCTATGTGTTCCTTATACTACTGTTGTGGAATAATAAATGCAGAAATTGAAGAACACAACTATTTTACGTGGAAAACACTAGGCTCGAAAGGTGAGAAAACAACGACCTACTTCCCAGTAGGATTTTCCCAAACTCTCCACTAAATCACTGAGCCAAAAACTGCATTCACAAAACACTTTTGTAAACCTAGGATTAACTCTAATCCCGTTGTGGCAACCAGCCTCTAACTGCTGCGACAACTTCAAGTTAGATGAATACTCTAAGTACCTATTATAATTGCCTCTAGATAAAGCTGAAAGGTACAATATGAAAACACCTACTATAATTGAACTAGAATAAAAGACAGACACTTGGAGCTGGTTCTTCTATCTGGTTCATGTAGCTTAAGGTTCGCACACTTGAATCACACACGAACTGCTTGCAAAATGCCTTGCTATTTTGCTCTCAATTCAAGTTTAACTTCTGCTTTTTTGCATTACCTGTAGAGTGAGAACATCCTGCAATATATAGAGTTAGTAGATGAAGAAATAACTAGAGTTCTAATGCTACTCTTCCTTGGTGGAAGAGTTCTAGTTAATCTCAACTCCTAACTTCTTCCTTATCTTGGATAATATTCTCGTTGAGTAAGGAGTCCTTCTCCTTATCAATTATGCAATATTTTCGATAAGGAGATATCTATTATTATGCCAGATTTTATTTATCTCCTGCATGTGCATCTCACGTGCTTTGAATCTGCCCGTATCGATGCCTACCAGTGATGGACCTGGTTCATCCCTGAGTTCCTTTGTCAATCTCCAAAACTATCCTTTACTTGGGCACAACAAATTCCCCCCTTTTGATGATGACAAACTCTGTGCTTCCATAAGCTTAGGGCCTGTTTCAACTTAACCCAACATCAACACAATGTTAGAACAATTTTCACTTATCATCAAGGACCAGGTTCATCAGGTTATAAATATCATTGTTCAGAATACAAAGCACACTTTTTCCCCTTTTTAGCATCATCGATAAGTTGCATAAAAAATATGTGAAACCCAGATCTAAAAACTTACACATGGCCTCTGGGGCTACTTCAAATACATTCATGGATTAATTATGAATAATCTGGCTAAGAATTTAAACTATCAGAGAAATATAAACAAACAGTTAAAGAAAAAACTAGCAGATTTCATTGATAGTCGATATGATTCTTCCACAAAATACAAAAAGAAATAAAAATACTGAAAACATGAGCAAAAGCAAGAGATATCCCAAATTTGGGTCACTAAAATTTCGAGACTGGGCTAGGAAGTTAAGGCTTGGAAGAACTAGAGGCTTGATTTTTAGCTTGGGGAAGGTGCATCATGTTTTGAAGAATTCCATCATTCTTCTCCTTTTCCTTTGCAAGTTCTATTCGGAGAGCGTCTCTCTCAGATTCTACCTCAGCTAATCGTGTCTTTAGCCTTGCTATCTCAGCATCCTTTGCCCCACTCTTATGCACCAAAGCTCTGACCTTGCTATTTACTGGTGTCCTTTTAGATGAACCAGGTTCATTGGGAGTGACATGGACCTCATAATCACAAGCGAGCAGGGTGTTAACCCCAAAATGGTCTTTGCTTGTAGCCATCTCCCACTTCTTCAGTGGCACCTTAAAATGAGCAAGACCAGTAGTGAGAATGAAGCCATAGGGAATTGCATGGGCTTTGGAGCCATTGATAACTCTATCAAGAATTTGGATAATAAATTCAAGACAATTGATCTGCCTCCCACTATCCAGACATTCCATCAAAACCAAGTCCATGAAGTTGGCAATATGCCTCCTTTCCTGCCTAAGAATAACACATTTGTTGATGAATTCAAACAATACCTTGGGGGGGGGGGGGGGGGGGTTCATTTCACTTTTGTAGACTGCCTTGGACCCACTTTCTTCTTCATTATCACAGAATTTTCTGGTGATGGTCAGGGCAGTAGGAAGGGTGTCTAAGCTTGGCCATTTCTGCCTTGTGTAATCACTGTACCCTTCAGAAGGTACACGTAGCATGTCACCCAGCTTCTTTGCATTAAAAGAAATATGTGCCCTTTTCACGAGGCTGGTGACTCTTCCATCCTTTACCTCAAAATTGGCCATGAATTCAACAGTTTCATTCCTTGCCAGTCTTCCATCTATCTGAAGGACCATGTCCTTCCACCCTTGCACCTCTAAGTTTTCTAGCAACATGACCATCCCTTATTCCTCCAAATCCTTCAGGAGCCTACCCTTCAAGATAGTTCACTTGCCAAACTTGACCAACTTGTCCTTGTCACTGTCTGACTCATCCTCCTCTTCTTCACTACATTTTTTTTCTTCAGCAATTTTAACTTGTTTGGTTTTAACTGCAAACCTGGTCCTTTTGGCCAAGGTAGATGGTTCAGCAGACTTGGGTACAGATGTAGACTTCTTAGAAGAGGTCTTGGCTTTCTTGGGCTTAGGGGTCTGAACCTCTACCTCAATAGTCATTTGTTCACCTTGATAGACCAGGTCCATCTCATCCACATCAACAGCCTCAACAGGCTCTACCACTTTTTCTTTCCCTTTGTCCATCCTTTTCTTCTTGCTTTCATCTAAAGCATTCTGCAACTCCTCCTCACTCTACTTTAGTTGACTTTTGGTGGCTCTTCCTCGTGAGGGAGGACTCTCCACAGTGTCGGAAGGGGCAGCCTTCCTTTTCCTTTAGCCCTAGCAGTGCCAGGGGTCTTAGCTTTGGAAGTTCTCTTCTTCTTGGGATTGTAACTGTCTCCTACTTTCTTCAATAGTTCTGCGAGGGTTTCTTCAACTGATGAACCAGGTTTATCTACATTTTGCCTAAGTTGAACCAGCCCTTCAGCGGCATCTCCAGACTAAAGATGAAGTATTTGATATGTTAACTTCTTTTGTTAGAAAAACTCAGAAACAACTAGGCAATCAACTTGCATCAATTAGGTCTGATCATGGCACTGAATTTGAAAATGCTAAATTTGCTGAATTTTGTGATGAGAATGGCATAGATCATAATTTTTCTTCTCCTAAGACTCCACAACAAAATGGAGTAGTTGAAAGAAAGAATAGAACACTTGAAGATATGTCTAGGACTATGCTTCTTTCTAGTAAACTGCTCCAGAGCTTCTGGGCAGAAGCTGTAAATACTGCATGCTACATCATAAATAGGTGCATGAATAGACCTCTTGTAGAGAAGACTCCCTATGAGTTACTTAAAGGGATAAAACCAAATATATCCCATCTTAGGGCATTTGGATGCAAGTGCTTTGTGCACAACAATGATAAAGACTCCCTAGGCAAGTTTGATCCCAGAATTGATGAGGGAGTATTCTTGGAATATTCTTCACATAGTAAAGCTCATAAGGTCTATAACAAAAGAACTATGTGTGTTGAAGAAAGTGTTCATGTGATTTTTGATGAAACTAACATTCTTTCTGAGAGACAGGAACATGATGATGAAGCAATTGTGCTGGTGAGAAACTTAAATGAAATCACATCCCAGACTAAAGCAGCACTGGAAGAAGGAACAGGTGATGGAACAGGTCCTTCTACCCAGGGCAACCTGACATGGGGAATAGAACAAAGAGGAAATGATCCCCAAACCTCAATGGGACTTATCCATGAACTTTTTCCATAGCAACAAAACACTCAAGGAACATCAAGGGGAAACCAGTTAGTTGTGAAACCTTACAAGTATCAAAGTTCTCATCCCATTGAGAACATAATTACTGATCCAACCTCTGGAATCAAAACCAGATCTTCATTAAAGAATCTTTGTGATTTTTATGCTTTATTATCTCTTATTGAACCTAAAAATGTTGTTGAGGCTTTGCAGGATGCAGACTGGGTAAATGCAATGCAAGATGAACTCAACCAATTTGAAAGGAGTCAAGTTTGGCATCTGGTACCAAGACCCTTGGACAGATCAGTAATTGGCACAAATTGGGTCTTCAGAAACAAACTTGATGAAGATGGAACTGTTAAAAGGAACAAGGCAAGATTGGTGGTTCAAGGATATAGCCAGGAGGAGGGCATAGAATACGATGAAACTTTTGCTCAAGGCTGGAAGCAATAAGACTCCTTATAGCCTTTGCTGCTTACATGGAATTCACCCTTCACCAGATGGATGTCAAGAGTGCCTTTCTCAATGGCTTGCTAAAGGAAGAAGTGTTTGTCAAGCAACCTCCGGGGTTTGAAAGCAAGGAGAGTCCTAATCATGTGTACAAACTTGACAAAGTACTTTATGAGTTCAAGCAGGCCCCAAGAGCATGGTATGAAAGATTATCAAAGTTTTTGCTTGAGCATGACTACAAGAGAGGTAAAATTGACAATACTTTGTTCTTGAAAGAAAAAGGTTGTAAAGATCTCTTGGTAGTTCAGATATATGTTGATGATATAATCTTTGGAGCAACTACTGATAAGTTAAGTAAAAAATTTTCTAAACTAATGGGGAGTGAATTTGAAATGAGCATGATGGGTGAGATTAATTTCTTTTTAGGCTTACAAATTAAACAAAATTCAAATGGAACTATGATCCATCAGCAGAAGTATGTAAAAGAGTTGCTTAAAAGGTTTAAAATGGAAGACTCCAAAGAAATTGACACTCCTATTGAAATGGCTACAAAGTTGGATATAGATGAACCTGGTTCATCTGTTGATCAGAAGTTGTATAGGAGAATGATTGGCTCATTGTTGTATCTCACTGCTAGTAGACCTGACATTGTTTTCACTGTAGGCCTTTGTGCAAGATTTCAGGCAAATCCGAAGGAGTATCACTTGACGGCTGTCAAGAGAATGTTGAGATATCTAAAAGGCACCACTGATCTTTGTCTTTGGTATCCAAAATGTAGTAATTTCAATCTTATGGGATATGCTGATACTGATTATGCAGGTTTTCTTGTGGATAGAAAGAGCACCTCAGGTATGGCACACTTTCTTGGCTCGTGTCTTGTGTCTTGGGCCACCAAAAAGCAAAATTCAGTGGCCTTATCTACTGCTAAAGCTGAGTATGTTGTTGCTGCCTCATGTTGTGCTCAATTGTTATGGATCAAACAATAATTAATGGATTTTGGAATTGATGTTGGTTGTATCCCCATTTTTTGTGATAACACTAGTGCAATTAGTATGACCAATAACCCGGTTCATCACAAGAGAACTAAGCACATTGATGTTAGGCATCACTTTTTGAGGGATAACTATGAAAAGGGGTTGATCACTGGGAAATTTTGTGCTACTGGCAAGCAAATAGCTGACATCTTCACAAAAGCCTTAAGTAGAGATCACTTTGAAAGGAATATGTTAGAATTAGGGATGATTAAGATCGCCTAACAGGACCAGTTCAGAATTCACAACGAAAAAACAAATTGGTTAGAAAATTTGGAAATTATGTAAATAACTAGATTAAATTTTGCTCAGTCTCATACTACAAATAGTATACTCTTGTTCCATGTGTTAAAATGACTCATTAATCTCTAATGATATTTTCTCTATTTTGGCAAATTTATACATGCACAAGAGAATTTTCAGTGAAGAACTTGGTTCATCAATCAATGCTGGTTCATCTAGATGACACGGTATATTTTCTACACTCTACACAATTTGAAATAATAATATTTGAATTATGAGCAGAGTTCTACCCAAGTTCAAATTTCTCTTAAACTTATCCAATTAAATTGAACCAGTTCCGTTTAAGAGAATCCTAACCAAATTAAAACACCTAAATTCTATGGAAGACTCCACCGTCTATTCAAAACTGACATTTCAGTTTGATTAGACTTCTAGTTACCCCCTTGGTTCTGATGAGCCTACCACTACCCATTAATTACCCCCTTTCTTTAAATTGATCATCATCTTCTCTGCTTTCTCTTCATAATTCTCAAACCGTCAAAAATTCTTTCCATCTTCTTTCATTCTCCAAATTTCAATCTACCTCTCTTCCTTCTTCCAGAACCAAGCACAAAATGACTAACTCTTCTGATAACCCTGATACACCCCCACCATGCTCCTCATCTTCAACCACCCCTCAGCCTAAGAAAAGAAGAGTAAAAATGCTTGCTCGCAAGACTGTGGCTGGAAGTGCGTTATCACAAACGCACAACTAAAAGCTAGCCAAAACTAAGAACCCCAGAACTCTGATGACTCTTTCAAGTCTACGACTGTGGGGGAAGAAACTGGGTCTTCTATTACTGAACAGGTAACCTCTAGCCCAAATACAACTACTGTGGTCATTTCTGAGTTGGCTGAAAATCTGGAGAATAGGTTTATTTTGGTTGGATCTGTGCTGGATGTAGAAACTTCTGAGTCCAAAAGGAGAGGTGGTAAAAATAAAAAGGAAAAAGAAAAAGAGAGTGAGGGTGCTTGTAGTGACGAAAGGGGAATGGGTAAAGGAGTGGTCGATGTTTTACCCACTCCTGATACAGGTAGAATGGCTATTTCAGGTGTAGATAAAGTGGAGGAAAGTGTCAAGAAAATAGGGGGAAGTGTATGTTAAAAATAATGTCCAAGTAAATCTAGAGTAATCATCAACAAGCACCATCACATATCTTTTACCACCTCTGCTTAATGTTCTCATTGGACCACAGAGATCCATATGGACCAGTTCCATCGTCCTGGTGGTGCTTACCACTTTATTGTATTTAAAAGAGGATCTTACCTGCTTCCCCTTTGCACAAGCCTCACAAACTTTGTCTTCCTTGAACTTGATGTTAGGCAGCCCTATCACCAGGTCCTTGGAGACTAATTTGTTGAGTTGACTCAGACTTGCATGTCCAAGTCTCTTGTGCCAAAGGAGGGGATCATTGTCCAACACACTTAAGCAAGTGAGTTTATTTTCTGACAGTGTAGACATATCTACAATATATATATTGTTCACTCTTTTTCCCTGCAAAACAATCTTGTCAGTGGTAAGATTAATCACAAAGCATTTTGTAGAGGTGAATGCTACCAAGTTACCTCTATCACACAGTTGTGATATACTAATTAGACTGTATTTTAGGCCGTCTATCAAATAGACATTCTTAATCGAGTGAGAGTCAGTCTTCCATACCTTACCAACCCCAATGATCTCACCTTTCTTCCCATTTCCAAAGTCGACATTACCTCCTTTGAGATCCTCAAGTGAAAGGAACTGGTTCTTGCTTCCTGTCATGTGCTTTGAGCAGCCACTATCCATGTACTATATTTGGATGCTCTCCTTCACTTGGACCTGCAAAAGGAAATCAGGGGTTAGTCTTAGGAACCCAAACTAGTTTGGGTCCCTTTCTGTAGGCAAAAAGATTAATCAAATTCTTTTTAGCCCAACCTGGCAGCCTATTTTTCCCTTGAACAAACTATTTATTCTTTTGACTAGCCTTTTCTTTTGTAGTGCATTCGCTTTTATAGTGACTAGTCTTACCACAGTGTGTGCAAATTTTGTTCTCAGGAAGTGTGAGATACTTGCTTTTGGGATCCCATTTAGGTGGCAGATTCCCAAAGCCAATTCCTCTTCTATTGCTACTGTGATGTTCCTGTAGCCATGCCAGTGCATCGGAGGACCTGTTCCATTTACAAGTTCTGTCTAGTTCATGCTTGACCTTGCCTAGATCCTTTGTCAAAATTATTACCTGCTCATCCTTCTTATACAACTCATCTTTTAGTTTACCTACATTTTCTTCTAGAGTGAGTTGTATGCAATCAAATGTCTTCTTACTTGTTCCTAATTCCAGTTTTAGGTTTTCAGATCTAAGTTCTAGGACATTTGATTCAAATGCATGAACCTGGTTCTTTAGTGCAGTATTTTCACTTACAGTCTCAGTAACTCTAACTTTCATGTTCTTACACTTTGCTTTTAAAATCACACATTCCTTAGACAACTGTTTCTTTTCATTGTTTATATCCTCAGATTCATCAATGAAATCTAGAAGTAACTCAAATAGCCTTTCTTTAGACAAAAACTTATTCTTGTCTTTTAGATGGATTATACTTACTTCAGATTCCTCATCGGATTCTCCAATTACCATATATACTTGTTCATCTTTATCTTCATCATTTGAGTCCTCATCTGAGCTTTCTCCCCAAGCAGCAACCATAGATTTTGTTGATCCTTTGTTTTTCTTGGGATGAACCTGTTCCTTCTTTCTGTTTCTTCGTTCAGCTCTTTCCTTCTTCCATTCAATTTCCCATTGAGGGTAGTTTTTTATATGGTGATCAGTCTTCTCACACTTGTAGTAGCCCTCATTGGTCTATTTTTCAGGAACCCTTGGTTTGTCAGCCTCAATTTCTTAAAGAACCCTTTCCTCTTATTAGGTACTTCTTGAAGTCCTTTGTGATCATAGCCATTTCATCATGTTCTAGATCAGATACTTCAGTGATTCTGAGTCCCAGGCTCCTTTCCTTCTTGGGTACATCCATCTTCATGGTTTTCCTTCTAAGTTCATAAGCAATGATATTTCCAATTAGCTCATCTAACCTAAGAGTGGCAATGTTCTTTGATTCCTGAATGACAGTGATTTTGCTCTCCCAAGTAACTGGCAGAACCCTTGTCAGAATCTTCATAACTCTGTCTTTTTCAGAAATAATCCTTCCAAGAGACTTAAGTTCATTTGTCAGTGTGGTGAACCTTGTATACATCTCTTGGATGGTTTCCCCTTCCTTCATGGTGAAATTCTCATATTGAGAATATAATAGTGTTCCTCTGGACCTCTTCACATGAGGTGTTCCTTCATGGGCCACTTGCAAAGTGTCCCAGATTTCCTTAGCAGTGGTACAACTTTGGATTCTACTGTACTCATCTGGACCGAGTCCACAAACAAGCCATTTTTTGGCTTTAGCATTCTTCTCCTATTTCCTCAAGTCGTCAGCAGTGCAGTCAGCTCTTGTATTTGGCACCTCTTCTCCTTCGACATTTATCTTCATGGTAGCCAGTGGACCATCTGTGATAATGTCCCATAGCTCATAGTCTTCTCCTATGATGTGATCTCTCATCCTGTTTTTCCACTAAGAGTAATACTGGCCGTTGAAGAGTGGTGGCCTAGCAGTGGATTGCCCTTCCCAGTTTTCAGGTGGTGCACTCATCTTGATCTTCTTCTAAGGTGTTAGCCTCTTTAAGGATAACCTTTTCTGATACCAATTGATGTTTTAACTTCAATACCACATAAGGGGGGGGGGTGTGATTTATGTGGTGCCTAATTTTTCGCGTGCACAGATTATAGAAGGGCCTGGTTCTTTTATGTGTTCCTTATACTACTGTTGCGGAATAATAAATACAAAAATTAAATAACACAAGTATTTTACGTGGAAAAAACCTGACTCAAAAGGTGAAAAAACCACGACCTACTTCCAAGTAGAATTTTCCCAAACTCCCCACTAAATCACTAAGCCAAAAACTGCATTTACAAAATACTTTTGTAAACCTAGGATTAACTCTAATCCCGTTGTGGCAACCAGCCTCTAAATGCTGCGACAACTTCAAGTTAGATGAATACTCTGAGTACCTATTATAATTGCCTCTAGATAAAGCTAAAAGGTACAATATGAAAACACCTACTACAATTGAACAAGAATAAAAGACAGACACTTGGATTTAGTTCTTCTATCTGGTTCATGTAGCTTCAGGTTTGCACACTTGAATCACACATGAACTGCTTGCAAAATGCCTTGCTATTTTGCTCTCAATTCACATTTAACTTCTGCTTTTGTGCGTTACCTGTAGAGTGAGAACATCCTGTAATATATAGAGTTAGTAGATGAAGAAATAACTAGAGTTCTAATGCTACTCTTCCTTGGTGGAAGAGTTCTAGTTAATCTCAACTCCTAACTTCTTCCTTATCTTGGATAATGTTCTCGTTGAGTAAGGAGTCCTTCTCCTTATCAATTATGCAATCTTTTCGATAAGGAGATATCTATTATTATGCCAGATTTTGTTTATCTCCTACATGTGCATCTCACGTGCTTTGAATCTGACCGTGTCTATGCCTACCAATGATGGACCTGGTTCATCCCTGAGTTCCTTTGTCAATCTTCAAAACTATCCTTTACTTGGGCCAACATGATAGTTTCTGTAACAGGATCCCTGAAGAGTTTAATACCAAACTAGATAGTGACGACAAAGAACTACTGGACAAAGATTGCATCAGAAATAACTTTGCAAGATTCTTTAACAAAACATTATTTGGTGAATACTTATAATAGTCATGTAAAAGAATGCGAGAGAAAGTTGTAGATGCATGGTTATGAGTCTAAGTGGGTGATTGTTGGGGCATATACTATTAACCATGCGTTTGGATATAGTATATTCTAACAATTATCATGGTTAAAAGTCTAAGTAGGAGATTGTTGGGATATATTCTATTAACCATGGGTTTGGTTTAGATATAGTATTTATTATGAAATAATTATTTATTTAGTTTTAATAACGTTTTAAATAGATCATATATTAGTCTGTGTCCTTTGCTTATATAGTAGATGATTTAGTGTATAAAATTTAGCTTATACACGGAAGATTAAATCATCGGTTCTTATAAGTATAAAGTTTGAGTTCATAATCTAATAATGGAATTGGACAAACCATCAGGAATAATTGTAGCACAAGATTAAATATAATTTATCTTGATTAAGGGAATGGTTTAATTCCATCTTCTTGTGCTAGTACATTTTGTATGTATTGAACGGACCAAGTAGAGATAAGTATTTTATACTGACTTAATAAAATAAACTCTCTATCCATTAAATATACTTATACTCTTAATCGTGATATAATTATTATTAGTTGTGTATATTATTATTGTTTTGATTTATTAAAAGGCGAGATTCTTTCGTGGGTCAATATGCCTGGTAAATTGGATAATAATAATGTACATTGGCGAAGTAATAGTTAGTTGATGGAATCCATGTCTCGGTTTAGAGATTGATGATACACCTTTATGAAAACTTATAAGTTTTCATGTGTAAACCCGGCCGGTGGATTTTGTATCCGATACATGAAATAAGTTAAGCGAAAGTCTAAAGGATATCAATAAATTAACTCGTCAGTAATTTAATTTAATTGATTAGTATCTGAATCTTAATATGGGGAGTTAAATAAGATTTAATGGATGAATTTTGAAATTGAATAAGGAGTGCAATTACGAATTTTTATTGGAATAATTCGTAATTAATTATGGTGAATATTAATTTCAAAAATTAGAAATTAATTCCATAATTGGAAGCCTTGTTAATTAAATTTTGTGGTCCCTGCTGTGCCTAAATAATAGAAAATAAAGGAATCCTTTTCTTGGTGGAAAAGAAAACCCAACAAGTTTTGGAAAAGGGTTTTAACCCTTAAAACTTGTGCTATAAATACATAAGGTTTTCCACCTAGAGAAGTAGTTATGGTGGCCGAAATTTTCAGCCATATTTTCCTAGAAATTTCGCCCACACGAAATTGCTATTTTCAGATATTATTTGGGTAACACAGTAGAAGACCGTGGAACGTTCGAGGATCATGATTGTGCGGGTGGTGGAGATTCCATTGAGAAGTTATGGAACTGAAGGCTTATGTTTAAAAGAGATATGTTCACGCTTAAATAGGTAACCCGTGAAACCCCATATATGCTAGTTGTCTAGATTACATGTGATTTTGATACTGGGATTGCTTCCGTTGTTTATTATTATCCATCATATAGATGTTCGTAACATGCAGCGGAAGTCAATAACAATCATAGGCAGATCTTTTCGTGTTTAAAATTTATTTACATGTCAAGGATCGGATCTAAGACGTACCTGGTGAAGAGAGTCTCGTTTCAAAAATTTCTTCGATAGTGCGAAGACTCTATACGTATATTTGAAAAGATTTATTGAAAGAATTATATTTGAAAAATAATTATTTGAGAAAATTATATTTGAAAGAGAGTTATCTGGAAGAATTATATGTCAAAGACATTTATTTGAAAGACTTGATTTAATTGGGTGTAATTGAGTTTATTAATTATTGAGTGATATTAATGGTATTCTTGTTGTCTGTTGTGCATATCACTGGCTGTTTTATCCTGCCCTTATTATTATTTGTTTCCTATTATTTTGTATATTATATTGCATAGGTTATTAGACTAGTGAGTGTCTTGACTGTACCTCATCTCTACTCCATTGAGGTTAGTCTTGATACTTACTGGGTACCGACTGTGGTGTACTCATACTACACTTCTGCACATTTTTGTGCAGAGCCAGGTATTGGAGACATCGGACTTGAGAAGAGTTAAAGCGAGATCGTAAGGATTCAAGGTAGAGCTGCTTGGTCGTCGCAGTCCCTTGGAGCCTTTTCATTTCATTGTACTGTTAATTGTAATCAAACAGTATTGTATATTCGGTCCGCGTGATCATTCTATGTATTCAGTTAGAGTTCGTGACTCAGTACTACCAGTCTTGGGAGGTTGTAAATTCATATTTGTTCCGCTGTTAGTTTTAATTACTTATTTAATTCAAAACAAATGGCTTAAAAAATATAATGGAAATTAGCTTACCTAGTCTTAGAGACTAGGTGCCATCACGACTCCTGTGGTGGGATTTTGGGTCGTGGCAAGTTGGTATCAGAGCTCTAAGTTCATAGGTTCTACGAGTCACGAACGAGTATTGCGGATCGGTATGGAGACGTCTGTACTTATCTTCGAGAGGCTACAGAACTGTTAGGAAATTTCCACTTCTTTCATTACTGTCGTGCGGATTTGTTGATTGTAGAATTTGAGCCTTTGTATCTCTATTATCTCACAGATGGTTAGGACACGTGCTACCGGGTTAGCTGAGCAGGCATCTACACATACTGCTAGGGCTGCAAGAGGCCGGGGCCGAGGTAAAGCCCGAGGAAGGGCACGTGCTGCGACTAGAGCACCTGTCAGAACAACTGTTGAGAAGCCACCAGTAGCTCCAATTGGGGGACAGGTACCAGAAGCACCTGTTGTTACCCCCGAACTTCAGGAGACTTTAGCACAGTTCCTGAGTATGTTCAGTACATTAACTCAGGCGGGATTTATCTCTGTTACACCAAACATTCCGCAAATTAGGGGAGTAGCTCAGACTGCTACCACAATTCCAGAGCAGCAGGTTCACGTTGGTCAGGTTCCAGGTGTAGTACCGGTACAACCTGTTATTCCGGTTCTTTCTGAGGTCAGGCCAGAGGCATCAGAAGAAGAACAAAAGAGACTTGAAAGGTTATCGTCCACCTACTTTTAGTGGCACGGCTACAGAGGATGCCCAAGAATTTCTAGAAAATTATCACTGTATTCTCCGCACCATGGGTATTGTGGAGGTGAGCGGAGTTGCCTTTACTATATTTCAACTGTCGGGCACAGCATATCGGTGGTGGAAAATCTATGAAGAATGTAGACCAGCCGATGCCACACCACCAACTTGGGCTCAATTTTTGGAAATGTTCTTGAAAGAGTTTGTTCCCCAGAATCTCAGAGATGCGTGGCGCGCAGAGTTTGAACGGTTGCGTCAGGGCACTATGACAGTGTCAGAATATGCTATCAGGTTCAGTGAGTTAGCCCATCATGCACCTATCTTGGTTCCTACAATCAGAGAGCGGGTCCGTAGATTCATTGAGGGGCTCGAATATAATATTAAAAAATTGATGGCTCGAGAATTGCAAACTGATACTCCATTTCAACAAGTAGTGGAGATTGCAAGGAAGATTGAGGGTGTTTTAGGCGAGGAAAGGGAGTCTAAGGAGGCCCAAAGGTCTCGAAGATCTTGAGGGTTCAGTGGATTTTACTCTTCAGCTAGAACCCATTACAGTGGAGGCTCGAGCAGTCGGTCAGCTCAGTCCACACATCAGATTACTCGGAGTGCTCTAGTTTACAGTGCACCATCGACACAAGATTCTTACCGTGGTTATTCCAATTATCCGACACAGACTCAGTACGAGCAGCCGCGACCTCAGAGGGGTTGTTATGAGTGTGGTGATACTAGGCATATCATGAGAGATTGTCCCAGACTTGGGAGGGGTGGATTTCATCAGAACACTCCAGCTACAAGCTTTATTCCAGTTGATACTCCACGTGCACAGTCAGCTAGAGGTGGAGGACAGGCGGGTAGTGGGCGCCTAAGAGGTGGAGGCCCGACCCATTGATATAATCACTATGATTTGGTTGGGGCCAATACACCAGATGGTGTTGTTACAAGTACGATTCTGATTTTTATTATAAAGGATAATTTCCCTTAATTTGATTCGGTTCTGAATATTGAGGTGAGTCCTCCTATTATGCTCCACTTATGGGTGAGCTTCATAAATTTGTGACCCACTTATATGTTTATCCCTGTTGGGAGATTTAAAGATGTGAACCCGTGTCTGTCATTTATTTTTGTACACCATTGGGGGATATAAGTCCAAAAGTAAATTTTATTATTCATTACAGTGGGTTTAATGTGTTTTAGAATAATTGATTCTAACTTTTATGAATTATACGCCCTACCGGTATGAGGGTTCATTATGTGTTGTGAAATTTTTTTATAAAATATATTGAAAAGAAGAAATAAAGGAGAGTTGAAATTTTAGTTGGCACAATGTGCAAAACACTTGTGATTCGGAGTTGAGGACGAGATCCTCGCATTTCTTTTTATATGATATGAAATATTTAAACCGGGCTACAAGCCACAGTGGAAGTTATATAAGGACGAGGTCCTTATGGTGAAATATTTATGAGTTTAAAATTCTCCCTTTGTGAAATTTAAATTTGTACTATAGTATTAATAGGGAGTCATGCCTGATGGGCTTATTTGATAATTCTTGTATATCTTTCTGTGCATATTTAGCCATAATTGTGCTGTAATTATTGAGTTTTAATCTACGAGGTGAGTGCCCGGGTGGCGTTAAATGTGACCCGTTAATTCGGGTAAATAATTATGAGGTATTCATGCCTCGCGTGTTGCTGTCAGTGTTACGAGAAGTTGAAATGAGATTTTGGTTAATATGAGGTTAATTGGCGACGTTGTAATCGATTATGAACAACTACTAGGACCAAAGATGTGGTTATGGGCATACATATGATGTGCTTCATGTCCTGATATCATTATGATAATACAGTGCTTGTAATGTTGAGATTAGTATTATTGATATATACATTGTAGTGTTTTGTTGGGTTGTGGATGTGTTGTTGTGTTACTCTGACAGGTGGATATGCCCATTTATATGGGAGACTCTGCCGAAATTTCTGGAAAAAAAAAATTTGGGAGGTTGTTATGTGCGAAAGAAGAGAAAAGTTATGTTATGTGTTTAAGAGCGGACTCTACTTCTCGTTCAAGGGCGAATGATCCTAAGAGGGGGAGAATGTAACACCCCGGAGTACTTCAACACTATCAAGAAAGTTGATGTGTGCGTAGGCATGAGTTGTTATAACAAGTTGAGACTAATATCGTGCGTCGAAGTAAAAATCAGGCATTTTGGAAATGATTGGAGAGTTAGGGATTTTGCTTTAAAGCTTATAAGAATGGAGAATAGAAATAATCTCAATTGAGATGGTGTTTTTGGGCCCGTGTTAAATTGCGGGAATGTAGAATCACCCACAAGTATGTGTGTAAGAATACACTCAGTAATTTAAAGTCCTCAGAAAGATTTTTAGCACGTTCGAGGACGAACGTTTGCTTAAGAGGTGAAGAATGTAATGACCCGACTTGTTGTTTTAAGAATTAACGCCCCGTTCAACGACTTAAGGTCTTGAGCAGCTTCGTATTATGTGTATTGACTTGCGTGCGCGGTTGAATTTAGTTACCGGATGATTCAGGGTGATTTGGGACACTTGGTCCCTAAAACGGAAGCTTAAGTCTTAGGATTTTGACCATAGTCAAAAATGTGTGAAGACGACTCCGGAATGGAGTTCCGTCAGTTCCGTTAGCTCCGTTGGGTGATTTTGGACTTAGGAGTGTGTCCGAAAAATTATTTGGAGGTCCGTAGTGGAATTAAGCTTGAAATGGCGAAAGTCGAATTTTTGAAAAGTTTGACCGGGGGGTTGACTTTTTGATATCGAGGCCGGAATCTGATTCTGGAAATTGGAATAGCTTCGTTATGTCAATTATGACTTGTGTGCAAAATTTGAAGTCATTCCAGATTGATTTGATGTGTTTCGGCACAAGATATAGAATTTGAAATTTCAAAGTTCATTAGGCTTGAATTGGGGTATGATTCGTGGCTTTGATGTTGTTTGATGTGATTTGAGGCCTCGAGCAGGTTCGTGTTATGCATTGGGACTGGTTGGTACGATTGGACGGGGTTCCGGGGGCCTCGGGTTTGATTCGGGGTGATTCCAGACCAAGTTTGGGTGTTTTGATGCTGCTGGTTGCTGGTTTTGGTGTTGTTCTTCGCGTTCGCGAGTAGCCTCTCACGTTCGCGAAGAAGGATTTTGCTGTTAGGACTTTGTTCTTCATGTTCGCGAAGAGGTTCTCGCGTTCGCGAAGAAGGAAATTTTCCTGTTCGTTGTCTAAATTTAGAGGCTCATATCTCGCAATCTATAAGGAATTTGAAGATAATCCAGAAATGACAGTTGTAGTCCTTTGTGTCTAGTTTTCATAAAGGTAAACTATTTGTCATTTGGAGTTGTGTACAAAAAGTTATGGTGGATAAACTATAGGCTGTCCGAGAAGAGTTTGGAAATCTCTGTTGCACAGGGCTAACTTTGGAAGCTTATATCTCGTAATCTATAAGTAATTGAGAGATGAGAAACAAATGAAAGTTATAGTCCTTGGAGGCTAGTGTTCAGAAAGTCAAACTATTCATCATTTAGAGTTTTGTACAAAGGGTTATGACCATTATACTAAAGGTTGTCTGAGAAGAGTTTGAAAATGACTTTTGAAGAATTTGTTCATCGCGAACGCGAAGAACAAATCCCTGGGCAGCAGAATAAAGTCCAAATTCGTGTCATTCTTCCATTTTTGGGACCAAGGAAGCTTGGGTGAGGCGATGTTTTGAGAGTTTTTCAAGGAAAACATTGGTTTTTGAGCTGTCCGGAGGTCAATTCAAGCAAGAAGGCTGTTTTGGAATATCGGCCTAACTTCAAAAAGGTAAGTGTCTTGCTTAACCTCGAGTGGGGCAATTACCCCTTAGGCATCGAGTCTTATGTGCCATTTGTGAAATGTGAAAAGCCGTGTACGCGAGGTGACGAGTACGCACTCGGCTTATATGTGTAAAGTTTATTGAGTTAAAGTCCTGAGCATATTATGTGGTAAATTGGGTAATTATTGGTATATATTTAATCATCTAATTGTCGTGCCTAAATCCTTGTTGTTGTTGAATCTGTTGTTATATGACAATTTGATGTGATTGTTACTTGATTATTTATGTAATTCTGTGAATTTGTTGGTCTGATAATTATTGGAATTTAATTTCATTATGGATTTTCCCTCTGCAAATAATTAATTAAATGATCCTAAGTAGAGGTGTTTATATAATTATTGAAAATTTGAATTTAATGAAGGCTTTGCTTTATGTTGAGTAATTTCTATCTCTATTGATTTTTTTGGATGTTGTACACATTGTGTGGAGCTTCTGGCTATTTGTTGTGAAATCAATTGACTTGGTTGTAGCTTTAGAATTTGGTTGTGGCCGTTGGGCAAATTGTGATATGAATTGATTTTGTTATGTTGTCGGGACAATTTTTCGTGTAAATTGTTGTGTTGTGTTAATTATTATTTTGAGGATATAAGGATGGCATTTCACCGTTGATATTATATGGGTATAAGGGTGGTATTTCACTGTTGTTGTGTTTGTTGGAATATTGTCTGGGCGGAGCGATAAGGGTGGCTATAGGAGCGATAAGGGTGGCAATAGGAGCGATAACGGTGGCTATTGATATTGTCTGGGCGGAGCGATAATGGTGGCTATAGGAGCGATAAGGGTGGCAATAGGAGCGATAAGGGTGGCTATTGATATTGTCTGGGCGGAGCGATAAGGGTGGCTATATGAGCGATAAGGGTGGAAATATGAGCGATAAGGGTGGCTATTGATATTGCCTGGGTGGAGAGATAAAGGTGGCTATAGGAGTGATAAGGGTGGCAATATGAGCGATAAGGGTGGCTATTGTCAAGGACGATATGTGATGATGTGGGGTTGTGGTGTTGATAATTTTCATGCGATGTTGTGATTTTCTTGTGTTTACTTTTATATCTTATGCAAATTGTCTTGTTATTCTTAAATTGATAACAATCTGATTTATGTTGAAATTGAGAGCCTGTGGCTTTTGCCAGGCTGTTTATGAAATGAAATGTGGGCACGAGGTGTCATGAGTAAATAATGAGGATATTTGGCATGTGAATTATCCATGCAGTTGTGATATAAAAAGTGGACACGAGGTGCTGTAATGAAATAATAATGATAATTGGCACGTGAATTGTCCGTGCAGTTGTGATATGAAATGAGGGCACGAGGTGCTGGGGAAATATGATGATTTAATTATGGGCACGAGGTGACGTGAAAATATAAAAATGGGTTGAGACCCGTATTTTTATGATTATGAAATGAGGTGTCACATGATGACTTTTTAATTGAAAGAATTATATTCAAAATATTTATTTGGAAGAATTTTTACTTAGAAAGTATTATATGAAAGAATTGTATTTGAAAGATATTTATTTGAGGAAATTATATTTGAAAAGATTTTGTTGAAAGAATTATATTTGAAAAATAATTATTTGAGAAAATTATATTTGAAAGAGAGTTATCTGGAAGAATTATATGTGAAAGACATTTATTTGAAGGACTTGATTTAATTGGGTGTAATTGTGTTTATTAATTGTTGAGTAATATTAATGGTATTCTTGTTGTCTGTTGTGCATATCAGTGGATGTTTTATCATGCCCTTATTATTATTTGTTTCCTATTATTTTGTATATTATATTGCACAGGTTATTAGACTAGTGAGTGTCTTGACTTGTAACGACCCGACCGGTCGTTTCGAGAGTTATAACCCCATTTTCCCCATTCCTACTTCTTTTTTGTGTTATTCAGCTATATTATGTTATATCGGGTTAGTTAGATCGAGTCCGGAATGAACTCAGAGTGAAATGAAACACTTAGTCTCATAATTAAAAAAAAAACAATTGAGTTAGAAAAGTGGACCGGATATGGACCTATGTGTAACCGACCTCGGATTTGAATTTTGATGATTCCATTAGCTCCGTATGGTGATTTTGGGCTTAGGAGCGTGTCCGGAATATTATTTGGAAGTCCGTAGAGGAATTAGGCTTGAAATGCCGAAAGTTCTATTTTTGAGAAGTTTGACCGGGGGATTGACTTTTTGATATCGGGGTCGGAATCCGATTCTGAAAATTGGAATACCTCTGTTATGTCATTTGGGACTTGTGTGCAAAATTTGAGGTCAATCGTACGTGATTTGATAGGTTCCGGAGTCGTTTGTAGAAATTAGAAATTTCAAAGTACATTAGGCTTGAATTGGGGTGTAATTCATGGTTTTAGCGTTGTTTGAGGTGATTTGAGGATTCGACTAAGTTCGTATGATGTTTTAGGACTTGTTGGTATATTTGGTTGAGGTCCCGAGGACCTCGGGTGAGTTTCGGATGGTTAACGGATCAAAACTTAAACTACAACAGGTGCTGCAATTTCCTTCTGTTGGAAATTGTTTCTGCCCAGATCGAGCTCAGGGTCGAGGGCCACGATCGAAGCCCAGATCGAGCTCAGAGTCGAGGGACACGATCGAAGCCATGATCGAGCCCGGAGTCGAGGGCCACGATCGAAGGCATGATCGAGCCCAGGGTCTAGGGTCACGGTCGTAGGCCGGGTCGAAAACATAATCGAGGGCCAGGATCAAGGGGCAGGACCGAGGACCAGGATCGAGGGCCAAGATCGAAGGCCAAGATCGAGGCAGAACCAAGGATTTCTGGGCAGAATTATAAAAACAGGGACTTCGTCCCATTTGCCATTTTTGACAAATTGGAGCTTGAGGAGAGGCGATTTTTGATATATTTTCAAGGAAAACTTGAGGTAAGTCCCTTGTGATCATTTCTACTCCATAATATTGAATTATCATCGAATAATCCGACTAGATTACATGATTTTGAGGTGTAAATCGGAGATTGGAACTTAGAAATTTGGAAATAAGATTTGTAGATTTGAGGGTCGAGTTGAGGTCGGATTTTGGTAAAATTGGTATGGGTAGACTCATGGTTGAATGGGATTTCGGATTTTGTAACTTTTTCGGGTTTCGAGATGTGGGTCCCACATGCAATCTTTGAGCCAATTTCGGGTTTTGGTCTAATTTTGAAGCTTTTCTTGTGGAATTCATTCCATTAGCATATATTGATGGTATTATACTGATTATGAATAGATTTGGAGCATTTGGAGGCTGAGTCCAGAGGCAAGATCATTGCGGGATAGAGATTTGACCGGTTTGAGGTAAGTAACGATTGTAAATCTAGTCCTGAGGGTATGAAACTCCGGATTTCGTATCATTCTATTATTTTGAAATGGCGCACATGCTAGGTGACGGGCGTGTGGGCGTGCACTGTTGGGGATTTGTGACTTGGTCCGTCCCGTAGCAACTGTAAAGTTGCATACTTTGTTGAAACCATTTGATACTTATATGTTTTAGAAAGAATTTTTGTAAATTGGGCCGAATGCCATGTTTGGGCCTTGCGCCAATGCTATTTAGACCCTTAGGGGCTGTTTCTTACCATCCTCTCACTGTTTTCGATTGAAAATCTATACTCGGTCATGTTTATATTTGTTTACCGCATAACTCAGTTTTATGACTCTATTTTGATGCATATAAATGTTTTGGGCCGAATGGCCTGTTTTACTGAAATGCTCGAGGGCCTGATTTGTGAGGATGAGTGTGGATCGGGGCTGCCCGCCTGCAGCATACTTTATGACTGAGTGAGGCCGAGGGCCTGATTTGTGAGGATGAGTGTGGATCGGGGCTGCCCGCCTGCAACATACTTTATTATTATCGCACGTGAGTTGTCCGTGCAGATTATAGCGCTTGGGCTGAAGGAGCCCCTCCGGAGTCTGTACACACCCCCAGTAAGCGTAGGTACCTACTGAGTGCGAGTGCCGAGTGCTGAGGGACTGGGAGGCAAGAGTGATTGTGAGGTATGCCCGAGTGGCAAGAGTGATTGTGAGGTATGCCCGAGTGGTATGAGTGACTGTGAGGTTTGCCCGAGGGGCTGTATATGAGTGATGTTTTGCCCGAGAGGCTGTTTATGATTTCATCATTTTTGTTCACCTTTGCATTGAGCCTTTGTTTGAAAAACTATTGGAAAAAATGTCTTTAAATGATTTTTACTGGAACTGGGTTTAAACGAGATGTTTGATTTAAATCCTGATTTTTTTTAGAGCATGTGGTATTTTACTGAGATTTCCTGATATGAACGTTATATGCTTTATTGCTCGTCACTACTGCTCAGTCTTTATTTATTGTTGTTACTTACTGAGTTGGCGTACTCATGTTACTCCATCCACCTTGTGTGCAGATCCAGGTGTAGCTGGACACAGTAGCAGTTATTGAGTGTTCTCGTTACAGATTTTCTTGGAGATAACAAGGTAGCTATTTAGCGATCGCAGCCCCTGCTCTTCTCCCTCTTCTCTTCCTCTAGTTATAGTTAGCTATTTTTCGGGTTGAGTTAGCCTTGATATTGTTAGACAGATTGTAGTATATGCTCATGACTAGTGACACTCTGATGTCGGGCTTTTCTTTTCCGCACTTCTGTTTTTCTTTGATTTGAACTCTTTAAATGGAGGTTTTATGTTAAACAACCTTGAAATTAGCTTTAAAATGAAAATGTCAATTTGTTTTGGAAATGAGTCGGCTTGCCTAATTCCATGATAGGCGCCATCACGACAGAGGTTAGTTTGGGTCGTGCCATGATTGTACCTCGTCTCTACTCCATTGAGGTTAGTCTTGATACTTACTGGGTACCGACCGTGGTGTACTCATACTACATATCTGCACATTTTTGTGCAGAGCCAGGTATTAGAGATATTGGACTTATGAAGAGTTAAAGCGGGATCTTAAGGATTCAAGGTAGAGCTGCTTGGTCGTCGCAGTCCCTTGGAGTCTTTTCATTTCATTGTACTGTTAATTGTAATCAAACAGTATTGTATATTTGGTCCTCGCGATCATTCTATGTATTCAGTTAGAGTTCGTGACTCAGTACTACCAGTCTTGGGAGGTTGTATATTCATATTTGTTCCACTGTTAGTTTTAATTACTTATTTAATTAAAAAAAATGGCTTCAAAAATGTAATAAAAATTGGCTTACCTAGTCTTAGAGACTAGGTGCCATCACGACTCCTGTGGTGGGATTTTGGGTTGTGACATGTTGTCACACAATAATGGAATTGCACCTTGTATTGAAGGAACCACACCAAGTTTAGTTAAGAACTTTTTCATCCATACATCTTCCTTAGCAGCTTCACTAGCTTCTATATATTCTACTTCAGTCACTGAATCATCTGTTGTAGCTTATTTGGAACTTTTCTAACTTACTGCACCGCCATTTAACGTGAATACATAACCAGAAATAGATTTGCTACCATCTCTATCTGAAGAGAAACTTGCATTAGTATAACATTCAAGTTTCAACTCAGAATATCCATAAATTAGGAATTGGTCTTTAGTCCCTCTTAAGTACTTAAGAATGGTCTTTACCACCTTCCAATGTTCCTCACCAGGATTTTCCTGGTATTGGTTAGTCACTCCAAGTGCATAAGCCACATCAGGACGTGTACATGTCATGGTATACATGATAGCTCCCACTGCACTAGTGTGTATGATCCTACTCATGCATTCTCTCTCTTCAGGTGTTTTAGGACAATCCTTCCTACTGAGAGTAATTCAAGTGCCTATTGGTAGATAGCCTTCTTTGGAATTAACCATGTTATACCTCTTTAAGATGGTATCAATGTACAAAGACTGGGAAATTCCAAGCAGTTTCCTCGATCTATCTCTATAGATCTTTATTTCCAATATATAAGTTGCTTCTCCCAAGTCTTTCATGGAAAACTATTCAGATAGCCAAATCTTGGTACTTTGTAATACCGGTATATCATTTTTAGTGAGCAATATATCATCAACATACAATACTAAGAATATGATTGTGCTCCCACTAACCTTTTTGTACACACAACTGTAACGACCAGGCTGGTCATTTTGAGTACTATAGCCCCGTTCCCCCATTTAGTGCTCCATTTTTGATTTATAGCTATATTATGACCTATCAGATTAGTTAGTTCGGGTCTGGAGAGATTTCAGAATAAATTGAGACACTTAGTCAGTCTCGTAATAGAAAGCTTAAGTTGAAAAAGCCGATCGGATATCGACTAATGTGTAAACGGCCTCAGATTTGAATTTTGATGATTCCAATAGCTACGTATAGTGATTTTGGACTTAGGAGCATGTCCGGAAAATTATTTGGAGGTTCGTAGTGGAATTAGGCTTGAAATGGCGAAAGTGAATTTTGAAAAGTTTGATCGAGGGGTTGACTTTTTGATATCAGGGTCGGAATTCGATTCTGGAAATTGGTATGGGTCCGTAATGTGAAATGTGACTTGTGTGCAAAATTTGAAGTCAATTGAACGTGATTTGACAGGTTTCGGTATCGTTTGTAGAATTCGGGAATTTTGATGTTTCTTAGGCTTGAATCCATGTGTAATTCATGTTTTCGATGTTGTTGGAGGTGATTTGAAGATTTGACTAAGTTCATATGATGTTATAAGACTTCTTGGTATGTTTGGTTGAGGACCCGGTAGCCTCGGGTCAATTTCAGGTGGTTAACGGACTTGATTTTGAGTTGATGGAGTAGTTGAAGTTTTGCTGCTACTGGTATGACCGCACCTTCGGTGGGTTATTTATCTATTTTTGGGTGACCAGAGTTGATTTGGGGGTCCATCAATAGGCCCAATTAGGTTGCGTATTCTACACCAAGTCGGATTGGTTGGCTCCAAACTTCTATTGTTGAGGGATGTGCCATTCGATTGATGTTGAGCTTATTCGTGTTTTGAAATGATCTGTGAGTTACTCTTTTATGCTACGAGGAGTTGTGATTCATTGGTTATGCACACATGGTGCAGTTTTATTGGGGGCCTTATGGCAAAAATTGAGCGATATGAGTATTTGGGTATTGCATGATTGATTGCGTATTGGTTATGTTCTTTCAGGTTTTGTTTGGCATGGTGTCATTTGCCTCTCCGTGGTTATTTATTTTGAGCATGGTGGCTCGAGGTATATAACATGGACCAGCGTTTGGATGGGGTCATGCATTGCAGCGGAGTTATGTTAAGGTATGAACCTTGTGTTAGAATCATGTGATGGTTCTACGGTGTGATGGAGTTTTCAGCATTTCATTGTGGCGGTACATGTTAATCTTACGGGGCAGTTCTCTTATTTGAAGTACATTTGAATTGTTGTGTATTGGCGCATGGATAGTACGGCTTGTGGCTCTGACTTATATTGGTGCGGCATGTCTGTGGAATAGTTGTATTAGTAATATAAGGTCATTGGAACTAGAATGGGTACTATCAGGTTTGGTTACGGTATGTTCGGAAGGATAATATTGAAAGTCGGCTCCGAAAGCGATTATGGTTTTGGTTGGGGCGAGAGAGCTCCGTGACTAGTTGATCTGGTAAGTGGTCATGAAATTTCGCGTGTTTCTTTTATTATCAACAGTGTACGAAGGTTTTGGGATGAGGTTTGGTTCGATATGGGTATAATACTAGTATTTGGTTGGTTTTGGAGTAGTCACTGTGATCAGGAATGGTGCTACAAGCATGCGAGTTGTGTAATATGTTAGGTGATTATGTCTGTGATTATGGTTATGGCTTGATACAGCTTGTTCAGACTTATACAATGTGTAAATGTAAGATTCGTGTCTTGATAGAAATTCTAAAGGTTGGAAATTGAATTCCAAGGTTTATGGGCTAAGGTTAAATCAATCATTTTCAGCTATATTGTGTTGTCAAGCCTATATGGAGTAGGGTGATGTGGGTTCACCCTTGGGTTAGTGCGTGGTAAGATGGAATAGTGATTTGGTGGCTTGGAAACAACTCTTGACACGTTCGAGGACGAACATATGTTTAAGTAGGGGAGAATGTAATGACTCGGTCAGTCGTTTTGAGTATTATAGCCCCGTTCCCCCATTTAGTGCTCCATTTGTGCTTTATAGCTATATTATGACCTATAGGATTAGTTAGTTCGGTCTGGAGAGATTTCGGAATGGATTGAGACACTTAGTCAGTCTCGTAATAGAAAGCTTAAGTTGAAAAAGTCGACCGGATGTCGACATATGTGTAAACGACCTCAGATTTGAATTTTGATTATTCCAATAGCTACGTATGGTGATTTTGGACTTAGGAGCGTGTCCGAAAAATTATTTGGAGGTCTGTAGTGGAATTAGGCTTGAAATGGCGAAAGTTGAATTTTGGGAAGTTTGACCGAGGGGTTGACTTTTTGATATCAAGGTCGGAATCCGATTCTGGAAATTAGAATGGGTCCATAATGTGAAATGTGACTTGTGTGCAAAATGTGAAGTCAATCGGACGTGATTTGACAGGTTTCGGCATTGTTTGTAGAATTTGGAAATTTCGAAGTTTCTTAGGCTTGAATCCGTGTGTAATTCATGTTTTTGATATTTTTGGAGGTGATTTGAAGATTCGACTAAGTTCGTATGATGTTATAAGACTTGTTGGTATGTTTGGTTGAGGTCCCGGGGGCCTCGGGTTGATTTCGAGTGGTTAACAGACTTGATTTTAAGTTGATGAAGCAGCTGAAGTGCTGCTGCTACTGGTATGACCGCTCCTTCGGAGGATTATTTATCTATTTTTGGGTGACCAGAGTTGATTTAGGGGTCCATCGGTAGGCCCAATTAGGATGTGTATTCTACACCGAGTCGGATTGGTTGGCTCCAAACTGCTATTGTTGAGGGATGTGCCATTCATTTGATGTTGAGCTTATTCGTGTTCTGAAATGATCTGTGAGTTACGCTTTTATACAACGAGGAGTTGTGATTCATTGGTTATGCACACATGGTGCAGTTTAATTGGGGGCCTTATGGTGGAAATTGAGCGAGATGAGTATTTGGGTATTGCATGATTGATTGCATATTGGTTATGTTCATTCAGGTTTTGTGTGGGATGGTTTCATTTGCCTCTCCATGGTTATTGATTTTGAGCAGGTTGGCTCGAGGTATATAACATGGACCAACATTTGGATGGGGTCATGCTTTGCAGCAGAGTTATGTTAAGGTATGAACCTTGTGTTAGAATCGTGTGATGGTTCTACGGTGTGATGGAGTTTTCAGCATTTCGTTGTGGCAGTACTTGTTAATCTTGCGGGGCAATTCTCTCATTTGAAGTACATTTGAATTGTTGAGTATTGGCGCACGGATGGCACGATTTGTGGCTCTGAGTTATATTGGTGCGGCATGTCTGTGGAATAGTTGTGTTAGTAATATAAGGTCATTGGACCTAGAATGGGTACTATCAGGTTTGGTTACGGTATGTTCGGAAGGATAATATTGAAAATCGGCTCCAAAAGCGATTATGGTTCTGGTTGGGGCAAGAGAGCTCCGTGACTAGTTGATCTGGTAAGTGGTCATGAAATTTCACGTGTTTCTTCTATTATCAACATACGAAGGTTTTGGGATGAGGTTTGGTTCGATATGGGTATAATACTAGTATTTGGTTGGTTTTGGAGTAGTCATTGTGATCAGGATTGGTGCTACGAGCATGCGAGTTGTGTAATATGTTAGGTGATTATGTCCGTGATTATGGTTATGGTTATGGCTTGATACAGCTTGTTCAGACTCATACAATGTGTAAATGTAAGATTCGTGTCTTGAAAGAAATTCTAAAGGTTGGAAATTGAATTCCAAGGTTTATGGGTTAAGGTTAAATCAATCATTTTCAGTTATATTGTGTTGTCAAGCCTATATGGAGTAGGGTGATGTGGGTTCACCCTCGCGTTCGTGCGTGGTAAGATGGAATAGTGATTTGGTGGCTTGGAAACAACTTTTGGCATGTTCGAGAATGAACATATGTTTAAGTGGGGGAGAATGTAATGATCCTGCCGGTCGTTTTGAGTATTACAATCCTGTTCCCCTATTTAGTGCTCCATTTGTGCTTTACAGCTATATTATGACCTATAGGATTAGTTAGTTTGGTCTGGAGAGATTTCGGAATGAATTGAAACACTTAGTCAGTCTCGTAATAGAAAGCTTAAGTTGGAAAAGTCGATCGGATGCCGACTTATGTGTAAATGACCTCGGATTTGAATTTTGATGATCCCAATGGCTACGTATGGTGATTTTGGACTTAGGAGTGTGTCCGAAAAATTATTTGGAGGTCCGTAGTGGAATTGGGCTTTAAATGGCGAAAGTTGAATTTTGGAAAGTTTGACCGAGGGGTTGACTTTTTGATATCAGGGTCGGAATCCGATTCTGGAAATTGGAATGGGTCCGTAATGTGAAATGTGACTTTTGTGCAAAATTTGAAGTCAATCGGACGTGATTTGACAAGTTTCGGCATCGTTTGAAGAATTTGGGAATTTCAAAGTTTCTTAGGCTTGAATCCGTGTGTAATTCGTGTTTTTGATGTTGTTGGAGGTTATTTAAAGATTCAACTAAGTTCGTATGATATTATAAGATTTGTTGGTATGTTTGGTTGAGGTCCCGGGGGCCTCGAGTTGATTTCGGGTGGTTAACGGACTTGATTTTGAGTTGATGAAGCAGCTGAAGTGTTGCTGTTATTGGTATCACCGCACTTGCTGAGTGGGCATTGCAGGTGCGCGCACGCAGAAGCGCGGAATGAATCGCAGAAGCGACCAAGGAAGGGCTAGGCAAAGGTCGCAGGTGCGAAGACATTTCCGCACCTGCGATGGTCGCAGAAGCGAGCTGAAGGGCACAGAAGCGAGGTTGAGCCGCATGTGCGATTTATTTTCCGCACCTGCCATAGGCGCATATGCGGTCCAAATTTCGCAGTAGCGAAAGTGCTGGACAGAACCCTTTAAGTTCGGGGTTTCGTTATTTTTTACCATTTTCGGATTTGGAGCTTGATTTGGGCGATTTTGGAGATGAAGTTTTTTACACGACTTTGGGTAAGTGTTCTTGACTCCATTGTGATTATATTCCATGAATTAATCCTCGTTTTCGGCGTTAGAATATTGATTTTTTGAGAGAAATTAGAGGAATTTTCTACAATTTCATAAAATGAATATTCGAGATTTGAACACCGATTCGGAGTCGGATTTGAGTGAAATTAGTATGGTTGAACTTTTAATTGGATGCGTTATTGGATTTTGTGAGTTTTGTCGAATTCCGAGACGTGGGCCCCACGGACAATTTTTGGAGTGTAATTTCAGATTTTGTGGAAAACATTAGAATTTTGATATGGAATTAATTCCTATAAATTGTGTGGACTGAATCAAATTTATTGTGGCTAGATTCGAGTCGTTTAGGAGTTGATACGCACAAAATGGGATTTCTGGAGCATTGTTTAGCTTGCTCGGCATTGGATTCGTCTTGTTCGAGGTAAGTAACTCTTCTAATCTTGGAGCTGGGGGTATGAACCATGATTATACGTATTATATATTTGGTATTGAGGTGATGCACATGCTAGGTGACGGGCGTGTGGGCGTGCACCATGTGAATTGGGACTCTGTTGTTTCTATGGCACTGTATAGTGGTCATACTTTGTTGATGTTTGTGTTTTCACCATGTGATAAAGTAATTGAGTTGTCAATCATGCTAGATATCATGTTTAGGCTTTATGACGATACTGCTAGGACCCATAGTGGTCGTTTCTTGCTGTCATTTCACTAATTTCATTGATATTTCGTACTCAGTCATATTCATGCATTCATATCATATCTCAGTCTCAGTTGTTACTTATTGATACATTATATCATTGTTGCCGGGCTAGTTTTATGACATTGTGAGCTCGTGAGTGAGACTGGAGAGATTTATGACCGAGTGAGAACGAGGGCCTGATTGTGAGATATTATACTATAGCACGTGAGTTGTCCGTGCAGCACGTGAGTTGTCCGTGCGGATCTAAATATTATACTATAGCACGTGAGTTTTCGGTGAGGCACGTGAGTTGTCTGTGCGGATCCATATATTAATACTATAGCACGTGAGTTGTTCGTACAACATGTGAGTTGTCTGTGCGGATTATAGCGCTTAGGTTGTAGGAGCTCCTCCGGAGTCTGTACACCCACCCCTTAGTGAGCGCAGGTACCTACTGAGTGCGAGTACTGAGTGCGAGTGCCGAGCGATTGGGAGGATTGAGTGACTGTGATGACTGAGTGACTAGGAGGACTGAGTGACTGTAAGGACTAAGTGATGGGGAGTACTGAGTGAACTAATACTCTGAGAGTACGCACATGGTTTTATCACCGAGATACATTACATTTACATGCATATATGACATACATGCATAGAGATGTATTTTTCTCATGTTGTACGGTATCCCGTCATTCATGACTTCTCACACATATTGGCATATGGGCATAGTGATGTATATTTCCACTGGCTATCTAGAAAGGAAATGAAACATCTTATTTATTGTTGAAAGAATTTTTGTGAAACTTACTGTTTTCAAACTTACTCATATTTTTGGCAACTTCGGGAAATGACTTGGACTTTTCTCTGATATACTTGAAAGACAGAACTAGTTTCAGAAATCATGATTTAACTGAGCATTTTATCTCTGAGTTACTTCTTTTATTACTTGCTTTACATTGTTATGGACTGTTGTTGGCTATTGGTGTTGAACCGACCTTTGTTCCTGCTCGTCACTACTTTCAACCTAAGGTTAGGTTTGTTATTTATTGAGTACATGGGATCGGTTGTACTCATACTACACTTCTGCACCTTGCGTGCAGATATTGGATGTTGATGTACTCGACATGAGCTGGAATTGAAGATGTACCTACGTTCCAGTTGTAGCTTCCTCTTGTTCATGGTAGTCTTAGATTTATAAGAATCTGCTTATGTACATTTCGAACAGATGATGTATTTATTTCATACCAGCTTTGTATACTCTATTCTTAGAAGCTCATGATTTGTGCTACTAGTTCTTGGGGAATGTATAAGATTAAGATCTTTATTTACTTAAATTGCTTTAATAATTGTTATTGGAATTGGATAATTGAAAGTTGTCTTACCTAGCGGGTTGGGTTAGGTGCCATCACGACTAGTTGGATTTCGGGTCGTGACAAGGTGGTATCAGAGCTTTAGGTTCATAGGTTCTACAAGTCATGAGCAAGTGTCTAATAGAGTCTTGCGGATCAGTATGATGATGTCTATACCTATCTTCGAGAGGCTACAGGACATTTAGGATATAATTCCCATCTTTCTTTCCTTATCGTGCGACATTGATTCAACTCGAAGCATAACTCTTTGAATTCCTTCCACGCATTTATATGCGCACATGAGTGCTCGATGTCAGCCGTGCATCGCCGACTTATGATTCTATGAACGAGGTTCGAGATGTGTATTCTGTGATTTGGTGATGGTCCAGTCTGGAGGACTTGAGGCCATGGTTTGACTACAGCTTAAGCTCGGTAGCTTCAGTGGTAACTTGTACATTTGGACTCATATGTCCGGTAATGTCCCTACGAGTGGAAATTTGTGGCTCGATGAGCGGTGGAATGGCCTTGTGATGAGTATTATGTAACTGCGGGATGTGTTAAGATGATTTGAATGTGACGAGAACTGTTTTGGGTTCTTGATTTTTCGTTTTGATATAATGTACAATCTCGAGTATGAATGTTTTGAAGGATCTTTCACGTTGTTAAATTCTGGGACAAATTAAATTCTCATGTATGGTTAATGAGTTTGGACTCGAAAAGATTAAGTGATTTCATAGTAATTGTAACTGCGAAAGGGTATAACAATATACCAATTTGAGGCTAAGCAGGTGGGTTATCCCCTGCGGAGTAATCTACGTAGGTATGTTCCTTATAATGTGAATGGAGAGTTTCTTTGCTACCAGCAGGGTGTATGTGTGGAGATTTGAATTTGAATCCGGTTGAGAAAGTTGACGTGAGTGTTAAGAGAATGAATGCGAGCTTAGCAGACAATTGAGGTATTTTATGGTTGGCGTTGTATGAGCTTAAGAAGAAAGTTCGTTGAACCAACTACAATATTATAGCAGTAATAAAGTATGGGTGCTGTGAGTTATGGAGTGTTTTAATCTATGGCTTTGGGCCAAGTGGGGGAGCCTGCTATTGACAATTCAATTGATGGTTATATGTAAAAGATTAGTTTTGGTCTGAGGCATACTTGTGGGTTAGTTATGACTTGCAGAGGTGGAGATCGATGATGACTCGAGTAAGGAAAATTTCGGAATACGGGGTACATTTCACTTTATGGAAATATGAAAAATCATGGAATGATTAAGTTGTTATTTTGAAGAATGTAGTGCGCACAAAGTATGAATTTGATTGATGGTGTTAAGGTAGGATTACTTCTTTGGGTGTTGTTGTGCTAATGGGGCATGTGTCTTTCGGCCCGTTTAGGCGGTGCAATTTTCAGATTTGAGCAAAATGGGTGACTCTCGAGAAAGTGCTAATGGATTCAAAAACGTATAAATGGCAATTGAAAATTTTTTGGATTCGTATATCGCTAGAATCGGTTATTTACATTGGATGGTGTCAGGACTTGCGATAATTCTGTATGACTATGGATTCTACATTTCAGTATAAGAAAGGAAAGGGTGACAATTTTAAATTTACATAAGGTCTTTCAGAGTGGATGCCTCGATTGTGAGATTTTTGGGTACTTAAGAGGGAATTCAGCGGCTTATGGGCCTTAGGGCGTTGTGGTTCTATGCTAGGGTTGTGGTTAAAGATCGTGGTGTTTTAGCAAGGAGAGGTATCAATTTGAAGACAAATTCGGAAGGGACTCAGAGAAATAGGACATCTTAGTAGTAGGTTGGATCAGTATGGTAATGGATATGATCGGTTCTTCGGGTCCTTAGGATATGGGGGGGTTTCTACAGGTGCTTTGTGGCAATACTCTTGGATTTGGCGACCTGCGTGGGTTGGTTGAGTTAGAGAGATTCAGTTCTAATGGCTTGATTATATGCAAATGGATTCCAAAGCATTCTCGAGGATTTCTATCACGGTTGGAGATGGATATTTTCTACTGGCATGAGGAGCATGTGAGTATTGTGATTTTCTACTGGATGGGGTCAAATGGAAGGCTTCTGGCTGATCGGATATGTATTCTACTTGTGACTCAGAATGGTTATGAGGTTCTCGTATTTTTCATATGATGGAATAATAAGGATAGAAGGGGACTCCGAGATTTGCGGACGCTGGCAGATATACCTTGAAGTCTCCGCGTTCAGCTAACTCACATATACCTGGTCTGATAAGGAGTACCTGGATCTGCAAAAAAAGATGTGAAGAAGCGTAGTATGAGTACGTTACAGCGGTACTCAGTAAGTGCCAAGCCTAACCTCGGTAGAGTAGTGACGAGGTCAGGTCAGGCCCTACTGGAATAATAAAAGACATGGTGACATGTTTAACAATATAATAGCAATAAATGACAATGGAAATGAATCAAGTAAATAGTATGTCACCCTTTAACTACACAAAATAAGAGAAAATAATACCTCGCGGAAACAAATAGAATTTTCAACTTTGATAAAATCACAATAATAATCAAAGGCAACTGCGGCCATAAATAATATCAACAAGGGCACTCCCGAAGTACCGCCTCGTAGTCCCAAATCATAAATAAATTTACAATATCTTATTTCCTTATATCATCCGGGAGCCTTGACATTAAATTTTAAAGAAAAATATTTTTTTCCGAATCTCACCGCATGCGTTTCAACACCAAAACCTTATCACACCACATCGATTATTTTTAACATGAAATAAATTCTTGTACTTAGCAAAAGAAAACTACCAATCAAACTAGAATGTAAAGGCAAAGAATTAGATTATTATAATAGCAAAAAACTAGACTAAAAATATAAACGCCTAATATGTATCATAAAATTTTAGAAACTTTATATATATATATATATATATATATATATATATATATATATATATATATACGTGTAATAATAAATTTAAATACCTACTTCTATAGTCGGTTTGGTTTGGTTTTTTCGGTTATTTTTTTATTAAAACCAAAACCAAACCTAAAACGTATCAGTTATTTTGGTCGGTTTGGTTCGGTTTTTCGGGTTTTTATGAACACCCCTAACCACCGCATGCGTATCAATATCACAATTCGCACCTCAAGTACCCAAATATTTCAATTTGCCAAAATAAATAACATCAACAATATTTTCCACAACAGGGAGCTCACGGCTAAATCACAATGAGTACAACAATCTCACAAAATATTCAGGAATAAATAACTCAGCAAAAATAATATTTCAATTTTTTTTTAATACGTTACCTCCGTACCAAATTTAAAATATCAAATACTTCACTTTAATAATATTTAAATTAAAGAAATTCAACCTTCAAATAATGCACAGAATAAAAGAAACCAAGTTTCAACTAAACATGTAAAACAATTAGAAGAAAAAAGTCAAGCAAATTTAAAGTATAAAAAAATCAGATCAATGATGAGGAATATAATAAAATAAAATAATTTAATTAATATGCAACAATGATCTACACAATTTAAAAACATAATCTTCCACATATAGCCCGTGTACACACTCATCACCTCGTGTACACGACTTTCAACACATTACAATTTTCACATCAATACCAATCCTAGGAAAAATTTCCCCACACAAGGTTAGACAAGTCACTTATCTCGACTTGCTCCAATTTAATCCACTAGTAGGCCTTTTTCTCGATTAACCAACTCTGAATAGCTCGAATCTAGCCAAAATAATTCGATATAGTCAACAAAAATTATAGGAATCAATTTCATAAGAAAATATTACATTTTTCAATAAAATCTGAAATTAACTCAAAAAGCACCAGTGGGGCCCATGTCTTGGAATCCAACGAAAGTTACGAAATATGAACGCCATTCAACCATGAGTCTAACCATACCAAAATTACTAGAATTTCGATAACAATCCGGCCCTCAAATCCTCAAATTTATCCAAGAGAGTTTTCAAACTTTTTCAACTTAATTCACCAATAAAAATGATAAAAATAACCATGGATTCAAGTAATCTAACCAAAATTGAGTTAAGACCACTTACCCCGATGTTTTCTCTGAAAATCTCCCAAATTTCGCCTCTCCCCAAGCTCCAATTTCTCAAAAATGGAAAATGGGACGAAGTCCTCTGCTTTATAACTTAAAGTTGTGTCCATGCTGCCCTCGATCCTGCCTCGATCCTGGCCCTCGATCATGGCCTCGATCCTGGCCCTCGATCATGGCCTCGATCCTGGCCCTCGATCATGGCCCTCGATCCTGGCCCTCGATCCTGGCCCTCGATCCTGGGCTTCGATCATAGCCCTCGATCCTGGATCTTGATCCTAGCCCTCGATCTTGGCCCTCGATCCTAGCCCTCGATCATGGCTTCGAATTTTGCCCCCGAATTTCCAGCAGAAAAATTGCAGCAGCCCTTTAAGTCCAACTTTTGATTTGTTAACCATCCGAAACTCACCCGAGGAGCTCGGAACCTCAACCAAATACACCAAAAAGTTCTAAAACATCATACAAACTTATTTGAAACCTCAAATCACATAAAACGACGCTAAAACCATGAATCATACCCCAATTCAAGCTTAAGGAACTTAAGAATTTCCAACTTCTACATTCGATGTCGAAACATATCAAATCAAGTCCGATTGACCTCAAATTTTGCGCACAAGTCATAAATGACATAACGGAGCTATGAAAAGTTTTGGAACTGGATTCTGACCCTGGTATCAAAAAGTCAACTCCCCGATCAAACTTCCAAACTTAAATTCCTATTTTAGCCATTTCAAACCTAATTTAACTACAGGCTTCCAAATAAAATTCCGAACACGCTCCTAAGTCCAAAATCACCATATGGAGTTGTTTGAAACATCAAAATTCTATTTCTGGGTCGTTTACACATAAGTCGGCATCCAGTGTCTATTTGAACTTGAGCTTTAGACCTTGGAACTAAGTGTTCCAATTCATTCCAAAACCTCACCGGACCTGAACCGACTACCCCAGCAAGTCACATAACAGTTATAAAGCACAGAAAGAGTAGTAAATAGGGGAATGGGGCCATAACTTTTAAAACGATTGGCCAGGTCGTTACATCCTCTCCCTCTTAAAACAATCGTTCGTCCTCAAACGAGCATAGAGACATACCTGAAGTGGTGAAAAGGTGAGGATAATGGCTGCGTATATCCTACTCGGCCTCCCAAGTCGCCTCCTCGACCGGATGACCCCTCTACTGAACCTTCACGAAAGCAATGTTCTTTGACCTCAGCTTTCGAACCTGCCTGTCCAAATTAGCCACCGGTTCCTCAACATAAGATAGATTCTTGTTCAACTGAACTGAACTGAAGTCTAACACATGAGACAAATCGCCGTGATACTTCCGGAGCATAGAAACATGGAATACCGAATGAACTGCAGAGATACAAGGTGGTAGTGCAAGTCTGTAAACCACCTCTCCAACTCTTTCAAGAATCTCAAAAGGCCCAATATACCTAGGGCTCAACTTTCCCTTCTTCCCGAACCTCATAACACCCTTCATAGGCGAAACCCGGAGCACGACTCGCTCACCAACCATGAATGCAACATCACGAACCTTCTGATCCGCATAACGCTTTTGTCTAGATTGGGCTGTACGAAGTCGAACCTGAATCAGTTTAACTTTTTCCAAGGCATCCTAAACCAAGTCTGTGCCCAATAGCCTAGCCTCGCCTGGTTCGAACCAACCCACTAGAGAAAGGCACCGCCTACCATACAAGGCCTCATACAGAGCCATCTGAATGCTCGACTGGTAGCTGTTGTTGTAAGCAAACTCCGCAAGTGGCAAGAACTGATCCCAAGCACCCCCAAAATCTATCACACACGCACGAAGCATATCCTCCAGTATATGGATAGTGCGCTTGGATTGTCCATCCGTCTGAGGGTGAAATGTTGTACTCAACTCCACATGAGTACCCAACTCTCGCTGTACAGCCCTCCAGAACCATGATGTAAACTGTGTACCCCGGTCAGAGATGATAGATACCGGTACGCCATGAAGTCTGACAATCTCACAAATATAGACGTGAGCCAAGTGTTCCGGAGAGTAAGTAGTAACTACAGGAATGAAATGGGCTGACTTGGTCAACCTATCCACAATCACCCAAACTGCATTGAACTTCCTCTATGTCCGTGGGAGCTCAACAACGAAATCCATAGTGATCTTCTCCCATTTCCATTCTGGTCGTTGATGCTCATACTTCACCTGCTGGCAATTTAGTCACCGAGCTAACTATTGCACTATATCTATCTTCATCCGCCTCCACCAATAGTATTGTCTCAAGTCCTGATACATCTTTGTAGCACCCCGGATGAATGGAGTACTGCGAACTGTGAGACTCCTGGAGAATCAACTCACGCAAGCCATCTACATTGGGTACACATAGTCTACCCTGCATCCGTAATACACCGTCATCTCCAATAGTGACTTCCTTGGCATCACTGTACTGAACTGTATCCTTAAAGACAAGCAGATGGGAGTCATCATATTGACGCTCCCTAATACAATCATAAAGAGAAGAATGAGAAACCACACAAGCCAAAATTCGGCTCGGCTCGGAAATATCCAACCTAACAAACTGGTTGGCCAAGGCCTGAACATCCAAATCTAAAGGCCTCTCTGCTACCAGTAAATATGCTAAGATGCCCAAACTCTCTGCCTTACGACTCAAGGCATTGACCACTACAATGGCCTTTCCGGGATAATAGAGAATGGTGATATCATAATCCTTAAGCAACTTCAACCATCTCCGCTGCCGCAAATTAAGATCCTTCTGTTTAAACAGATGTTGTAGACTCCAGTGATCGGTGTAGACCTCACAATGGACACCGTACAAATAATGCTGCCAAATCTTCAAGGCATGAACAATAGCTGCTAACTCAAGGTCGTGGACCGGATAATTCTTCTCATGTACCTTTAACTGTTTGGACGCATAGGCAATCACCCTACCGTCTTGCATCAACACTGCGCCGAGACCAATACGCGACGGATTACAATACATAGTATAAGACCCTGAACCTATAGGTAATACCAATACTGGGGCTGTAATAAAAGTTGTCTTGAGCTTTTGGAAGCTCTCCTCACATTCCTCGGTCCACTTGAACGGAGAACCTTTCTGGGTAAATTTTGTCATAGGTGCAGCAATAGAAGAGAAACCCTCTACAAATCGGCAAAAATACCCCGCCAAACCAAGAAAACTCTGGATCTCGGTAGCTGATGATGGTCTGGACCAACTCTGCACTGCTTCAATCTTCTTTGGATCTACCTTGATTCCTTCGCACAAAACTATATGACCCAAAACTCCCACTGAATCAAGCCAGAATTCACACTTTTAAAATTTTGCATATAATTTCTTTTTTCTCAAAGTCTGAAGCACAGTCCTCACGTGCTGCTCATGATCTTCTCGACTCCGAGAATACACCAGAATGTCATCAATAAACACAATGACAAAAAAATCAAGATAGGGATGAAATACACTATTCATTAAGTGCATAAATGTTGTTGGGGCGTTGATTAGCCCAAATGACATTACAAGGAACTCATAATGACCATACCGAGTCCTAAAAGTAGTCTTCAGGATATCGGGTTCCCGAATCTTCAAATGATGATAGCCTGAACGCAAGTCAATTTTAGAGAATACCCTGGCACCCTGAAGCTGATCAAATAGGTCATCAATACGTGGCAATGGATACCTGTTCTTCACTGTAACCTTGTTCAACTGGCGGTAATCAATACACATCTGCATATAACCATCCTTCTTCTTTACAAATAAGACAGGATCACCCCAAGACGATACACTAGGCCGAATGAAACCCTTATTAAACAACTCCTGTAACTATTCTTTTAATTCTTTCAACTCTGTTGGGGCCATACGATATGGTGGAATAGAAATGGGTTGAGTGCCCAGTGACAAATCAATGCCAAAGTCAATATCCCTATCGGGTGGCATACCCGGAAGGTCTGCTAGAAATACATCAGGAAAATCCCTTACTACAGGAACTGACTCCACGGTAGGAGTATCAACACTAACATCTCTCACATACGCCAGATACGCATTACACCTCTTCTCAACCATTCGTTGAGCTTTAAGAAATGAAACAACTATGATACAAGGTACCTCTCCACTCTAGCCGCGGTAGACCTGGCATAACCAATGTCACCGTCTTAGCGTAACAATCAAGGATAGCGTGATAGGGCGACAACTAGTCCATGCCCAAAATAATATCGAAATCCACCATACAGAGCAATAATAAATCAGCTCTTGTCTCAAAACCACTGATAATAATCAAACAAGACCGATACATGCGGTCAACAATAATAGATTCACCCACGGGTATAGATACATAAATAGAAGAACTCAAAGAATCACGGGATACGCCCAAATACGAGGCAAAATAAGATGACGCATAAGAATAAGTGGAGCTTGGATCAAATAAGACTGATGCATCTCTATGACGGACCGGACTAATACCTGTGATAACAGAATCAGATGCAACGGCTTCTATCCTAGAAGGAAGGGCATAATAACTGGCCTGGCCTCCCCCTCTAAGGCGACCACTACCTGTCCGACCTCTACCTCTAGCTAGCTGTGCAGGTGGAGTAGCAACTGGTGCAGTGACCATAGCCTGAGAAGCCTGAGGGCCATGTGGAATGGGTGTGGCCTGAGAAATCTGTAGAGGTGCACCCCTCCTAAATCTGGGGCAATCCCTCATTATATGACGAATGTCGCCACACTCAAAATAAGCCCTCGGAGGATGTGGCTGCTGGGACTGGCTCGGGCCTGATCGACTAGACTGTCCACTAAAGGCACCCCGTACAAGAGGTACAGAAGACACTGGCGGTGCATAATATGGAACCTGAGGTCTGGGAGTAGCCGGAATACCACTAGAAGCCGGAAGTGCTGAATGAATAGGACGGCTCACATAACCTCTACCCTGACGGGCTGCAGCTGGGGCACGAGAATTATTATATGTGCCAGAATATCGGGGTCTTTTAGTTTCCCTCTCTTCTCTCTCCCGACTCCGCATACCCTCCAATCTTTTAGCAATTGACACTGCCTGTTGGTATGCAATGTCCATCTCCAATTCTCGAGCCATACTGAATCTAATACTAGGGTGGAGCCCCTCAATAAATCGGTGAACCCGATCTCGAACAGTAGCAACTAAGGCTGGTGCATGCCTAGCCAAATCACTGAATCGGACTGCATATTCCGACACGGTCATAGAACCCTGGCGCAGCTGCTCAAACTCTGTGCGCCATGCATCTCTAAGACTCTGAGGAAGATACTCCCTTAAGAACATATTTGAAAATTAAGTCCAAGTGAGTGAAGCTGCCTCAGTTGGACTATCCAACTCATATGCCCGCCACCACTGGTTGGCTGCTCCTCTAAGCTGAAATGATGTGAAAGAAACCCCACTGGAATCCAAAATACCCATAGTACGAAGGATACGGTGGCATTCTTCTAGAAAACCCTGAGCATCCTCTGAAGCTAAACCGCTGAATGTGGGAGGGTGGTATTTTTTGTTCCTCTCGAGCCTGAGTTGCCCCCCTCTGAAACTGTTGCCCTAACCTCGAGCCGAACTGGGACAACTGGCTGCACTGGTATAATCTTTGGGGCATGGTCAACCTGGGCCCGTGGCTATGGGGTACGGGCAGTGGGAGTCTGTGCTCTTCCCCCGGCCTGAGATGTGGAAGGAGCAAGTGGAATTAATCCTACCTGAGCTAGAGTGCCAAACATGCAAAAAAACTGGGCAAGAGTCTCCTGAAGTGTATGAGTGGTACCAGGCGTCTCAGGTGCATGTTCCTCAACTGGAGCTACTGGTGGTTCCTCTGCAGAAGCTCGTGTGGGTGCCCTGACTGCACCACGTGGTCTTCCTCGGCCTCTGGCACGGCCTCTGCTCCGACCCCAACCTCTTGCGGCTCCAACGGGAGGAGTGAGTACCTAATCATCGGATCCAGTTGTGCGTTTCCTCACCATCTGTGAGAGAATAGAAAGACAATGGTTTAATATTTTGAAGTCAACAATTGCACATAATAGGGAATCAAAGAAGTGATAATTTCCTAACAGTTCCATAGCCTCTCGAAGATAAGTACAGACATCTCTGTACCGATCCGTGAGACTCTACAAAACCTGCTTGTGACTCATAACACCTATGAACCTAGAGCTCTGATACCAACTTGTCACGACCACAAATTTCCCTCCGTAGGATGTCGTGATGGCACCTAGTCTCTAAAACTAGAAAAGCCTATCAATATGTGGAATAATCAAAATATCAATTAAAACTAAAAAAAGTTCTCAACCAACCAGTACATAAAGAAAATCCAAAAATCCGGTGAAATACAAGTCACAAGCTCTAAAGAAGTAGTACGAATATCTTCATACATCAGAGTCTAATGTGAATAGGGAAAACAACATAATAAGGATAGAAAGGGACTCCGAGGTCTGCGGACGCTGGCAGATATACCTTGAAGTCTCCGCATTCAGTTAACTCACTGATACCTGGTCTGATAAGGAGTATCTGGATCTGCAAAAAATATGTGCAGAAGCATAGTATGAGTACACCACAGCGGTACCCAGTAAGTGCCAAGCCTAACCTCGGTAGAGTAGTGACGAGGTCAGGTCAGGTCAGGCCCTACTGGAATAATTAAAGACATAGTGACATATTTAACAATATAATATCAATAAATGACAATGGAAATGAATCAAGTAAATAGTATATCACCCTTTAACTACACAGAATAAGGGTAAATAATACCTCACGGAAACAAACAGAATTTTCAAGTTTGAGAAAATCATAATAATAATCAAAGGCAACTGTGGCCATAAATAATATCAACAAGGGCACTCCCGAGGTACCGCCTCATAGTCCCAAATCATAAATAAATTCACAATATCTCATTTCTTTATATCACCGCTGGAGCCTTCACATTAAATTTTAAAGAAAAATATTTTTCTCGAAGTAGCATCCCGCATTTTAGCCATCCTTACCACACCGCATGACTTCTAGTAGTTCCCTAGTAGCCACGCGTATCAAACCATCCTTATCTCATCGCATGCGTTTCAATACCCAGACCTTATACCACCACATGCGTATCAATATCACAATATATCACAATTTGCACCTCAATTGCCCAAATATTTTAATTTGCCAAAATAAACAACATCAATAATATTTTCCACAACAGGGAGCTCACGGCTAAATCACAATGAGTACAACAATCTCACAAAATATTCGGGAATAAATAACTCAGCAAAAATAATATTTCAATTTTTTTTAATACGTTACCTCCGTACCAAATTTAAAATATCAAATACTTCACTTTAATAATATTTAAATTAAAGAAATTCAACCTTCAAATAATGCACAGAATAAAAGAAACCAAGTTTCAACTAAACAGGTAAAACAATTAGCACGAAAAGGTCAAGCAAATTTAAAGTATAAAAAAATTAGATCAATGATAAAGAGTATAACAAAATAAAATAAGATTTGAAAGCATCGGATTGAATCAGACAAAAGGAATCTCGTCTGAATCATCATTTGTCAGGACTCTTTGGCGTAAGTTCCTTGGCTTGGACAGGTCGAGCATCGACCCAGGAAGAATCAATTTTAGACTTATTGGTAATCCATGATCAACTTCCTTTCGTAGTACCCTACCCCCAATGGAATTCGAATCCCCGCTGCCAGCGATTGAGAGAAGAGAAGTATGTAGGACTTAAAAAGAGGGTTCCTTCCTATCTTCACTCTCCGAATTTCGATCCTCACCTTTCTAGCGCCAAAGGCCTACCCTTCCACTTTACAGGAAGTTCTAAAGGAATAAGTCAAAAAGGAAAAGAAAGTCACCTTTCCTGCCAACGGCTAACTAAGGACGATGATGGAAACTATCCCAGAAAGGTGAGCAAGAAGAGTCTTCACTATTAGCTAGTATTGAAAGAAAAGCTTTGATCAATCGACGCCGAGTGAAACGGTTCCTCGCTAAATAAAACCAAAGTTCCACTACAACCAAGGAAAGAGATAGATCACATCTTGGCCAAATGCCAATCCTCCTAGTTTGAAAGAGAAAAAGAGTGGAGATGTGCGAAAAACGATCACTCCTAACTAACCAGTCAAGTGAAAGGAGCCGCTTCCAAAGGCAGTCGTCTTTGCCCAAGTGTGAACTGTGGCCAGGAAGGCATTCTGGTAGGAAGGCCGACCACTACATAAGTCGCCATCCATCCAGAAGAGAAGCAAGCTAGCTTTCTTTGATCCCCCTTCCCGGGCAGGGAAGAGAACAAAAATGAATCGCAGATGGTAGTCGTGGTTGATTCAAGGATCTTACGTGGCGGAGCGAACTCTTCTATCGTGTTGCATTTTCTCTGGCATTGAATCTTCCAGTTTTTTATATCAGCGAGCTAGACCCAATTAATATGCAATAGTAATCTACACAATTTAAAAATATAATCTTTCACATTTAGCCCGTGTACACACTCATCAACAAAATTTATAGGAATCAATTTCATAAGAAAATATTATATTTTTCAATAGAATCCGAAATCAACTCAAAAATCGCCCATGGGGCCCACATCTCAGAATCCGGTGAAAGTTACGAAATATGAACGCCCATTCAACCACAAGTCTAACCATACCAAAATTACTAAATTCCGACAACAATCCGGCCTTCAAATCCTCAAATTTATCCAAGAGAGTTTCAAACTTTTCCAACTTAATTCACCAATTAAATGATAAAAACAACCATTAATTCGAGTAATCTAACCAAAATTGAGTTAAGAACACTTACCCCGATATTTTCTCTGAAAATCTCCCAAATATCGCCTCTCCCGAAGCTCCAATTTGTCAAAAATGGAAAATGGGACGAAGCCCCATGCTTTATAACTTAAAGTTCTGTCCAGGCTGCCATCGATCCTGCCTCGATCCTGGCCCTCGATCATGGCCTTGATCCTGGCCCTCAATCATGGCCCCCGATCCTGGCCCTTGATCCTGGCCCTCGATCCTGGCCCTCGATCATGGCCCTCGATCCTGGCCCTCGATCTTGGCCTTCGATTCTGGGTCTTGATCCTGGCCCTCAACTATGGGCTCTATCATGGCTTCGATTTCTGCCCCCGAATTTCCAGCAGAAAAATTGTAGCAGTTGTTTAAGTCAAACTTTTGATCCGTTAACCATCCAAAACTCACCTTAGGCCCTCGGGACCTCAACCAAATATACCAACAAGTCCTAAAATATCATACGAACTTATTTGAAACCTCAAATCACATAAAACGATGCTAAAACCACGAATCATACCCCAATTCAAGCTTAAGGAACTTAAGAATTTCCAACTTCTACATTCGATGTCGAAACCTATCAAATCAAGTCCCATTAATCTCAAATTTTGCACACAAGTCATAAATGACATAATGGAGCTATGAAAAGTTTTGGAACTAGATTCCGACCTCGATATCAAAAAGTCAGCGCCCTGGTCAAACTTCCAAACTTAAATTCCTATTTTAGCCATTTCAAGCCTAATTTAACTACGGGCTTTCGAATAAAATTCCGAACACGTTCCTAAGTCCACAATCACCATACGGAGCTATTGGAAACATTAAAATTCTATTTCGGCACATAAGTCGACATCTGGTCACTATTTGAACTTAAGCTTTAAACGTTGGAACTAAGTGTTCCAATTCATTCCAAAACCTCATCGGACCTGAACCGACTACCCCGGCAAGTCATATAACAGTTATAAAGCATAGAAGGAGCAGTAAATAGGGGAATGGGGCTATAAATTTTAAAATAATTGGCCGGGTCGTTACACTATCAGGTTTGGTTACGTTATGTTTAGAAGGATAATATTAAAAGTCGGCTCCGAAAGCGATTATGGTTCTGGTTAGGGTGAGAGAGCTCCGTGACTTGTTGATCTGGTAAGTGGTCATGAAATTTCGCGTGTTTCTTTTATTATCAACAGTGTACGAAGGTTTTGGGATGAGGTTTGGTTCGATATGAGTATAATACTAGTATTTGGTTGGTTTTAGAGTAGTCACTGTGATCAGGAATGGTGCTACGAGCATGCGAGTTGTGTAATATGTTAGATGATTATGTCTGTGGTTATGGTTATGGTTATGGCTTGATACAGCCTGTTCAGACTCATACAATGTGTAAATGTAAGATTCGTGTCTTGAAAGAAATTCTAAAGGATGGAAATTAAATTCCAAGGTTTATGGGCTATGGTTAAATCAATGATTTTGAGTTGTATTGTGTTTTCAAGCCTATATGGAGTAGGGTGACGTGGGTTCATGCCCGGGTTCATGCGTGGTAAGATGGAATAGTGATTTGGTATCTTGGAAACAACTCTTGGTCCGTTCGAGGATGAACGTATGTTTAAGTGGGGGAGAATGTAACGACCCGGCCGGTCGTTTTGAGTATTACAGCCCGTTCCCCCATTTACTGCCACATTTGTGCTTTATAGCTGTATTATGACCTATCGGATTAGTTAGTTCGGGTTCGGAGAGATTTCGAAATGAATTGAGACACTTAGTCTCGTAATAGAAAGCTTAAGTTGGAAAAGTCGACGTGATTTGATAGATTTTGACATCGTTTGTAGAATTAGGTAATTTAGAAGTTTCTTAGGCTTGAATCCGTGTGTAATTCGTAAGTTTGTATGATGTTATAAGACTTGTTGGTATGTTTGGTTGAGGTCCCGGGGGCCTCGGGTCGATTTCGGGTGGTTAACGGACTTGATTTTGAGTTGATGAAGCAGCAAAAGTGCTGCTGCTACTGGTATGACCACACCTGCGGATTGGGCACCGCAGGTGCGTGCACACAGGAGCACAGAATAAATCGCAAAAGTGACCAAGGAAGGGCTGGGCAGAGGTAGCAGGTGCGAAGACATTCCCGCACCTGCGATGGTCGCAGAAGCGAGCTAAAGGGTGCAGAAGCGAGGTTGAGCCGCAGGTGCGATGGGTTTTCCGCACCTGTGATAGGCGCAAATGCGGTCCAAATTTCGCAGAAGCGAAATTGCTGGACAAAACCCTTTAAGTTCAGGGTTTCACTCATTTT